>NC_134044.1:657922-986883 GCF_965140245.1 Athene noctua | reverse complement strand
CAACTGCATTGCCTGTGCCCAGCACCTCCGCTGACCCACCAGCCAGTTCACTGGACACTCTGTGGGCAAGAGGGCTAGGAAATACTCCAACTCTTCATCTTCACAGGCTTCTCGGCACTACCACAGAGAAAAAACTGGTCTGGCCTGTTGCACTGCTTAGTAAGCAGCTAAGGACTACTGTTCCTGGCAGGTGGCTGGATACCACTCAGCCTTGTACTGGTTATAGCAGCAAAGGGGAAAAGAAAAGGACAGGCCATGTAGCAGGCAGAGCTTCTGAACAAACAGGACTAAAACAACTCTTCATCCTAATAAGGAGGACTGCTTGCACTTCTTGTTGCATGGGTACCACATGGTGGTCTCCAAACAGACTTGCTGAGAGAAGGCGCCAAGTTCCCCGGACTATCAGCCAAATCCTTCCATCTGGACACAAATAAGTAACAGGAGAGTCATCCAGGAGACGCCTTCAGATCCAGTCTGCCACCTGCTTGCCCTTTAACATGCTTCTGGCCACCCACACAAGATCTGGTTGAAAGCAAACAAATCTCAACCCCCAACCGAGGCAGAGAAGAAATGGAGGACAAAAAGGCAGTGAGACTGACAGAAGAACAAAAAGGCAGTGAGATTGACAGAAGAACAAAAAAACCCCCAAAGACCAACAACCACCAGAAACAAAAGTAGAAGTCAAGTCAGCATAGGAGAGAAAACCTGACAAAGAATGAATGAAAAGAGTCAGTTAAAAGAAACATAGCTATGCCTTAAAAAGAAATCTGGGATAATATCAAACAGAAGTAGAAAGAAAGAGGAAAAAGTGGGGAGACCAGCCTGGTCCTGAGTTTGTTAGTCCTAGCTAAAGCTTACTTCACCAGACTTATTTGAACATTGGTGTAATTTAATCAGATGCAAATGCTAGTGGTAGTTTCCAAGCCAGATGTGAACTAATATACCAGCCTGCAGGCAAAGAGAGATGTTGGAAGCAACTTCCAAGAATGAGGATGTCAGGATCCCAAAAAACAAATGGCTAAACTTGAGCACACAGGAGGCTAAAACCTAAAGCAAAAGGCCATGCAGCCTTTTAGAGGGTGCTCTTGGCACAAGCACAACTCCAGAGCATGTCTTCATGTAGCAGCCTATAGGCATAACCTTCAAATTGCCCTCCCTGCAGCCACAATGGGGGGCTGCCTAGTTTGGACACTGAATGGCAGTGTGTGCCGGGCAACATCAGCCAACTCCTCCTTACTGCAACAAAAAGCAAGAAAACTTGCGTCTTGCTGAATGATTAAGGTAAGCAAATGAAAATTAAACACACTGTGTGTCAACACACAGACACCGAAAAGTGGCTTTTATAAAAGCTCCAACACACATGATCTAAGCAACAACCCCCAAATTGAATGTCCTTGCAGCCAGGAGAGTGACTGATGAAACCCAAATCTAGAGGTAGCAGTACTCTACTAGATGCCAGCTTGCATTGTGTCATGGCAGCCAGGTCACCTGCATCTGGAGAAAACACTGCAAGACTTGTTGAAATGCCAAGCTGAGAAAGACTACTGAAACTACTGTGAAAACTGTTACAGTCTGGAGTCTTACACAGATAGAATCAGTTTGCTGTTGGGCTTTCTTGAGCTGCATCATGCTTTTAACTTGTTACGAGTCCTTGGAAAAAAGTAGCTCTGCAGAAACACTGTGCTGAGCAGTGCTCCAAGAGACTGAAGAAATGCAAGTAAAGGAGCTGCCTAGCGCTGATCCACACAACCAAATCTAAATGCTCAAAGCAGAGAAGAAAAACTTCTGTATCATCACATGAAAAGTCTCTTGGCACTCATCAGCCCCAGAAACTTTAGTCTGGTCTGAATTGCTCTCTGTAGTTTCAGTTCCCTCCCATACCTGCAGGGACTTACCCAGTCGCAGCAGTATGGTGGACACCTCAGCCAGCTTACCGCCAGGCACTGGTGCGTTGTGCTCAGGTTTGCTCCAGCTGACACCTGCTCGAATTAGCCTCGAATTTATGTAGTCTCTGCAGAGAGCCTTGGCTTGGGACACAAGCTCCTTGTCAGTGGGAGACCTGTCAAAAACCTCCATCACCTCTGCAGCAAAGACTGAGGAACGGCGTAGTACTTCCATCCTTGGCTGCTGAACCCACACCTCAGCATACACTTGCTGGAAGGCTGAGCCGGTGCCTTAGATCAGAACCTGTAGGAGCTGTGTAGTAATCCTCTGGTCTCTTGGTTTGTCACAGCTCCCAGCAGTTCTTCTCAAAAGACCAGTTTTTCATTTTACCTGGTGAATAAAAGCATCTGTAAGTCCTCTAGCATTGCAAAGCTGTAAATCAGAAGCCCAAATAACCTTAGTTGCACTGAAGATAGTAGTATCACAGTGCATCTTACAGACAAGGAGCTAAGTCTTCTGTCTTTGCAGCATGACCCACAGAAGTGCTGCAGTTTTGAACTGTGAAGGTGTTTCCTCTTTTCCAGTTCAGATTCAGCAGTCCTAGAATTACCCTTCAGAGAGACTAGATGGTCAGGGCGTGGAAACAATTCATAGAATGTGTAGACAATCTCAGCTTGTTTCAATTAAACTGGAAAAAGCTGAATCCCAAATACCAGCTACAGTAACCTCAACCAGACGTCAACAGACATTCCAGCTCAGTAGGTCATGCATCTTTCTGAAGAAATGGCACTATTGCAAGAACAGGGGTACGAGAGCATCTGAAATGTCTCGATGGAGACAGTTTACTACATTCTCAGTTTAGGTTTCGGTTTTGCCACTCCTTCTCTTTTCCTTTCTTTTTTTTTTTTTTTTTTTTTTTCCCAAAACAATGTGCATACTATTTCTCAGTAACCTTTAGCAATAGCAGAGAGAGCAAAACACAAAAGCAGATTGTAAAAACGTTTTAATGTGTGTATGCCTAAAGAGAAAATTCAGATTTTCTTCAGAGGCACATGAATTAATCTGTTGATCTGACTTTTTAACCCAGTGCTGCTTTTGAAGTCAGTCAGACCAGTCTTTATTCAGATGTTAGCAATTTTTTTTCAGTCCCCGGTTTTAGACATCTACTTACAGCAACGATTTTCAAACAAAATAAAACCAGTTATTTTTGTTTGTCCCAATGAAAAATATATTTACCTCTCATGTTGCACTTTTTCCCCCTCAGTGATTTCATTTGGGTTTGGTTTCATGTTTCTTTGGAAGATCTGCATCAATGGACACCTGGTTTAAGGATTCATAGGATACTGTCACACTTCTCTGGAGAGCACCAGCCTTCTCTGCCGTGCTCTCCGCGGGGCTCACGCCAGCGCCTCCTCCTTCCCCATCTCTGTCAGCCTCATCCCGGCTGCACTCCACCGGGATCCTCGGGGCTTGCTCTGCTGCTTTTAAGGGACCCAGGCGGCAGAGGAAAGCTGCTCGCTGTAGCCTTGTAAGGAAGATGAAATACCGGGAGGTGGGGTTGCTAGAGCCAGAGAGCAACGCTTTCTCCTCCCCTTCTCTCTTAAGGACGTTCTCTGTTGTTCTGCTGCGGGCGCAGGGCCTTCATTCAAGGACCCGTCTTGGGGGATGAGAGTAGGAGCAGAATTTCTGGCCCAGGTCATCCCAGGTACAGACAGCGGTGAACACACTGCTGAAATAGGAATAGTTCCTGATGAAGTCTCACGGCAGATTTTGCAGAACTGATGTTTGCCAATCATTTTCAGAGGATAGCCGGGCTGGGGGGGCTGCAGATTGTTACACTTCAGTCATACCCGTCCAATCTGAAACGGTAGAGGTGATTAGCAAAGAGACCTACAGTCTGGTAGTGGGTTTGCTGATTGGAAATAGTTTATCCAGAATTGTTTTGCAGCAACATGTCCATTTCATCTCAGTGTGTTAAGAAATCTAACATATAAAGTTTAAGTAAAGCATTTCAATTAGTTCCAACATACTCAGAAATCAATTTCAACATCAACTTCTTGTTGCAACATTATCATATTGATGCAACAATGCTCAACATTTTTTCTGTGTATGCGATAGCATTTCAACTCAATAGACTAGATACAATTGTTGGCTTTTTGTGTTATGATTTGAAACAAAAGAAGTTTTAGAAATAGAAGTTTCCTGCAGACAAGAAATTCTGCCAGCCCAAACACAAATTCTCTCCAATAACAATTTGTAGATTAACAACTGGGTACGTGGCATGTTCAAAATACAGCCTTTCCAAAAGGAGGTCAGAAGCAGGAAAACCTGTTGTCATCTCTTGCTTGTCACCTTTGTGACAAGACAGAGGCAAGTACACCTCTCCAAGGTGTTAATCACAAAATACCCCCAAGCACAACCTGCATCCCTTCTGGTCTCAGAATTGAGGGATAGAAAGGAACAAATTAACTGAATGAAAAAGCCTTATTATACGATGCATCAAATAGTCTGGCCAGCATCCAACACACAACTCACACACAGGCTTAACACAGAGCATATGTTTTGGTCTGCCATTAACTGGATTGCTGGAGACTGCTTCGCTGCGTGGGGAAGGGGGCTGCCACAAAGCCTCTTCCCCCACCATTGACAGATCCTCTTTCTGACCCGGCTTCTTCTGGGAAAGGAGCAGCATTAGAGAGAGGTAGTCAGCTGGGGACCCCAGCTTAGCTTGATACAATCATGTTAAGATGGCAATAGTGACTGTGCATCTCCAGCACCAGCAGTATTTGCGCAAAGATTCTCTCAGAAATTTGTTTTTATCCACTTCCTCAAATTTAAATGTAGTCACTACAGACAGAGGCCTGTCCCATAGAAGCTGAAATCAAGACTCCAGAGATCTTGTGCTACTGCCCACCCCTAATCCACCCCTTCTCTGCAGACTGCATCTCTTGGAAAATCGTATTTCTGCCTTTGCAGCTCTGATGGCTGAAAAATCATTAAAAATTATGTCTTAGCTTCCTGAAGCAGCTGACAGCTTGAAACCGTAGTCCTATTTAAACTGCCCTTATTCAGTAGGGCTCTGAAACAAAGATGAATGCTTAAATATCAGTATTGCTTAACTAATGATAATGTTTCCCAGAATTCTGGCAAATATTCAAGTGCCACAGTGCCTCCCACCTCTCCGCAGGTGCCAAACCCATCCCACATGTTCCCTGCCCGACTGTCACAGCATGCAGCACCCCCTCAACTTCCACCGTGCAGCAAAGACACAAAAGCTAGAAACATGAAGGCTGTGTATAATAAACCAAACTTTGTACTAAAAAAGCCAACAGTGCATGGTATTCTACCTATATTCCTATATTATTTACACAGTAAAAACACAGCTTCACACTGAAAGGTACCTCTGTAAGTAAAAAGAGATGAAACCACAACATAGAGTGCTCAGCTGACTGCAAAACAACAGGGTGTTACAGTCCAAGGAGCTGCCAGTGTAATCTGAGCCCCTTTTCTCATAGTGTGTTTAGGCTACAACACTTAGAGGCTAGATGTATACTGGAGAAACCCTTGTGGCAAAGGAGTATCAGGGTTGAGTGCAGAAACAGCTTTTATCACCCAAACCCACTCTTCCCAGTGTAGCTATTAGTGGTATGACAGTGTTCTGGCTGGAACAACAGGATCCACACCAGAGTTCCTGCCTACCTCAGATGGGGTGACCAGAAAGCACTCATTTAGTAAAACCAGTGGACCACAGAGATATGACTACATTTTGTAAGTATGTCAAGTGGAAACAAACCCTGGAGAAACCACATCAGCGAGAACACAGCAATAGTCTAAATGTGGACAGCTTATGCTCAATATTAAACAGTTTAACCATTAGAGAAGTCGGTCTCTGGAAGGGCCTTTTAGCAGTTGCAGTGGAAGCAAAATAGCTAGCTAATTGTGAACACACTAAGCTTATGAAAGGGTCTGCATGATACGGTTTCCTGCAATAGCATGAGAATAACCCTGAGTGCCCTAGGAGGTCACTTCCAGCCTTGCGTTCACACAGCCTGCTTTCTGTCAGAGGTATTGTACTGCTTCACCTCACAGTGCCAGTCCCAGCCACTTCACACAGCCTACTACAATTCCAGCACAAACTACACACTGTAACACATAGGCCCCATGTTCTAAAACACCTGCAGAGTAAGGACTTAGAAAAGCAGAGAGATGCCACTGACAAACAGTTAATAGCCAGGCAGCTTGGGAACCAAGCCCGCTAGCCCCTGCCTGCTGGAAGAGGTTTCCCTTCAGAGAGAAGATGCTCTGGCAAAACAGTGGCACTGGAACCAGACCAAAGCCTTCTACCAAACCATACCTGAACCACCTTCTGCATTATCTTGCCCAGGTTTAACATACTGTCTTCTCCCCACTGCCTCTTCCCGTCTGATTTTTGCAGCAATACTTCAATTCTGCATTCGTGAAGTTACCAATTACCAGTGTGAAAACACCTACGATGTCAGGCTTTAGGTTGCAAAGCCATACAGGAGGAACAGGGAGGCTAGAAAAAACACTTCTTTTTGTACAGAAATATTTTGCCAGCTGCAGCAGGAAAACAATACATGGAAGTAGCAGCTTAACAAGACCCAAGCAAAACACTGAGGCTTTTTAAACCTTTCTCTTGTTTCTGAAGGACTTGATTCAAAGCCTCTTGAAAGCCAAGCAGTTATTTGTATTACTTGCATGATGGAATCACCCTGGAGCACCTTTCCTGCAGCAGGATTTTGCACTGCCAAATGTCACATGCCAGACCAAAGAGGCTGTGTCACAGTGAACTTATCTTCTGCAGCCTTTAGACGGTTGACTTAGACACATAAAATTTTGCAATGAATCCATAACTTAGGCTTCTGACATAGATCAGCACTGATATCCGATGCTTTCTTCTCTTAACCTACTGCCATGTTCACTACCACTGTAGTTATATGTTCCTTTTTATATATATAGTTCCTTGTTATATCTGTGTTTTGACAAAGGCAGAACAAAGACATAGTGTGCTCCAGAACTGATGTACAAACACACCAAAGAGGAAATGGTAGCATGAATTTAATGTTAGCAAGTAGTGCTATGAGTTGAATCACAGAACATCTCTATCTGTATTCCTGAATCTTACTCTGGAAACGTTGCCTGAGAAGAGTTTAACCAACCATTGCTACTCAGGTATCAAGCCAGCAGCTGCCCACTGTAAAAACAGCAGCTTCTAGCTAAACCTAGGACTTGGATGAGGCTGCGTCATCAGCTTGAGAACCTAATTGGATATAACTCTTCTGGTTGTTTTCTATCCTCTAATTTGCTTCAAAATGACATATTTTAGTGAACAGATCATCTCACAAGCCAAGAAGATGGCAGACACAGAGAATAAATAAGCAGCTTTAAGTTCTTCAACAAATACAGCTTTGTTTTGAAGCACAAATAAAATATTTACATATTGTACCACCAAAACAGAAAAGGCAGAAAACACCTAATGAGGTCACTATTCCCAAAAAAGCAAAGAGGACTCTTCCTTTTTAAGCTCTAACCCATTAAGGTAGAGAATGAGCCTTTGTCTCATTCTAGCAATTGATCACCTACAAGGTTTGGGAATCAGTTCATGCTTACACCCAGGATACACAACAGGTGAAGACAGCCAGGTGCCTCTGCGTGAGGTGATCCTGAAATCTCAAGAGGATGAAATGTGTGCAGGCACTTCTGCACTGGTTCAGCAGCATGTATGAGCTTTGACGCATTTCTCTGCTGCTTCAAGACATGTGCTGATCACAGACATGTCCTACACAGGCTAGTAGATTGCTGGATCTGATAACTACAAGGCAGGACTCTACCCTGCTCACATTTTCATCCCCTAAACAGGCTCCAAGGGATTTAGGCTCAAATTTTGCATGTCCAGAATGTAGTCCTACTTCTAATAAAACCCTTACTGACTTTTAGAAAAGCTTTTCAGCCTCTGCCTCTAGTGCTGGGCAGGGCAGCAACTATGCTTTAAAAAAAAAAACCCATCTTTTGAAGTTGTCAGACAAGGAGAGTAGGCTGGTGTCTCTAGTCTGCGCAGGTGAAATCTGGAGCACATGATTCCTTCGTATGCAGTTGATTATGTCATACATCATTTCAGCCATTAGGATGTAGTTCCACCCTGACTGCCAGCAAAGTGTTTCTACACACTAGATACACCCCAAGAGTTTGTGGAACTCCATGTTGACAAAAATTTTCTTGAAGACTGCTTTCATTTACCCCTTTTACTCGGTGGGGCAGTACAGGGCTGTTCTTTTCAGCAGCAGGGTCATCTAAGCAACCTCTGCATCCAGCTGCTCATACCCATTCCCAAATTATCCTTCCTAATTGCACTGCTTTGAGTTTGTGTTTGCTGGCACTGTAGACTGGTTCAGGGAGCTGGCTGGTCATTTTTCATCTGGATATGATAAACCTTCCATCCAAAGCACATCTGCAGACAGCGTTGTATTAGCACAACCAAGGTAGCTACAAGCAGAAGGAAAGTTTCAGCTTTGCCATCAAGACAAATGCCTTTAAAACATAGCACTAGTATTGTTTCTGCATATAAAAATAAAACTGTGGTGATCTGGAGCTTCCTAGTCTACCGTAGAAGACAAAAAAAATGCTGTCAAAAGGTAATCAAGAGAGACTTCCGCAAGAGCAACGATTGCTCAGCATGTCTGGGTTTCCCAGCACTTTTAAGATGACAGCTTTCATGGCTTCTGATGGAAAATACTTAAACTAAAAGAGGGAAAAAAAAAAAAAAAAGAAAAGAGATGGCAACCTTTTGTTACCTGACACTGATATCTCTGAATCAGGCACATACAATAGCCAGGACAAAAGCAGTTCCTCCCTTCTGGCTGAAATGTGAGCTTGATCAAGTATGTCCAGCACAGGGTTAACTTGCATTTGTTGATTTTGAATTCCATCACCTCCCTTTCTTTGACTGGAAACCTTTGGGCCAGTGTCCATGTGACTCTAAAAGGCAGTTGGGTGAAGTAGCTGCTCTGAATGTTGGGGATGAGGTGAGACATATGCCCACCCCTGCTCAGGGAAAAAGGAAAACCCCACCATTATTATTAGTGGTTGCTTCCTAGGGTCCACAGCACATCCTGGTTATTTTTCTGGGCTCTCCGGAAAGATCTGCTACAGGTCCTTGGACCATCAGTTCAGCAAGGTCCAGGAAGCTCTTCCTGCTCTGCTTCTTGCCCAGCCTGCACACCTCCTCCAGGGCATCAGCCTGTGCATTGGCATGACAACAGCAAACATTGAGCCAGATGGTAAAAGACATTGCCAGAGATGGTCAGGGGGGACCCACTTCAGTCAAAGTGATTCAAGTCAATTTTAATCATATGTAAGAATCAGCAAGAAGGAAATCTTGCTTGAGGTCACTGATTTTAATCTGGGTTTGTATTTGTTTCTAAGAGAGGGTGAGTCTCAGATTTGCAGGAATTAAGACCTGTTTATTTACATCTGAACAGAGTTTATTTGCATCTGAACACAGCTCAATGCTATCTTTTTTTTCTCAACTATAAAGGAGGAAAGTGATGTTCATTCAAGCAATTCTACAACTGATACAAATCAGAAATCTGAATGTGTCCAGGGTTTTCTACTTAGTAGGCTATTTTAACTTCATGTTGCTAGTGTATGCCCCCTTTATCATTTGCACAGATGCAATTAAAAAAATAGAAATAAAATGATGTCTTTATGTGCTAAATTAAACTAGCAAATGTGAAGTTGAAAAGGGGTTTAGAATGCAGAGAAGCACCTGAGACAAAAAACCCCACACAACACAGAACACTTCTTATTCAGCTACTGAACTGAATCAAGTGTTGAAATGAACAAGCAGCTTGAGGCCAATAACCTTTTCTGGGGATGAAGTAAAAACTTCAGAGAAGTTGCAATCTCAGATAAGCCTTTCTTACTGAGCTAGATCAGTTTGTAATTTGATTATGAGGAGCCAGAGAGGTAAGGAAAAAAACCCCAACCCTACTACATATTGGGCAAGACTAATTACTTTTTACAAAAAGCCTGAAGAGCAACCTCAAACATAAGTAATGTTGGTTGCTTATATTTTGCAAAACACTCACATATCACTCTGCTGTGCTTTACATCACTTCAGAATTTCAACAGATGCCCGCAGCTCTAATATATTTGTTTTACAGCAAAGAAAGGGCTTAAATTGGACTTGACGATCTTAACGGTCTTTTACAACCTAAATGATTCTATGAAATATTTACTTACCTACATGAGTAAACTCTAAGTGAAAACTTGCACTAATAGTTCCCTTTAACATTCCAGAAATTTCACCTGCTGAAGGTACATATGAACTGACAATGAGTGCAGCATCCCACAGGTCATACAGGGAAGAAACACCAGCAATATTCGAGCCAGCTTAAATCTGAAGTCACTCAGCAGCAAGGAAGAGGTTAATCAGTGAAATTAGAATTAGGAGAAGTGTTTTCATAGAATGAAATAGAAATACATAAAACCACAGTTCTGGGGAAGAGGTATCTCATTCAAGTAACTAGTTTCAGCTGAAGTGCATAGTTACTTCAGTAATTGCAAGTGAAGGGTTAGTGGGTGTAAGAGAGGGAGTCAGTATCGTTCAGCATCATTCTGTGTGGCAAAGACAGTGAGAAATAACACGCACACAATTAGATCACTTGTTTGAGAACAGCTGCATTGAGAGGAGCAAGCAATGTGAGGAAACCCTCCCAGGCAGTGAGCTTTCCACTACCACCAAGACACTGGGAGCAGTTACCCACGTTTCCTCTCACAGCCCTTCGTGAGGAAGACAGGCAGCCCCTGTGCTGTCCGGTATGGTTCCTGCCAAATGTTTGTTGTTTAAGGGACAGAGGTGACCCTCTAGTAGGAATTGCAAAGTACGGAAGATGTATGGCATGAGTCTTTTAACAGACATAGCTTGTTGATTTAAAAGCAGTAGATGATGCACATCTTGAGTTAGAGCAAATTCAGCTTCACGCAGACCTATGCCCTATTTCTCCTGCATACTCTCAAAGCATATTTTCACTTAAGGTCTGATTTCTCATTTCCTGGTAACCACAGACCAGTTGCCCCAGATAGAAGCCAAAGCTGCACAAAATTTTCTTGCTGGCTCTAACGTACATACAACATATTGTTGGGAAAAACAGAATCTTTGTGATTTAAGGAGAACTTCAGTTCTAGAAGCAGCCATGATATCAGGGTACTGCAGTGTCAAACTGGTGAAGTGGTTTACATAAATTATCACTGAACCTTGCAGATAGAGCTGTTAACGGTAGCTTCGATCCAGACAGCAGAGGCCAAGGAAGCATTCATTTATAAACAGAAGTTTAGTGCTAGCACTAAGCTCCTCATCAGAAAGAAGCATAAAAGAGAAGGTAGCTTTGAGCCTTTCTAATTTATAAAAGGACAGAAAAAGCTTTCCAGAACTCTATTTCAAGCAACTATGCACTCAATCAGGTAACTCTGCATCTTCCTGTTTAAAAGTGTTTCTGGACAAGAGGAGTCTTTCCTTAACAGCACATGGATTGCTAGTTTTCCCTTCCACCAGGCATCTCAGACGCACAGCATGGGAGTTCTTTTCTCTGAAGTACATGCATCAGTAATTGGTTTTATTTAGTGTTATACTTTTTTATAGTTTAATGGCATGAAAAAAATGTACCAATAAGAAAAAATTTCCATTTTTATTCTGGGAATAATAACTGTCAAGCCACCTGGGGTACACTGAACTCAGACCCAGGGATCAGCACTACAATGGGTTTATTCCACTGTGATTCTCAACACACAAAAGAAACCGTGAGTTTCCTTTTCAAGGAGTCTCCAAATGGCTCCCACATGTTGGATCTGTCCTCACAAAGCAGGTCAGCTCAGACGGCAAAAGCTTCAGAGAGACGCAGTAGAAGTTTCACAGAGGAAAGCTTGAAGCAGAAGGGATCAGAAGCATCTCAGAAGAATGAGTTAGGTGATCATTTTGAATTACAGAGATCTTTGAAGTATGACTACACTGTGGTTTTATCAGAATTATAGCTCAGTACTCCTGTTCCTAGTCTGGACATGGGTGAGAAAGCAGGTGTTTGGCAAATTAGGCAGGCAATTAAAACAAGCTTCTCCAGCAGTTCTGGATAGTGCCAACTCTTTCTCCTCATTTTCCTGGGTGGATAATTCTTAGTGGATTCAAACACATTTACTGGTTCCGGTTTAAAAGCAGGTAGGTAACTGAAGCACAGTGTCATGCTATTGGTCCCAGAGGAGCATTTTGTTCTCTGTTTCAAGGAGCATTTATGCTGATTTCCATAGCTACTCCCTGGTTCTAGACAGGAGTCACCCCTGAAGTGCTCAGTGAGTGCCAGGTCTATCCCCCAGTGCATGCCAGCACCTATCCATTATTGTTCAGTTAAACAGGGGTCCACGCACTCACCTGCATACAACTTCCAGGGTAATCAGAAGAGACTAGCAGGAAAGTGAAAATCTCTCCAGGAACTACATTAGCCACATCCATTCCTGCCTCAGCAGAGCACAGAGGTCTGCAAGAGCCTAGGATTCAGCTTTGTCATCTTAAACTGTTTTCTATCACTAGACAGGAACATGGCTTGGAAGAACAAGTACTCCATGCTCTCGGTTTGGAAGAACCCTGGTTTAATTTAGGGATTAGTCACTGTGGGAAGCAAAGGGATGCTGAGCCAACAGGAGAGTCAGCTGCACTCTGAGATTTACAGCTGCAAGCATCACTCTCTCTTATTCCACTTTGCCAGCAGAATTGGGAGATAAAGGCTGATTCTTTGCTGAACACTCAAGACAGCTTCAAGAGCCACAATATCAGCAGAAAGAAAGCCCCATGCAGTCAATATTGCGAGATTTGTAGCGATACAGTCTGAAAGCAGAAAGAAGACTACTTTAGCTTTAACAGTCTGTTGCAGTCTCCATACAAGCAGGGATCTCACTAAGAGCTATCATCAAAGCAAGTGGATTTCTACAGTACCAGCTCAGTCTGATCTATCTTGCAAGGGTATGGATTCTTCTTTGAATTCCCCTTGTAATTCTACGAGGAGCAAGGTTTAGGGCCTGGAACAGTACATTAGTGCCAAAACAAAGCAATCACTTCATGTTTATCAGTAGCTGTGATGCACCCAGATAGAGTCAAACTAATCAGTTTTGTGCCTCACACCAAAGGGAGAAGCAACTTGGATTTAGAGCACCCTGCTACTACTCTGCTCTGCAAAGTTCAGATAAGATACTGTTGCAATTCAAAACCTTCACCAAAAAGAAAGGTGAGCGGGGAGAACCGTTCCAGTTTAAAACTGTCAATGTAGCTTGCAAGTTCAAAGCAGAGACTGTTCTGGCATGAGCCTGAGTAGCATCTGGTTTACAGAAGCTCAGTGGCCAAGTCCAGATGTAAACTGTAAACCGCATCAAAGATGGAAACTGCTGGTGAAGTCCAACTCTTGCATCTCTCTGTACAAGTGCATTATTTCCTAGGGCTTGAAGGCTCTGCTTTGTGCTGGACAAAAGCATACACCTTGGGAAGGTGACAAATTCAAAAGGATCTTCTTGTCAGGAAGGTAACTTTCCTTCTATTCTCACAGTGTTGCTGTTTAACTGCATAATGCAGCAATAGGGCTCTTCTGCATCACTGATCTCCAGGAGTACAGTACAGAAAACCACTCCAGGCTCTCAGCAGACTAATGGAGTAGAAATAGCTCCTCTCTGAACCATCACTACAGCACTGACAGAGTTATTCTGTTGCACTTTTTACAGTAAAGTTTTAACCCATCTATCCTGCTAAGTAACTCTACCTTCAGGGAGAGGACTTAACACCTAGTGCACCCTCTAAGGCTCCACAGCTCTGTTTACACTAGGAAAGCACTACCACTTTTCAGGGCTCTCCAGGCTCAAGGTGCCTAAGCTGCTGCTGTGAATAACGTCCTAATTCTACGGAGCAGTGCAGAAAAAGCTGAGGTGACAGACCTAATGTCATCCATCCATCATGCAACCCAGTCACTCAGAAGCTGTTCCCATCTCCATGCAGGGTCATTTGTCACCCTCTATGACACATTTCTGCTGTTTTACCCTCACCATGCCTGGATTGCTGTTACTGTATCCAGGGTAGACATGAGAAACTGGACCAGACTTGACCTTGGCCATGCAGCAGAAAATCTCAGAGTCCCAGGGTAGAGATGTAGCCACCGGCCACCAGCCCCTGCCTTCTTTGCAAGCAAGAGATGTATGCTTTAAAGCCGAGTGAAGAGTAACAAGTTCCTGGCTTTGAGAACCGCTTCATGCTTCGGCACAAAGGGC
The DNA here is from genome assembly GCF_965140245.1 of Athene noctua. Taxonomy (NCBI): domain Eukaryota; kingdom Metazoa; phylum Chordata; class Aves; order Strigiformes; family Strigidae; genus Athene; species Athene noctua. Next base: position 972,681 of record NC_134044.1, on the reverse strand, counting down.
CACGGAAAGCTGACGGCGTGACCCACCCAGGAAAGAAAAGAGCAGCGACAGAGCCCCGGGGAATTGGCCGGAGTGGGAGCTGCTGTGTTGCCTCCTGCACGGGCTGCAATGCGCTGTTGCCACCTGCTGGCAGCAACGAAGAGCGAACCAGGTCTGCTTCGAAATTCACTTCCAGCCCCCAGAGCCAAAAATGCTCGCAGACAGCGCTGGAAGGGCTCTCCAGACCCACTGCACGCGTGGGAGGGGGAGAACAGCGTGGAAAGCCCCGAGCTGCTGTAGGCTGAGCCAGCCCCAGGACTCGGACAACAGCACCAGGCTCGTGTGTCCATCTCAAACACCGAGTAACTGCCACAAGCCCCAGAGGAGATCTGGCAGCAGGCCATACCCCACGGCTCTGCTCTGTGCTCTGAGGGGTGCCTGCACCGCCTCTCCAACAGCAGGCTCACAACAAGTTTCTCAAGAGGCACAGAACAACCTCAAGCTAGGTGTTTTGAGTAATTCATACAGAAAAATCTATCAGTGCTTGAACCAACCATGAACAGCCACTTTCTTGGAAGAGTTTCACAGAGCAGATTAAATACAGAGCAATAGCTCTTGAAGTCCTTTCTTCATCATTTCTTTTGGCCACAAATAGTACAGCTCCAGGCAAGCCTGCAGAGGCACTAGACACTGTCTACTCACCAGTGTTCTTTGCTTCTATCAGTAGACTGAGCTCCAGGATGGGACCTGGTACCAAGATGCCTTATCACATTTTTTAATGCCCCCACCCCTTTCTGTCTGACCCAAGTATGTATGGAACAGGTGGGGATACAGTAATAGAACTGCAGCGCTTTTACCTTCAAATGGGGAAGCAACTTTACGATGTCTCACTGAACAGTTTCTTGTTCTCAAAAGCATCTGGTGAAGGGCAGCAAACAGGAGAGCAGGCTACAGGACCCGTCAGGATTCACTCAATGCTTCTTAGCAAAAAAATAAAAGCTCTGATACTTTAATGGAACATTTAAGAACACATCAGTTGAACTTTCTTGTAATACTGCTCTGGACTTCACAGAAACATAGCTGGGTCTATCAGCTTACAGGGCAAAAGTTGTAAATAACTGCATCAAGATTTCATTTTTATGTGAGAATTACATGGGTATCTCATGCAATGTTTATGCCACGCTGTCAGCAGAATACAACAGTTTTCTGAAATAATTACTTTTTTTATAGAGACAACGTTAAGCAGTTTTGACCCACTCATCTCCAACAAAAGCTCCAGTTCTGTGGACAGGAACAGAGCAGGCTTCACAGTCAGGCAAACTTGACTTGGGAATGGTGACTGCAGTACAGCTTATTTTTAAGCAGCTTTCAGAAATGAGGTGGTGTTTGGGGGCAGGGTGAGGATTATTGAGCAGAAGGCTTGTTTATATACCATATTTTTTGTCAGCAGCTTTTAACCTAATTTTTCTTTATTCTGGATGTTTATCCCTCTGCTTTCACAGAAAGAACTAGGAAAAGGAGAAGAAAAAACCTAACTAAACCAGCTTATCCTCTTGAAAAGAATAAAAAAGTTATTTTTTTCCTCAATTGTGAGAAGAAACCCCAATGGCATACACAGATACATTTGGTTTTTAGCCTTATTTCCCCACAGCATCCAGGCTTGGGCAGCCATGCAGCATGCACAGATAGCAAATACAAGTGCTTACATGCGTATCTACTTGGCTCTTTCCAACTCATAGTTTTTGACCAATTTTAATAAGCTTAGGAAAAGAAGTAAGAACCCCCAAAGTATGAAGTTCCTACAATTTTGTAAAGCAAAATGTAAGTACAGGTAAGAACTTACTAACACTACTATGAAGAAAAAGGCTAACCAGCAGTGTCAGAGCTGGCACAGAAGAAAGGGATGGCAGCAAGGCTGGGTCTGCTCCTAGAGCTGCCTGCTCCATCGGCCATACCCACTTCAGGATCAAGCTAATCCTCCTTACTACCCCAGCAGAGCCAGGAGGAACTGCCTGCTTACACTGACGGCCAGAGCTGGGAGACAAGACAGTCCTGTCCAAGGCTCCCTTTCCCATAGCTCTGCTTCCCAGGGCCAGGTGAAAGCTTTCACCCTAAATAGCAAGTGACAGACCTTCTGTGGGCTTGGGCACTCCAGCATGTAATTAACTCTCTGCTGCTTTCCTCTAGATGAAATATTTCCTTTTTTGCACTTGCTTAGCTGGCTTTTTTTAAACATAGATCTCTTGCAGGCAGGGACTGGGTTTCTTTCTGTGGAAGTCCAGCTCTTAACACAATGCACAAGTAGCTTCTGGGTGCTGAAGTAACAATTATATATATATATGTACAACTTGTAGTACGATTGCTCTGTAGGTACAATTACTAATGTTAGGGGAAAAAAAAAAAGTTAGACTGCTAGTAATACAGCACTGACTGAAAAACAGGAGAGCAAGGACAGTAAGAAGACACTTCTATTTTCTTTTGTCTCTAGCTGATATATTCTGGGAATCAATGGAGGTGCTGATGGATGCCAGCTTGCCATTGACAGCCATGGAGAAGTTAGGGAAACCTGCTTCCCCAGGGTCAGCAATTTGTTTCTGCAGTTTTTTAAGCACATTAGTAATCCTCTCCCCACACAAGAAACTCACAGAAATAACTGCCTTACACCAAAGCAATCATCTCCAGCCCTATACATACAACTTGTCCAAACCAAAGTGACCAGCTACTGACACATACATGGTTTCTTCTCCGTGGTGACCAGACCACAGTTCCCATGCAACCTCTCCTGCCCATCCGTGGACCCTGTTGCTATGAGGCAGGCTGCCCACAGGTCCCAAAGGAGGTGGAACACCAGCCTACATTTGAATCCCCCGTCTCCTGTGCCTTCTGCAATTTAGATGGTCATGCCATGCTAATTCCACATGTTGATCACCCTTATTAAAAGACTTACCCTAAATTAAGCTGACAAAACAATTTAATTGCTGCTTCTCCCTGCAGTCTTTAGCAGCTCCATGTCTATTATCCAGATACTGTACCACCCTAAGGTCTATGGTTGAGGTTAGCGAGACAGATTTTTGGCATATGTTCAGACTTGGCACATTAATTAACATAAACATTTTTTGGTGAGACTTTTGGCCTCTAGCCTGATGCCAAGAATGGAACTACATGTCTAAATTAATGAGTGTCCATGATAGGAGCCGAGCTGGCGGGGTGAAATGATTCCCAAATAACGTACGCAAGGCCTCACAACTGACCCCGCTATGAAGGGATTTGTGTGTGTGCACTGAGAACAGTTCAACCTTCGGTCCTTGCTGCAGCAGAAGTAGAGCAGCACTCTCTTCTCCCACTTCACAAGGAACCTTTGATTCCTCTGTTCCTGTATCTCCCAAGTCAAGTTGTGGTGGAACAGGGATGCTTATGAGACAAGATGGTCGTATTTTGTGGGACCAGAAGACTGGTCCTGCAGGTATAAACTCAAAACTCAAGCAATCCACGGATCTGACAGGCAAGACCTTTGTTGAAAACCTTCCACCCTGGATACAATTCATTTAAATACAAAGATATTATCTCATTACAGGAGTATTCGATACCAGTCCTGTATCTAATTGATGTTTTCACTTAAGTACCTCAAAGCACTATAGTGTGGCCAGGGGGCAGGGAAACGGGGATGCAAGAGCTCACCTCACCCGAGACCCACCTGTCCACGCAGTGACACGTCTCAAGGTTGTTCCTTTTGCTACAGCTCTTCACAAAAGCAGCCCAAATTCATCATCAGAAAGAACAGCTTATGACAAAGGCCTTGTGTGCAGGCAGCCATGCCAGAGCCTGGTAAAAAGTTGTGTCTGTGCTGTTAACTGTGGGGAAGGAAATTCAAGCCCGGTTTTAAAGCTGACTGACAACAGAGGCTGTGAAAATTATTTTTTTTCCTTCGAAAACATGAATCAGACGCTGACATTAAAGCGCATGGAGAAAAAAAACAAACCCACAAGGCAAGGCCTGGGGAGAGCCCTGGTCGCCGCGCACCTCACCCCTCCAGCTCCCAGCGGGACGGCGCAGCGCCGGGCCTGCTCTGCCGGGCCCCCCGCCCGCTCGGTGAGGGCCAGGCTCCCCGCAGCCCCCGGGGGGGCTCTGACCCCTCTCCCTCACAGCGGGGAGAAGAGGAGCTGCCACCGCGGCAGGAGGAGGAGGCGGCCCGGTAGCACCCCGCGGCCCCGTCAGGACCGGTGCCAGCCTGAGGGGAGAGGCCGTGAAGACAAAGGGCGGGGATTGTGTGGCGGGGGGTGTGTGGCGGGGGGTGTGTGGCGGGGGTGTGTGGCGGCGGTGTGTGGCGGGGGGTGTGTGGCGGGGGTGTGTGGCGGGGGGTGTGTGGCGGCGGTGTGTGGCGGGGGTGTGTGGCGGCGGTGTGTGGCGGCGGGTGTGTGGCGGCGGGTGTGTGGCGGCGGTCTCCTCCCGCCCCCGCCGGGGGGCCAGGGGCTCCGCCCGCGGGGCAGGCCCGGCCCGGGGCAGCCCCGCCCGTGCCGCGGGGGCCGCTGGGACGGGTAGTCGCCGCCCCCGGCGCCGGCGGACTCCTCGTCCCGGCAGCCCCCGCGCCGCCGCCCCGCCCGCCCCGCCCGCGGCCCGCCGGGGCCGGTAGTCCCGGGAGGCGCGCCCGCCGCCCGCCGGCCCCGCGCCGGAACTGCCCTTCCCGGCAGGCAGCGCCGCGAGGCCGCCCCGCCCCGCCGCTCCCCCGCCCCGCGGCCCCCGTCGCGCCGTGTCGTTGCGCCCGGCCCGGCCCTCCCCGCCCCTCTCCGCTCTCAGCGCCCCCGCCCTGCCGCCGCCGAGCTCGGTGTCCCGGGGCAGCCCGGGCTGGCGGCGGCTCCGTGCGCCAGGGCCCGGCATGGCACCGCGCCGCCCTTCCCGCGGACGCCGTTGGCCGTAGGTGCGGCGGGCTGCCCGGGTGGGTGCGGCGGCACCCGGCGCTGGGGGGGTCCCTGCGCGGCGGGGGGGTCTGCGGCAGAGGGGCCCCGAGGGGCCCCTTGGGAGGAGGCGGCGCTGCGGAGGCGGCTGCGTGGGGGGCTCGGAGGAGGCCGTGATGGGGCGCGGGGGAGCCCTGAGGTGTGAGGGGGGGTGCGGGGTCCCTGAGCGGGGCTGGGGGGCCGTGGGGGGCTGAGGGTACCGTGCTGGCGAGCGCTGGGGTAGGGGGACCCTGAGAAAAAGGACCGGGCCGGGGGTGCGCTGAGGGGACTGGGCTGGGCTGAGGGGCCGTGCTGGTTTGGGGCTCTGCTGTTGCTGGGGAGCCCTGTGCTGAGGGTTGCTGAGGAGCACAGGGTCTGGAGGCAGAACTGGGGAGCACTGGTGCGGGAGTTCCCGGGGATGGTGGAGGTTTGGGGTCCTCTGAGGAGGAAGAGGGGCTCTGGGGGGTTGGCCTCTGCCACTGGGTGTACTGGGGAGAGTGGTGGCAGAGGGACACCCTCGGCGAGAGGACTGCTGGGGAGCAGGAGGAAGAAAGGGCTGTCTGGGGATAATGCTGTGGGCTCTGCTGGGGAGGGAAGATGCTGGGTTTGGTGATGAGGGGATAGTACTGTAGGGACAGCTGTAATACTGGGGAGCGGGCTGGGGTGATAGTCAGGAAAATGGTGCCCGAGGCTTTGTCAGTGTATTTCATTAAAGTGTGATTCCTTGATACATCTGGAAGGCATGTTTGGGAAGAACCGAGAAATGGGGTTTGCGAGGAGGGGCAGGCATACTTAGAATGGGCTGGCAGGTTTAAGGAGGACTGCAAATCAAGGAGAAAAAAGATGCAGGTAACTCTTGGGGAGTGAGCCAGACTCTGAAAACCTCGAGTTAGAGCTGTTGTGTTCTTGCTTGTCGCAGTTGACCAGTGGATGAGAAAACATTGCCTTCCCGCTGTGCTGTGACGTCCCAACCCTCCCTGGTTTTGCAAAAGCGGATATCCGACCACCCTGTAGGCATGGCTCACTTGAGAGAATTTGCCAGTCAGGTAAGTGGCAATTAAAAATGTGTTTTAAACTCTTGTAATGAGTTTAAAACAAATCACCAGAAAATCACTTTTTGCTACTCTTGGTCTTTCTTGCATGTGTCTCGGCTTACTCCTGTCAGATGACTTATTTGTGTCTTATTCCGTGGTGGTGTCAGACTGACAGTGTTACATAGCCAGCCAGATAGAAAGGCAGTTCTTTGCCCAGTATGGTGCCTTTCTCTGAGGGTAACTTTGCTCATTTTAGGGAGACAGGAATCACTGGGTCTCAGTATTTTTGGGAGGGGAAGTCTAGAGATGGGAACAGAAAAGCTGTGTGTGGAGGCTGTGCCAGACATACCTTATGGAAGTGTTCATGAGAGTAGCCTGAGAAAAACAGTGCTTATGACCTTAATGCATAAGAAGCAGTGATATGTGAATGCTTCACTCTTCTGAGAGAGATACCAGCCTCAGTGGATGTGGTTAAATCCTGTTGTTGTGATGACATTTTCATAAGAGGAATGTGGAAGGATGATGTCATGACTTGGGACTAAAAGCTAAACCACATTAATAGTATTGGCTTGAATCTTCTGAATTTGGTTGTGGGGTGTGTTTGATTATTGGCAGATGTCAATATGGAATGCAGGTCTTGTTAAACCATGTTTTGTGAGAATTTTTGGATATTTTTCTGTTTTGCTCCTAGGTGTAGAATTATAATACTAAAAGCTTTAGTGGTTTGAGATTATGTTTTCTCCAAGCCTTTTCTGATTTAAAATTGATTTGCAATGCATCTTAGTTTGCATGCTTCCATTTAAACTGTTTCCCCAAAGTGTGTATGGAATTAAATGCAAATATAGTGCCTGAGTGAGTCATAGTACAGGGAGAGAAATGAAAGCAGTAGGAGAGAATACTGTCTGGTTAGGGTTGAGAACTGAGTTCTATAGCTACAGAGGAGGTTTCTCTGAAGCTTTTTTATACATGGCATTGACTAATGAAGCTTATCAGAGTTCCAGTGGTCTCACCTCTGCATTTATTATGCAGAGCATAATAATTCTCAGATTCTGTCGTCCTGTGACTCTCTGTCTGGTCCTGGAATAGGAAAGCAGTCTGTGTTGTCCATTCCTTGGGTCTCTTCAGGAATCCTTGATGGGACCTTTTAATCTGTATGACTGAGGCTTGCTGGGAGGGCGGTAGGAATTGGCCTGAAGTTCTGTTCACCAGAGTTCAGGGAGTGGTGGGAGGTACTGTGAAAATTGAGAGACATCGATTGGATTTGGATGTCAGAGGCTTGACTTGTCTTTGATTCCCAGTTTTGTTGCTGATGTGCGGAGTTACCTTAGGCAAATCCCCAGGTTGCTTTACCTCCGCGCCTCCATTTCCCTGCCTCAGCTAGCTGGCTTGCTCTCTTTTCTTGGCCGCCCTTTGCTGTGTACACATAGCACGGTGGGCCTCCAGTCTTTGTTGGGAGCTCTACCTGCTAGATGATGTATTTGCATTACTGTGTTTAAAGCTCTGATCTGAGCTCTTGTTTCTAGTTTCGTTGTTCCTTATGTGACCTTGAAGAAGCTGTTCAAGTTCTCTGGCTAAGTAATGCTTCACTCCCTTGAAGCAAAAGAATATTATCTGTGAAGCCAAGCTGGGAGTCTCAAACAAATTAGTATGTCTCAAAGTGTCGAACACAAACTTCGCTCTTGTCTATACTCCAGAAGTTCAAAACTGTCTCAAGCTTGTTGAAAAGAGCTGTGCACAAATTCCATATAGACAGGGAAGCTTTCAAATGTTTCCAGATACAAAGCTGATTTTTCCAAAGAGAAGCTAGTGCCTGCTACAGATATCTCCGTTAGTGGCCCAGAGGTTAGCGTGCAGCATGCAATGTGGGTAAATGTGGGCAATGAAGGAAAGAAGGTCAGTAGCTGAGGTTTATTAAAACAAACTTCCTCCTTCCACTCTGTTTGGCAGAGAAAAATTATGTCTGTTTGTCTGGCTGGTTGGAAAGTGCTCTAGTCAGAAGTAACACTAAATGCTGCTGCAGTTCCGTATAAACCTTTGGAGGCTGCCAAAGTCCCAGTCAGCTTCAGCTCTTAAAGTATTGTGGCCTTGACAATCTTTTTCTGTTACAGACTTCTCCGATATAGAACAGTGATTCTGATCCTGACCTGCCCCAGACCAAGAAACTCTCACTTCCAAAAGGGTTTAAGCACCTCTCAGTGTTTTATGGAGCAGATGCAGGTGTGACGCTTGCTCACGATGCTGAATATGACTCTTTTGAGAGTGAGATCCAGCCGGACACAGCCCAGAGAGAAGACCTTGAGCTGGTTCAAAGGGTATTTGCTTCTATTCCCAATATGCAGGTTACCTTTCCAGGTAGTAGCTTTGAAATGAGGGTAGGTATTTACCCGTCTCCTCTCAAAGGTGGTGGATATCATGTCACTGCAGCAGGAGATGGCACAACTGCCAAACCCATTCTTTCCCCATGAAGCAGCTGGTGTTACTGCCAGGCTTGTCTCATAACACACTGCAATTCTTAATTCCTGATCTCTGCAGTGAGTCGCTCTGTTTTAAAACATGGCATCATCAGTTGTGATGGCAAACACCCCCACACCTGTCATGACAGAGCATCTTTCTTTCTTGTGCTGTAAGATCAGATCCTGGAGGGCAGAAGTGGAGAACCTTGCTAGTAGTTTGTCCTCATCCCTCTCGTACTTATTCCCTCCCCTTCCTGCATGTACAACCAAGACAGTGCTTTGTGTGCTCTCCCCGCAAAGCCTGTACATGCCTGACTGAGCCATCTCTGGTGCCTGACTGCTCTCAATGGGAGAAACAGCATGAGGCTTTTTGCTCCAGAACTGCTATGTAATTGACGTTCAGTCAAGCAAAAAGGTACAATGAGGTGACCATCCCTTAAAGGCTTTATGCGTTGTAGTAGAACAAGGAGCAGCAGCTGGTCAGCTTGCTCTTCGAACTCTGGCCTGGAGCTCCATTTTACAGGCCTGGTGGGTTCTGTGAATGTGGAAGAAAATGGAAAGATTCCAAGCTGGTTTGCGGTTGCAAAGTTGACAGGTGCTAACTAATAAGCTTCTTCGGGTTATGTGTGCTCATTTATGCCGGTGTAAAGCATTTCATCTGCGTTCTGTTACTTTCTGCTAATCAATTCTTCCAGGTGTGTTTGTAGCTCTGCAGTTTCAGAACATGGATTTGCAGCCAAGGTGATTCTCTGACAAGACTGACACTGAGATCAATTCATATTTAGAAAAGGGACAGATTGTACTTGCTACACCCCTCACTGCAGTGCTCTGCAGGTGCAAATGTATTGGGGTAGGATAAAATCAGGCTATACTGAGTGTGTTTTTCTCCTCCCCTGCACCCCCTCTCGAGCCCCCCGAGTGTGGCAGTGTGCTGCTCTTCTGACAGAGTGGTGCACTTGCTTAGTTCTCCTTTCTTGGCATAAGTGCATTTGTTCTGCTGTTGAGTGCTGAGGCCTGTGTGCCCATCGATCTGAACAGCAGCACTCAGCAGCAGTGAGTTACCCTGTGGCAGCTTTAACGGGAACTTTTTAAAAGAGCTTCTGAGCAGATATCCTGCAGACTAGATAATTTTATCATAGTTTGTCATGGGAATTCAGAACTGCTTCTATGAAAATGCCACCTGGCCATGTCTTCTGTGGTGTCCACAATGATAGTTCATAAGGTATCACTGGGTAGGCACTTATCTGCTTGAATTGGGGATGAACCTGTTTCTTCCTCCCTGTTTACAGAAAGTAAATAAATTTGTTAGCAGACTCTGGTCCTGCAGCAGGTGTCCAGGAGACTGTAGCCATGGGTGGAATGACTCTCTACCACTTAGCCCCATACTCACTTACTAGGTTCTGGCTCTTGCTGGGTATGACTTGTGTGATTTTGGCAACTGTCAGGGGTTGCACGTCCTCAGGCCCTCCACAGAGTCATGCTCTTGCTCTGTCACCTGAGAGCTCTGGAGCATTTCCAGATCAGTTTTGAAGTGACAGGTGCTGGGAAGGTAAATCCAGTACCTACAAACAAAGTTTCTTGTTCCAACCTAATATGGTGGGCCTGTGTCATCTGCCCATGAGAGTTGTATTATTTTTCAAGTCCCTTGGGCAAAGTTTCCATGTGCTTGTCAGGAGGGTTTGTCTCCTTCACAACCCTCACCTGAACTGCTTTGTTCTGCAGAAAATGGGATAAACTGACATTGAACTATGGAAACTTGTTTATGAAGCTGTCTGTGATTACACCGCCCGATACATAAAATGGTGATTGTCCCAAAAGCTGCCTGCAGTAGCCAGTGCTCTTATGTTTGATGTGCTATTCTTGAATAATCAGTCCTGATTCTTTGATGTGCCATGCCAGGGTGAGGAGGGGAGCTGTAGCTTTTACCTTGCCATTTCTTTTCTCATGGAAAACTTACTTGGGAGGGGAGGAAGGTTTTCTTGCAGGGTTGTTTCCCTGCAGAATTCATGTGGATGGTGTTTCCTTTACCAGCTGAGACAGGTGCTTCTAGGAGATGATCCTCTTTCTCTCCCATCTTCCTGATGTGTGGGAGTGGCTGATGTGGTGGGTGGCATTTTTACAGTGCAGTAGGTGACTGTGCAAGGTAATGTCTGGGCCACCTTGCTGCCCCTTCCTGTAAACTGGTCAAGTGGTGAAAACTGCTCGTGGCCTATTGTGAGCCTGGACTAGCTAGACTGTTCTCCCTGCGCCGCAGTTGTCATTCTCATGTTGTCTCCTGTCATTTCTCTAGCTCAAATCTTCTTCCTTTCCCCCGCCTCCCTCTCTCCTGTTCCTGTTATGTATCTCCAGTTCCTTTCATCTCTTCATATCCCCTCCAGTCTGTTTCCAGTGCATTTGTTCAAAGTACAGCCTGTTTGGGGGTTGCCATGGATGCACAAGGATATTTGGTTATCCTTCTGTATTGTGGACTGGAATGCATGTGGAAATGCTGTTGAGTGAGCTGACTGTAAAGCTCACTCTGGGCCTGGCCATATAGCGATGCGCTGGGCACAGAAGGCAAACAGCCTGTAATGACTGGCTGGCTTAATCATTAAGCAGCACCTAGGGCTGCTCAGTGGTGGCCTGCTGCTAGAACCTGGTGTTAGATGGAAAAATGCAGCTGCCCTGTTCTCAGATAAAATCTCTGCCAGCTCAAGGCCCTTGCAAGGGAGCGGTCCCTCTGGGTGACGTGTTGGAGGTGAGACTGAGAAGTTCTGGGTGTGAAAAACTCACTGGTACAGCTTGGCTGCTTCCTGTAGGTCAGGCCATATTTTCCAGAGTTTTTCTTTTTTTTTTTTTTTTTTTAACCTAGACTTACTATAGTTTCTTAAAAAAAATCACAAAGAGCCTTTTAGTATCATGAAGCAGAGCAGGACCTCCTGGTCTGCAGCTGAACAGAATGAGATGACATCAGAAAATTATTCTGTTTTCTTTCCTTTCCTGTCCATACTAATCTTAATAAATAGTTAACTTTGCAGCTGCTGTTAAAGAGTCAGTATTTCTCCGAGGGTTGATGGTCATGTTAGTAGCTTCCCAGTGGATGTGCTTATCTGATGAGGGATGTGCTATTTGCTTTTGCATCTGGGTGTGCCAGCCAGAGGAGAGGCTGTTCCAGAAAAGCAGGTCTGCAGATGGAGTATCCATTCAGCTCTCCTGTCTCCTCTGGGCTGGGCAGGTGCCTGGCCTCCTTGCTTCTGGCCTTCAAAAAGTTGTGAGGTACGCTCTGCAAATATCTGAGGAAAGCTGGGCTGGGTGCTGCCTGGAAATCAGGCTGCAGCAGAGAAGACAGCTAACATGAGGTGGTATTTATATTGCTGGAGTATTTCACCCTCCAAACAAGTAGAGAAGAGTGAAAATCTTTCAAGTCATTCTAGTCTTTGAGTGCAGAAAAGCAAACTATGGAAACACCCTTGTGAACTTCCTGTGGCCCTTTTGCTTCTGCCCATTTTCTCATCTGGATCTTCAAAAGAAGGCTGGTTCTGGTACACCTTGTCTTTTGTTGAGGTGTGAACAAGTGCTTGCTCATGGGGCTGCTTTGACACCAGGTTAGTGCCTGCAGTTGAGCAGTCCCGTCTGATAGGAGCTGACACTTTCCACAGAGATACTTGCTGTCATTCTTCTGGGCTTCTCTTCCCTTTCTCCCCTACTATTGTCTGCGGGGGCAGAAAGCCCATGTATAAGGCTCCTTCAGTTCTTCTAATCGTGGATATATTCTGTGTTAAGTTTCTTGGCATGTGAAGACCCTTTAGGGTATGTGAGTTTTGGGTGAACTAAACAACACAGTAGATGCATAGCTAGGGAGATGAGCTGTATGGGTGTGCATGGTGCTCTGCAGGCTGCCGTGGCACTTCATGGACTTTTCCCATCTCTGCTTTCTGGTTTAGCACTCCAGGGTGGATCCTGAGGAACTGTTCACCAAGCTGGAGCGGATCGGCAAAGGATCGTTTGGTGAAGTGTATAAAGGGATCGACAACCGCACCAAGGAGGTGGTTGCTATCAAGATCATTGATCTGGAGGAGGCAGAGGATGAAATTGAGGACATTCAGCAGGAGATTACAGTGCTCAGCCAGTGTGATAGCCCCTACATCACCCGGTACTATGGCTCCTACTTGAAGGTAGGACAAAGCCATGGCAATTCTCTTGGCAGCAGTTTGGGAATGGGATGGGCTTCTCCGTGGGTGCTGCAGCTGATGGTGGTGTACAGCACTGAAAGGTGCCCAATCTGTGAGGGTCAGTGTGGCAGCAGGATCAGCAGCAGTTCTGCTCACTGCATTTATGGGGTTTTACAGGAGGCTGGGCTTTAAGACGCTTGCAAGGTACATGGAAATGAGGTGCCTGGTACAGCGTGGTCCCAAGAGCCGGGCACTTCACTGGAGAGAAAATTACTCGTTGAAGAGGCTGACCTCTCTACGGTTTGACCATTCTTGAAAGGACATTTGTGAAATACTTTTCCAAAATACCACAGTTTTAAGATAGTACCACTTGGGCCTTTATGACTCTGGAAAGAAGAGGAGTTTGAAACTGTACTTTGTGATCTTCTGATCATCATTTCATCAGAAATGATGAAAAGAACAGGACCTGAGTCTTCCCAGGAGTACTGATACCACTTCTGTTGAGAACAGGTTTAGGTATCCCTAGTGGAAGCTGCTAGTAGTGATGACCAGAAGTGGCCTCTGCATGCTGGCTGCTGGAGGCGTGTGTAACACTGGATCTGTAGCAAACAGTTCTTGAGCTCTTTGGATCTTGATTGTTCCTGACATATTTTCAAAGGCCATAATGCATTTTCTCAGCCTTCTACTGAAAACAAGCAAGCTGTGGTTTCATAGGTCTGCTGCTTATCTTCTACCAGGACTCTGTGAACCGCATCTGGCAATCTCTTCTCTGACGAGTAAGAGAGTGGCTTGCTGATCATACCCTTTAAGCTGGCAGTCCTGTTAATGAGATCAAAGGCTGCAAAGCTCCCCTGTTATTGTGAAGAAGTAGATGTGCTAGATCTGTTGGAGTGATGTTAAATGGCTCCAACCTGAGAATATGCTTATCTCTGTGGGCTGTGTAGTCTGGTGCTTGTAGGGGTGTTAAGCTTGCTCAGGTAAAACTGCAGACTGAGAGAAAGAAATGTACTGGGGGCAGGTCCACTGCTATAATGCTGTGTCAGCAGAAAAGAGGGAGCTGGGTGCTCCCTCCCTGAGCCTCTGAGAGCTGCATGTGCAGCATCTCTTGGGTTGTGTACAGGACTACTTGTATGTCTTGCTGCCTCTGGGGTGTTTCACTTTTCTGCCTGTTTTTATTACTGTCTTTGCTCTTGGTCTGTGTTCTTGCTTACAGGGCACTAAACTGTGGATAATCATGGAGTACCTAGGAGGAGGTTCAGCCCTGGATTTGGTAAGTATGTGATAAGCTCTGGACCGTGAAAAACATTGGCTGGAGCCTTGGTTTGTGAAATGCCCCTAAGCCAGACACTCACTTGCCACGTACTGTCTTTTTGATAGGCCTGTGCCTGAAGGGTAGGTAGGGCAGAGCAGGACAGACTTGCTGGTTACGCATTTCCCAGGACAGAGGGATGCAAGAGTTTGTGTGGAGCTCAGCTGTCAAAGCACTGCTCTCCAGCCTGCTCTGCTGCTTTACAATGGAAAAAGCCAGTGAACTGAAATGTGACAGCAGCCAGTTGTTCTTGAGCACTGAAAATCCATACTTCACCTAATAAGAGTTCATCGTATTGTTCAGTGCTTGCATGGCATCATGCTCAGCAGGGACCTGGTCTGTGATCAGGATTCCCATGTGTTTGATAATGACTAATAAGTTACCCCAGATTTTAAGGGAATACAAGTGAAAGATACAAAGACGGGCAGAGTTCTGCTGTGCTGTATTCTGTCACAGAATTTTGCTTTTCTCCTCAGGACAATGAAGTCTGTACTACTTCCAGAGCAGTAACTAAGGTCATGTAGTGAAAAATGCTGAGCCTGCCCCGACTTGGAGGAAGGGTGTAGTGGGGGTCTGTCATCAGCAGAAGCCATCTTAGTGTCAGAGCCTCAATTATTGCACTGAGAAGGCAGGACTGGTTTAGAGGAGAACTGTTGGCAAGAAAGGAGAAGAGCTTTGATGTAATACTCCACAGCCAGTGGGTAGAAGTTGTGTCTGGGCTCTTGCAGTGGCTAAAATTCAGTTCTTGCATGCTAGCAGAGAGACTTGAACAAGAGAAACTGTTAAAATGTTCTGTTCACCAATGTATTTCCAGGCCAAAGCGAGAGATGAGCATCCTGCTGCTTCTCTGGGAAGCCTTTAATAGTCTAACAGAAAATCCCCCAAAGATTTTCCATTTAATGTTGCCAGGTGCAAAGTCCAGTGTTCTGCTTACAGCACGCGCACCAGGCATGCAGTAGGTCAAGGTTTGGCCTGGGTTGGTCAAGGCCAAGGTCAAGGCCTGCTTGGCCAAGGTTTTGAAGTAACAAGCTGAGAGGCTGGAAAATCCAAGGCATCAGTCACCCTCATTTAAGTCATCTTTCTGCCCTTTATCAGCTGAAGCCAGGACCCCTGGAGGAGACTTACATAGCTACTATCCTGAGAGAAATCCTAAAGGGTTTGGATTATCTACACTCTGAGAGGAAGATCCACAGGGACATCAAAGGTAAGAGTGAAGAGCTTAGCTCCCTTTCTGATAAGGGGTGTTACTAATATAAAATTGAGAAGTATTATACAACAAGAATCTGAGATGTTTCAAAAAATGTTTCTCAGTGCTGCTTTTCCTGTTGGCTTGCTTGTTTCCAAATCTGTTGTAATTTTATTGCAACTCACGTTTTCAGTGACTTTAGGGTTTAGAGTAACAGCAAGGATCTGTAGCTCTTCTCTGGCGTTTGTAGTTTGGATAGGCAGGGGGCTAAAGCAAAGGAGTCAATGAAAGGCACACTCAAATATTAGCTGCCTCTCGGTTATATCTGGATATTTGCTTTACTGCTGGACCCCGAGGCATGTGTATGCTGGTTATCATGGTTATGATTTATCGTGAAGGTGAGCTATCCTCACGCAGGGTTCACAGCCCTAGAAAATCAGGGCAGCTTGTGTCAGATTATCCCAATAACTGATCTTTTAGTCGTCTGCAGTGTAGAGAGACCTGGTATCTGCCTCCCAATGAGCACAGAGCATCAGAGGGCAGCTGGAGGGTGGGAGGACAGTGCTGTGCAGACGTGGCTGGTGTTGGGTGCTAACTGCTCTGACCCTCTGCTGAGGGGATGTGAACAAGCAGAGCAGAGCACCCTCATGCAGGGATGTATGTAGAAAAGATTCCATTGTGTATGTGAGACTACACATTTCTAGTAGTGCAAGCCCTGCAAGACTGCTTGCTGCCAGCAGAATGGGGAAATGCTGAAAGTTTGTAGGTAGGGTCTCAGAATGAAAAGTCCTACACAAAAACCCCCTGTCCCAAAACCTGAGCAATGCCACTGTCTTAAACTGACTGAGGAGCAGAAACAAGACCAGGACTTGTGAGCTATTTAGAAGTGTCTGCTATTTAATCTGTGCTGACTGCTACTCTGAAAAAAAATCAAGACTTATTCTGAGGTATCTTGGGCCGTGTTTTCCTCTCTTCTTTGTGTGACCAGGAATCACATCTTGTTGATTGTGTGGCCCTTCACATCTACTCCTTGCTACTAGCCTAGAAGTATTCCCCTTCTGATCCAGCCCTGTGTATGAACTTGTTCTGTGTTACTCATCAGAGGTCAGAGCATGAGAATGAGTCTGAGGCTGGAAATCTGAGCTGAGGGTTCTCACTGGGGCAAAGGAGATCACAGGAGGTCCGTTCTCAGTATTTGGTTTTGTGGGCTGGAGATGATTCAGAAACCAGAGGACTTAATGTTTATTTGTGTGAACAGCTGCCAATGTGCTACTTTCGGAACAAGGAGATGTGAAACTGGCTGACTTTGGGGTGGCTGGACAGTTGACAGACACACAAATCAAGAGGAATACCTTTGTTGGGACTCCGTTCTGGATGGCACCGGAGGTCATCAAACAGTCTGCTTATGACTTCAAGGTGAGCTGGGAGCAGGTGGATTGCTACTTGGTGCTACTGTGTCTGAGACGGTGCTAGGGTTAGTACAGGGGTTGGAGGTGCTGCTTATTGTAAGAATGATACTTTCCTGTTACAATTCAGGGTCTGCTGGAGAAGTTTGCCTGTTAGACATGAAACGCCCTGTCTGATTTGATGTGACCAGCCTTTTGGCCGTGCTAAAGTTGCATGCTTCTGTGTTGCAGAATTGCTCCTTGTTGTTCTGTGCTGTCACTGCTCTTGCTCGTCTTTCAGGCAGACATCTGGTCCCTTGGAATTACAGCCATTGAACTAGCAAAGGGAGAGCCTCCAAATTCTGACTTGCATCCAATGAGGGTTCTCTTTCTAATCCCCAAAAATAACCCTCCAACACTCGAGGGTCACCACAGCAAGCCCTTCAAGGAGTTTGTGGAAGCCTGCCTCAATAAGGATCCTAGATTTGTGAGTATTGCAGAGGTCAAAAATTTATTTAGCAGGAAGACCTTTTGGTGCAAGGCTTCTGGAGAGAAAGAAGCCCTGAGCTTGCAGAATGGGCAGGCAAGCCTGGCAAGAGTTGAAGTCAGTGCACTTGTGTGTTTAGTGTACAGAGATGGTTAGATGTAGCATGCTTCCCTTATTTGCTCCAGAGGCCGACAGCTAAAGAATTGCTAAAGCACAAGTTCATCACACGCTACACCAAGAAAACCTCATTCCTAATGGAGCTGATCGATCGGTTCAAGCGCTGGAAGTCGGAGGGCCATGGAGAAGATTCCAGTTCTGGTGATTCTGATATGTACGTACGCACCCTGCATGGGGGGGTGCCCTTGCTGTACCCCCACGCCCCTGTTAGCCCCTTGCAGACAGCTCAGGTCCTTTGTCCCACCTGGGTTGGAGATCTTACGGTAGCTCAGGAGGACCTGTGAGCATCTGTTTGTGAGAGCAGGTGACGGTTGCCTGAAGAAACAGGCTGTACCCCCTGTTCAGTGGGACCTGGTACGCTATTCTGGTCTTAACCTGTGGAGCCTTTTTGCTGAGTGTAAGGAATCAGAAGTACTAACAAGAAACATCAGGTCTGTGTGTAACTGGTAAAACAGCGCTCTTGTTGCCTGTATTTTATGCGCAGAACATTCAGTTAAATACAAGAGCTCCAGGCTTTAGTAACTTGGCAACAGCTGTGTATGTGTGTGTGTGGGAGGGAGAGCTTCGTTACTGAGGAGGATAATGAGGCTGTGAGCCTTGGGTGAGGAAAGGGAACTTTGTTGCCGGGCTGCTGTCACAGAGCTGCTCTTCACCTGCTGTGGCAGCAACTCAAGTGACCAACGACTCTGGGAGCTTGGCTTGCAGCATGTAAGCCTGGCCCCTCAAATTGTGAGCTTGGATTGTCTTGAAATTCTTCTAAATTTAACCAGCACTTGAAACTGTCTTCAAGCTGGCCAGAGCAGAAAGGTGGTTGTGGTGATTTGGAAACATGATCTAGTGCTCGACTCGGATCTCTGTGGTGCTGTAGAGGCTGCAGTGGTTTCTCTTTAGGATTTTTTTCTGGGATAGGGAAATGCCTGGAGTTCTGTGGTGATATGACAGCCAGGTCAGGGAGAGCTTGTGGCTACGGGAATGCATGTGTAAATGTCTGGTGTATGGAGTTGAGGCTTTGTCTTGACTTTGCCCTTCTCATTTGCAGTGATGGAGACACAGAGGATGGAGACCAGGGTCCAATCTGGACATTCCCACCAACTATTCGCCCCAACTCCTTGAGCAAGCTGCACAAAGGAATGGCTCTTCATGGTTCTCAGAAGGTGTGTTTGCTCCCTGTTCTTTCAGAAGTGGACTGAACTAACACAAGCTTTTGAGGGTCTTGGGGAAGCTACCAGTCATTTGTGTTCTGTCTAAAATTTACTTCAGTCTGGTATCAAGGGCTAGTGCCCCAGAGTTGCCCCTTCCACATTGTCAGAGTACTGCAGCCTGTGGCTTTTGTGAGACCTGGTGAGGGAACTGCCATCAAGGTGCTGTGGATTTACCAAAGGTTTAGTAGTTTGTGTGCCCTGAGAGCCTTTGCCTGTACTTGTAACTTTCTCTCATGTGTTGCTTTCCAGCCTACTGAGCCCATCAAGAGGCAACCACGGTCACAGTGTCTCTCCACGCTTGTTCACCCAGTTTTTGGGGAGGTGAGTAGAACCTTGCTGTCTGTGGTGGTTGGAGATGAAGAGATACCTGACATGGATAAGTAAGTGGGAAGGATTTAGAGAAGGGAGGTGCGGTGAGGTAGGATTAAGGCACTGTAAAGCATTTGTGCCTCTGTTCAGAGGTGTATACTGTGTGTTAGGAAAGCGAATTATGTCCCTGGAGTCTGTTCTCCAATACACCTGTGCTTCTAGAAGCACAGCATTGCTGTGTTGTCCTCTGGTGAGGATAAGGTACCTGTTTCTCATCTGCACCTCAAGTTTGCTAATGCCTGGACAGCTCTGGACTCTGTCCCTGGCCTCTGTGGCTGAAGTGCAGCTCCTGTTAGGGCAGGCAGGTATTTGAGCTTGCCTGTTGCTGTGTATGTTCCTGCCCTCGTGCTATACGCTGCTGGCCACAGCAGCAGGAGTTGGATATGCTGGTTACTAGGCCATCTTCGTGATTTACACCTGCTATTGCTAGTGTGCTGAGGCCAAGGAGTTACCTACCGTATGGCCTGTGGAAGGTAGACAGAGAAAATGTGTTTGGAGAATCCACCCTGTTTTCCTGCCTTGTGTTCTGGGTGGGGATGTGGAGTTGAAGTAAAAGCTGCCATTAATGATGGGATAGTGTCTGTGTCAGCAGAGAGCTGCATTGTCTTTCTAGCTGGGTGATGTTTTAAGGGAGGAGAAGAGGATGATAATCGTAAGGGGGTTACTAGCTACAGGCTTCTGTTGCTGTTTCCTGGAGGAGTGTAAGAAAGGAGGTTCTGCTTCGAAAGAAATCACTTACACAGACACTGTGTGTTGGGGTCTTCCCTTGGGCTGCTGGGTCAGAGACCTGTTCTCTGGTCCTGATGACCTGCTCTTCTTCTGGATACCGATGCTGTTCCAGGGGTGGGCAAACTAAAGGCCAGTGGCTTGGCATCAAAGGTTGATGATAAACTGGCCACTTACCTGCAGGCCCTGTGTCTCACTTTGCTTTTTGATCAGGTAGACATCAAATCAAATCCTTGGCTTTAGCA
Organism: Athene noctua; assembly: GCF_965140245.1. Taxonomy (NCBI): domain Eukaryota; kingdom Metazoa; phylum Chordata; class Aves; order Strigiformes; family Strigidae; genus Athene; species Athene noctua. The sequence continues at coordinate 953,047 of NC_134044.1, read as the reverse complement.
TCACAATTTTTAAACCAACTATTGTTGGCTTAAGAAATCTGTGCCCTTGGTGTGTGCAATGGAGCTGCCCTCCGTGTCCCCTGCCGCTTCTGAACGAGCAGAGGTGTGCGAGGCTTTGTGTTAGTGAGCAGTTACCCTGCTGAGGAGGCAGCAGCTCTTTTTGGCTGGGAATTGTTTCCAGCGAGGCCCTTGGAGCGCAGGGACGGCTGTGGCTGGGGATTAACGTTCACACTGTCCTGCTTTCTGGACCATGGAGGAAAGGTGAGCTCCAGCAACAGGAAAGGCTGATCCTAGAATTGCAGGCAAAGAACTGTGAGGCTTATGTAAAGCCCTTTAATCAGCATAGCCTAAGAGGAGCTTAATTGAACTGGACAGTGGTTAGCTAGCAGACATTGCTTGGTCAACAAAAGGCACTGGTTTTTGTTCCGGTCGTTTCATAATGATGTGCACTGGGAGGGGGTGCAGAGGGTGTGACTGTGGGTTCTCCAGTGACAGACTCCTTCAGGCTCAGCATCAGTGACCTGTCGGGAAGAGAGGTTTAGCTATTTCAAATTAACAACCGTGTGCGAGTAGCCTTGTGGCTGGTGAGGTCTGGTCGGAGCACGGTAACCATGACGAATCCAAACCGAAGCTTATTGGCGAGGTCAGGTGCTGCATGTGGAGGTCTCGGTGCATGGGCTTCATTCCCCTGTGCCCCTGGGGGAAGCTCTCTCGTGGGGAGGAGCGTTGGAGGCCAAGGGGCTCAGGATCCCTAGCGTGGCAGTAGTTTGCTCTCACCTCTCAGTCACTGGAAGCTACTCAGACTTTTTTGTGGTTATTAAAAGTGGTGGTGATTAACTCCTGGATATTTTCTGCCCTTCCTGCCTACAAGCCTTTGTGTGCATCTGGGTTCTAAGCTGTTGTTAGCAGCAGAGGTGACTCTGCTGTTCAGGTACAGCTGGAGTTGTTTGTTCTGTTACAACGTAGGGCTTTTCAGGGCTGTTGATCCGTTTCTAATATCATTTAGTTTGCTCAAGAGTACAATAGGGCCTGTTTGATAAGGACTTCAATTGCTATTAGTACCTGGAGTTTGAACTCCAGACATTGGACTTGCACCTTCCTCACCTACAAAAAGAGCCCTTTATTTTTTTGGGAATGTGGGTGCCCTCCTGCACCCTTGTAGAGCCTTATTAAAAGGGAAAGGGACTTAATGTCTGTACTTCGCTGCTTGACCAGTGCTTTCTGCAGTGAGATAAGGAACTAACACCCTGTTTCTGGGTTGCAGCTTAAAGACAAGCACAAGCAGACTGGAGGCAACGTGGGAGCTATGGAGGAGCTGGAGAATGCCTTTAGCTTGGCTGAGGAGTCCTGCCCAGGCATCTCTGACAAACTGATAGCACACATGGTGGAGCGGGTACAACGGTGAGTGTCCTCTAGACTGTGGGCCGGGGTGGAGCTGGCAGTGAACCATGGCTATGGCCATGGTAAAGCTTGGTGCTGAGCAGTCAAGACACCCAGAAAGTGAATATTGATGACAGCTGACCTAATAGTCCCAAAGTCAGTTCTTTTAACCGCTTTTCGTTGAGTGGAAGCAGTTCTTCCTGCCTTAAGTCTTTTCTCGCACTAAACAGATTGTTGTAGTGTAGAGGAATGTTGCAGAGCACAGAAGGATGCTGCTAATCACCTTCATCTTGCATGTATATATTCATATATGTCGTTCGGCTGGTCCCATCACCCAGGTAAGTCAGAACTATGCAAAATGTCATCAGGATCACTTCTGGAATAGTGAGTATCTGCTTCATCACAAGGAGTGTGATTTACACAGCACTACGTGCAGCCAGTCACTCTGCTTGCCCAGCTACAGGTAGCAGCAGAGTGTACTTTCCCTGAAGTGAATTACTTACTGAACCAGTGAAGGAGCATAGTCTGGTAGAATTAAGTTCTTTGCTGCTCAGCAGGTGCTGCATCAAACTTGCCTTCGCTACTGGCACCAAGCTCAGTCACATCCATGTATTGCAGGCAACAATGTCAGATCTGCTCACAGGTTTACCAGGCTTTATTTTGCTTTAATTTGGCTTTTCTCCCTTTCACAGCAGGCTATCCTAAATCTCACCCTTTCCTCACCAGCTTGGAAATTTAACATTTGGACTCTCACCGGTTAGAAGGCTGGAAATAAAGTATTTTGCTATAATGTGACCAAGGGAGCCATTCTGTGCTCTGATTGCTAGTGTAAATACAACCCAGAATTTACAGTCTTTACACTCCTGAACTTGGGCATTCTAAGCGTTTATTTCTGATGGGATTAGGGTGGCGTAGTTTGGGCCTTGTAGCTCACGTGTCCGTTGGATGCTGTCAAGCAAAGAGCAGCCTTAGATATTAAGGACTGAAAATACTGGCCATCCTTGAGGGCTTCTGTTACTGAGTCATTCTGTTACTGAGTCAGTCATTTTCAGCAAATATGCTATGGGTCTCTTTGGATCTCTCATCTAATAATTACTTAAAGCTGGAAAAGAGAACACTCTTGTCTCTTCTGGATGACCCACAGAGGTGTCCTGATGGTGCCTGCAAAAACTTTAGCCTCTAGCTGAGCAGGAGATACTTGCAGATGTCTGTTGGGTGACTGCAGCAGGGCAGCTCTTCCAGGGTCAGTCACTTCTATCAGCCCAGAAACAGCACTACAGGACAAGACACTGTTCTTTTGGCAGTTTGCAAAACCTCAGAGACCCTGGTGGTTTCTTACTGTAAAACACTAGTGCTCAAAATTTCTTATTAGCCTAAAATTGAATCTTAAAAGCCTGAAAAAAGGGCCACGTTGGCTTTTTGTTAAAATGCTGGCTCTTTCTTTCAGTTTTCTTTATCTAGAAAACTGGCAGTGGGGATACACACACCCAGGCTGCCCCCTCACCCGCAGGCTGCTGCAGCGCCCCGTCCTCCCGGGGAGGGCTTCCACGGGATGCTTGTGACCAGTTCCTCCCCTTGCTCTTTCTTGGCAGGTTTTCACACAGTCGGAACCACCTGACCTCTGCCCGCTGACACCTCCGTTCCCTGCTGCTGTTTTGAGGGGGGAAGGATTTTTTCCAGCTTCATAAGAACTACATCTCTAATCCAGACCACCATCTGCTGTTGGATGTAACATTGTGTTACGGACTCCAGGACATTTCAGAGCCTTCATATTACACGTGTTTCCATGATAACCCAGGGTGGGGTTTGCGATGCAAGTACAATTTAGACCTTTTGCAGAACCCGAGATGGGTGGTCTAATTGTTTTTACAATGTAATCAATGCAGTTTTTAATTGTTTCCCTATGGATGTATCCATTTCGGCTTGTTTGATTCACAGCTTGTTACTGGTAAATGCCTTGCTGCTGAGAAACAGGGAGATTCCCTTCCAGTGAGGTGTGTTTCACGGTGAGTCTGATGGGTTTAGCCTCCTGCCCTTCCTAAAGAAGTGTTTGTAAGCAGTCACGTGTGAGCGCAGGTCTGTTTGGAAGCTCTCCGCGCATTACAGCGTCTGGGAAAGTTAGAGCAGCTCTCCAGCTGTTCTGGAGAATTGCTTCAACTCCTCCACACACTAGTAACGAAAAGCTTTCAAGCACAGCCGCAGCCGAGCTGCTACGCTGCTGCACTTTCCCAGCCTGTCGTTTCACAGGAGGACGGGTTTGCCGACTGTGCTTTTTTTGGCTCTGGGACATCATTTTGTATTAGGCCTTGGTTCATCTAATTCAGGCAACAGCAGAATGTGCCTTGGGTCTCCAGGGACTGGAAGGTGTTGGGTTTGGGAGCTGGGGCAGTTCCTTGGTACTTCTGCGACTGAAGCAACGAGACAGGCAGTTTAGCAAGTCCTGGCCTCTAAGCTGAGCAGACACCTACTGTGCATGCCCGAATGTTGCAGGAAGATTACAGGAAAAGGGGGCAGGGGCAACACAACAGCCAAAGGCACTGACAGGGCTTCAGTTCAAAAGGCAGATCGACATTGTGTAGCAGTTCTTGAGGCGAGAAACCTGTCCTGTAGAGAAAGGTGTAAATTGGACAGCTGGCAGCAAGGAGAGCAGGGTGGTGTGGCTGGGGGGGTGCAGAAGTCACTTGAGGCTTCCATCCCCTTCTTCTCAACTTTCCCTTTCTGGCTTTTCTTTTCCTCTGGGATCTAAACTCGCTGAAGCCAGGGCTCTGCTCCAACTGACAGGCTGTGGTGGTGTTTGCTAGCAGAGAAATTAAAGCACCTACTGGCTGCTTAAGGTATTCCAGGGGAGCCGTGCCCAACGAGCTTTGCTTTCTGTATAATATTAGTTTATAAAGCAGATCTTTAATTCAGGTAAATACACAGATCTTAAATCTATACTTTAAAGGTCTAGGAAAATAGACTTAGGAAAGTAACTTCTGTTAGCTGATTTCTTAGAGATCTGCTCTCTAATTGTAAAGGTATTATTAAGTCAGCAAGACCTTAGATATCCAGACCCTTCTGTCTGGGTGTTTGTGTGTGAATGATGTGGCTCACCCCAAAGCCACTAAGAACAAAAGCTGTAGCTGTTGAGCATTTTTCTGGATAGATAGGCCACGTCGTTATCAACAAGGCCTGATTTTTGGTACTTTGATTCAGACGTGCAGATTGTAAGTGCTGGGCTAACAGTAGCTCAGAAGGACCGTACATCCCCCATCCTGGTGTGCAGTGTTCACTTTAGCTTATGACTATCCTTTACTCTTCCTCTCTGATGGATACATACAGGCTCAGCAAACACTATGAACTTGTCCGGTCGAGAAGAGGTGCTGCTCTTTGATCTGCTGCAGAGGGGTGCTCCTCTGCGGGGAGAGCTGTCTTGGAGCCTGCGTTTATGGAGGACAGAACAAACCCATTTTTTCCTCAGGAGAAGGTGTTAACGTATAGACAGGAAACTCCCTGAGGTGGAAGGCAGGGGCTGCAGGCCAGCAGAAAGGCAGCTGAGGGGCTCCTGCTGCTTTTAAAGTTGCTGTTCATGACAGTAGCAAATTGTGTCAATAAGGTACCTTGTATTATTACTCACAGGCACTGCAGTGTAATGAGTAAACTTTTTAAAGGAAACAATCCCCACAAACTTTGTCCAGTATTCAAAGCAACAATGGTTTTAGTTTTTAAAAACATTGAAAGGGAGCTGCCACTTTCAATAAAGTAACAGAACAAAGGAGCCTGGTGTAACTTTTTATTATTTGGAAAAGAGTATTTGTTCAAGCTGCTTTTCTTGTGTTCTTGGTCTTCCCCTGCATCTTCCTGCCCCATGTACCTCTAACAGTGACTGGTGAGACAGTGCTGCTGAAGTCACAGAATCATTCAGGTTGGAAAAGCCCCTCGGGATCACCGAGTCCAACCCTCAGCCCGACTCTACAAAGTTCTCCCCTACCCCACATCCCCCACAGCTCATCCAAACGGCCCTTAAACACACCCAGGGATGGGGACTCCCCCCCACTCCCTGGGCAGCCTGTTCACTCTCTGACCACTCTTTCTCTGAAACATTTTTTCCTAATGTCTGACCCTCCCCTGTTGCAGTTTCAAGCCGTTCCCTCTTGTTCTGTCCCTGATCCCCTGGGAGCAGAGCCCAGCCCCAACCTCTCTGCAATGTCCTTTCAGGAGCTGCAGAGAGTGATGAGGTCTCTCTCCCCTCAGCCTCCTCCTCCTCACACTGAACACTCCCAGCTCCTTCAGTGGCTCCTCACAGGGTTTATTCTCCAGGCCCTTCCCCAGCCTCGTTGCCCTCCTCTGCCCTCGCTCCAGCCCCTCAAGATCTCTCTCGTGCTGAGGTGCCCAAAACTGGACACAACCCTCCAGGTGTGGCCTCCCCAGTGCAGAGCACAGGGGGACTGTCACCTCCCTGCTCCTGCTGGCCACACTATTGCTGATACAAGCCAGGATGCCGTTGGCTTTCTTGGCCAGCCAGGCACACTACACATCCTTGTGCAGGGAGGGAAGGCAGGGAAGGAGCACTGCATTAGTCCCTTCAGCTGTACACAGGTGTTAGAGGCAGCACAGACGGTCTGCAAAGGAGCTGTGCTCTGGAGAAAGTGTTGGTGCAGTTTTTGCTGGAGTCAGTTTATGGCTCTGCAGTATTTGGACTCAGGTTCACCTACAAGCTGACAAGAGGCTGTCTCTGCCTTCACCCTCCTCCCTCTGCAGCTGTGAGGGTGGCTGCGGTGGCACAGGCTGCCCCAGAGGCTGGGGAGTCCCCGTCCTTGGGGACAGGCAGCAGCTGTCCCAGCAGGGGCTTGGCCCAGGCAGCCCCACGGCCCTGACCAGCTGCAGCCACGCTGCGGGGGGCGATTGCGGGGGTGCCATGTGCCACTGTCCCTGCCTGAGTGGAAACACGCAGGTGAAGGGTTCGGCGGGGTCTGGCACCAAGTGCTGACTCAGCTGTGTCCTCCTTGGAGCCAAAGAGAGACTGACAAATGTACTTGTGACACTGCTTTTCTGGGATATTTTGTTAAACGCCACGTGCTTGCCCTCACCTCTGCTCAACAGGCTCCTGAGAGGACAGTGGCGGTGGGGCAGCTGAAGCAGGGAAGGGCTGTTTTCATGCAGACTGACATGAGGGGCACAGCTTGTGTTCTGCGTGGGTGACCAGAAGTCTGCCTTATAAAATGAAAGCTCTGACAGTTACAGCTCCCCAGGTGCCAGACTCACCCTTCACGGCAGAGCGAAGCTGTGCACGAGCTGTGCTCCCCTGGCACCGGGCGGTGTGAGGGCAGCAGGACACGGAACCCCTGGGGTACGGGCATGTTGCTGACGCTTCAGCAGAGATAAAGGTGTGGTGACATGGCCGGTGTGAAAGAGGGAGGTGAATCACCTGGTGTAACGGGAGTCACTCTTGTAACTGGGGGAGATAAAGGGAGCAGTTGCCAGAACAGCTCCGGGAAGTTGCATTAAATGCAGGGTAAAAACTACTGCAAAAACTGACCTGTTCTGGTTTCTTAAGCAGGACTCTGCTCCACTGAGTGAAGGACAGGCAGCCTGTCCCACCAGGAGCAGGGAAAACTGGGAGGGTATACCAGAAACAATGTCTTTTGAAATGAAATGAGACCATGGATCTTAAGCCATGAGGTCCCAAGAGCATGGGTTCATCTTTCCCGTAATGTACATCCTGCTAGCAAGAAAGTGATGGGTAAGGACCAGTTACATTCTGTTCTTTCCTAGTGCTCACTTAAGGAAACTGCTCATGATTGTACTAAAGACAAACAATGCTCCTGCAGAGTTCCAGTAAACTGAAAAATACTGCACAATATATCACAGAACTGCTATGTCACTGAAATCCCCATCAGTTTGAAAGCTTGTCAAGGTGAGAGAGAAGCAGTTTTGCCAGTTTCTGGCTTTTATAGCCTGTGCTTCCATCTTTTAAATGCAGAGACGTTTGAGCTCGGTAATTCGCCCCCCGAGCAGGGACCTGCAGTCCTCTAGCACCAGGGGCTCCAGTTTCAGGGACACCTCAGCCATTGTGGGCAGGACCTGCATCTTCATGACGTGAAATACAGAGCTGCACGTTAAGCACGTAAGCAACTCAAGGATCAGCCACTCATCACTCCAGTAACAAGACTTGTACAATATTGTACAATGCTACTATTCTGCTACAGAGCTGGCAGGAGGAGAACTAGAGCAGAGGTGTTCAAACAGTCCATGGATTAGTTGGGTAAGTACCTACCAGTCATGTACAAACACCTTTAGGGTGTGTCCTTCCTTCTTTGATCATTTTTCTAAATGTCCGGAGTGGGTTCCTGGTGTTCCAGGGTAAAGCAGTGCTCCCTGGGACGTGAGATGGGGGAACAAGTCGGGGGGAGGAGACTCCCCTGGAGCCTGCAAGGGAGCGTGCAGGAGCCCAGCCTGCGCCGCGCTCGCTGGGGGTGAGGAGGGTTGTGCAGCTCCTTCCTCCCCCCGTAACACCCGTTAACACACAGTGCTCGGGAGATCAACAGCTGGTTAATGGACGTAGTTTAGACAAAGTCCAGCTGATGTTAAGAGTAAGCTACCTGTCAGCTAATTAAAAAAAAACTAAATTAAACCCACCGGGACCAAACACCAGGCTATTTGACCCTCGGGCAGAAGACACTGCCCCTCTTGCACTGTGCTCACAGAAACAGAGGTTTCTCCCGCTCTCCTGCCCTTGGCTCTTCTGGCGATTCGCCAGGTCAGCAGCGCGCTTGGCTCAGGCGGTGGCGCAGAGGGTGCTTTGTCCCCGGCGCAAGGCTTTGCGCCGATCCGTGCTGGATTGCGGGCGCAGGTCAGTCCCCTCCGCCCGTGCGGCCCTGGAGCCGCCCCCCGGCCTGGTGGCACTCCAGGCCCCACGGAGGTGACTCCCTCAGGTCCTTCTGGCTCGATGCTGCCGCTCTGCTGTGGACGGAGCGGAGCCTGACGCTGGGTGAGCCGAGAAACACAGGCTGGGAAAACTGCTGAGGAACTTGAACACTCTAAAAAAAAAAAATTCGAATCCTGGCAGTAGAAAGTCCTGCTACAGTCAACATGATCCAGGAAACCCACTGACTGCCAGGCCCTGTTAACCCGCAGGCGAAACCTCTTCGCCAGGTCGGAGGAGGGGCAGTGCTGCTGCGCAGGGACGTGCGTCTTCCCACGAGCACGGCCGTGGAAAGGGAGGGGGGCTCAGGAATAAGAGGCTGAGAGAGTTTTATACCAAGATGCTATTTACTTTTAACAGTCATATTCAGCTGCGTTATAACATATCTAGGCAATCCACATGTATACACCTACAACAGTTAATTAAAAAAATTGAAGACGCTAATAAATTAAGTACATTTAACTTACATGGGACAATGGTCATTGTGACAGTGGTAGTGAAGGCTGGATCTGCAGTCACTCATCTGCTCTAGGATGCAAATGCCAAGTGAGGGGTCTGGAAAATCCCTCTGGAAGCCCCTCCCTGCAGTCCTCATCCCACAAGTTTTAGACCATAACCTGAGCCAGCCTTGGAGAACACACATGCTGGCCTCTGTACTTCCTGTTTTCACAGGGATCTCCACGTTCCTCCACCCTCACAACATGCAACACTTTCCTTTTTCTTTCACTACACCACCACTTCATTGTTCCTTCTTCTAGTACAGAAATACTTTTCTATCTAATATCAGAGAAGAGTCCCCAGAGCCCATCAAACCCACGTCCAACAGCGTTTTGTGGCACTTGGCTTATTTCAGTCCTTCTGTGGAGGCAACCAAAGGTGACAGCTTTACAAAAACAGAACAAACTGCAAACATTTCAGATTTAATACAGAGATTTAATAGAGTCCACAGACACTAATGCTCCATCTGGAATCCAGTGACTTACACACCTTCATGAGAAACAGAAGATGGATCCCACACCAAATTTAAAGGTAAGAATAGGGATTTTCAGAAGTCTTTGTGTGACACAAGCACAATGAACAGTGACTTTCAGAGAAGCTGGTTCTCCTATATTGCTTAAATGCCTTGAAAACATCACCCACATACGGGTGGGGAGTGTCTGCCGTCCCATGCCTTAAGTAACACCTACTATAGGATAAAGAAACTCTGGAGCTGTAATATGAGAATAGCAGTTGACTCTCTCAGCACGCACCATAGCAGAGTTAGAAGAAAAACCATGCACCCTACCTGTACCAACCGACAATATACCAAAACCTCAACAGCTTTGCAGAGGTTCAGTCCTCCCACTTCCCCTGGAAAGCTTCTGCCACAGCAGTTTCCAAAGAGCAGAGTTGTTCTGTGAGAGCTGCAGTTTCTGTTCAAAATGAACCACGTTGAAGCCAATGTATCTGTGGATTCCCTGTTAGTCTGAGACGACTGTGCTGGTAGGCGGAGGTTAACAGCAGCGAGACAGTGGTGGTACAGCCAGCCGCGCCGAGCAGCAGGGCAAGGGAACTTTGGGGAGCCAGCAAGCCCTGGCACCAGCAGCTGTGAGCCAACTGCACCACTGACAACCACTATTTTTCTTCCATATATGCTGACCATCCAGTCAAAATGTAAAAAATGAGGTGGCATTTGCCTTCAGGGCAGGCAAGAGTGTTACTGTACAGGTACAACCGGAACAATAAACCTTCCACAATGTATGCACACCAGAGCTCTGCGGTTGTTAGGTTCTCTCTAAGTTGGTTCAACTGGAACAGACTTGACCCTCTTCCGTACCACTGGGAATGGATGTGATCCTCGTCTGCAAGCCCCTTGCTCCCACTTTCCATACCAGGTGGAAATGAGCCTCCTGGCTGATAAAACTCCAGAGACTCCTGTTCCCACCTGCCTCTTTTGTTGCTGTTTACAACAGAGATCCAGCTCTGCCCTGCTTCAGTCTGTGTGACTGTCCTTCTCATCCTTGGGAAGCAGCAGGTTTGACCTGGCTGGAGAGCTGGTGGCTCTCTTGATCACCTCCATCCACCTGGCAAGAAAGGACATGAGAAATGCTCAACCCCTCAGTCACAGGTGCATTATCTTGTCCTTCGGTTATGAGCTATACCCCTTTCACCAAACCTCACAAAACACCTGTTTTCTACCTTCCTTTCTTTCAGGAAATTAACTCTTCCAATGAATAACTTGAGTTGCAGTAAATACACCATGGAACACGGCTGCCCATCCAAGTAACAGCTCTACAGTGCTCTGAGCTCCAGGGAGCTCTTATGAGAACATGTGGTATTCTCTTGTAGGTGTACAGAAGGTGTTTACCAAGGAGGACAGGCTGACAAAAATGTTCCTTAGTCAATGGATTGCTTTTCTTACACTAAATTAAGTAATAGACTTGCTCACATGGAAGAAAGCAAAGCAACAGTGAGAAAAGCAAGACAAACACTCACTGAGAACGAGACACTTTTTCCTTGAAATCACTGCAAGAGACCAGAGGACTAAAGAGCACAAGTCCCTGCTGCTTGGGCAGCTGATGTGTATGCTGCTCCAGGTGTGTGATACCCTCCCAAGGAAGGGGGAAGCATGCGACACTTTTTCAATAAAACCACACTCCAAAACAACCAATACCACCCTGCATGGCCCAACGCAATGCAAGGGCTTTCAAAAGCTAACACGGTAGCAAAGCTTTGTACGTGATGAGGTTTAAACATGATTCACTTTGGACCGTGTGTGGAAGGCCCTAACAGCACTGCTAAATGTAATCATAGAGAAAGGACTAAAGCGAAAAGCAGCATTGCACTTGCTGCTCTCAGCCTCATGTTGTAACTCCTGTTTCCACGGATTGAGAGGAAAAGAAAAAAAAAAAAAAGAAGTATTGCTAGCAGAGCTCTCATTAACCTAGAAATCTGGCTCCCAAGAGCTAGTGGGGCTGAGCATCTGGCAGAGCTTCCACTCATGCTGCTCCCCAGCTCCAAGGAAGCCCCAGCCTCCTGAGACAAATCAGAGCCTACAGCTCTAGGTGCCACCACCAGCTCTTCCTCCCCAGGAGGACAGTTCTGGAGGAGGAGGAGGAATCTCCAGACATCATCAGTAGGAAGAGGAAGGGAATTTTATTACTGAGAATGTGCTGCAAGGTCACTCAGACTAGGAGGTAGTCAGGAGGCAAGAGAGGGGCTCTGGGCGATCAACCAGTGAATTAACCGCATGTTACATACCGAGACAGAGAAAACAGAGTATTACCTCTCAAAGGTGTATTTGCTCTCAGCCCTGAAGAAATACACGTGGGACTTGAACTGCAGCTTGAAGACATAATCCTTCTGAATGCCATCTGCCTCTCCAGGGGAGCTGACCGCATAGCCCAGCAGCGGGAGACTGGCCAAGGGATAATCGTCCTGGAAGAGCCCAACAGCCCAGCCCTTAGTGCGGGGCATCCCCTGCCACACAGCTCGGCCCAGCGCGCACTCCCTCGTTTGTACTGTACAGGTAAGGTCTCTGTAGCTTTCTTTAGGAGAGAACAGGAGGACAAGCCTTCTGCAAGGCCTCAGATAGCTTATATTGAAACCTTGCCCCAACTCCTTTCACCGTTTTTATAGTTATTTGCTTCTACTCCCCTGCCCGTTGCCTCCTGGGCTCCCCCCTTCCCCCTCCCTGGAACTCCAAGTGCAGATCGACACAAAAGTTAAAACGTCCCTCCCAAAGGAAATGTGCCCTCAAGGCAAAAAGCCTGAATAAACTAAACACAGTTTACTGAGTTGATCAGACCAAGAGGCACATGCTGTGCTGCAGCACCGTTCGTTACCAAGCAGGCACTGAAGGCACCACAGGCAGAAAAATCCCTGGTGCCTGTTCAACTCTGCTGAAGCCCAGCAGGGAGAGCAACAGAGACTGACCAAAGGCTACTGATTCCCTCCACTCTGTTCCTCACTGCATAAGGAGACATTTCCCCCCTCCCCCAGAAAGTCAGTACCATCAACAGAATTGGAAATCCTGATCAAATGCTGCAAAAAAGGTCCACAGCCTTACACAGGCTGGCTTCGTTACAAACCACCTCCTCTTCCACTTACTGCTCTCCTTCAGAAAGCAGCGAGCTGCACTGGAGTGGGAAGCCAAGGGCCACGAGGTCCCCCCTGACACCGTCCCCTCACTTACATGTGCTTACCTGATGCGTTTTGTAGAAGAACAAGCAGAAGTTGGTGAAGACAACCCACAGTTTCTGCCAGCCGTTGCTGTTCTTGAACTTTCTCAGCAAGTACCCAGAGAGCTGGTTCTAACACAGAATGAAAAGAAAACTGTGAAACCACCGGCCGCTGTCCTGCAGCGAAAGACAACAGCTGCTGCAGATCAAAAGCTTGAGGCTGCCCCCCATAGCTGCTCCTGCACTTGCTCCCCTGCGGTAAAACACCAGGTACTTCACGTGGTGACCGAGTGATTCTGTATCTTCAGTTCACTAATTCACAACTATCTTCTTACGAATGAATTAGTGATTTCTCTCCACTAGTACCAAGCTCCCCTCCGTGTTTAAGTGTTCGTCGTGTCTCAGCGCAGCGCAGGCAGCACACAGGAGGCTGCTGCACTGACTCGCCCCTCCAGCAACCGCTCTCCTTGGCAGCCTGCAGCCACGAGGGCGTCCATTCCTTTAGCTGCCCTTTCTGACATGCAGAAAACCCACGGGGAACACGCTGCACAAGAAGGAAAATAAAGCAGAAGAGGAAACAGAGGATGCCAGAGCGGCGGACAAGGTACGTGTGGCAGCTACGTGAAGCCAAGCCTGGTGTGGTGAGCAGGCTGCAGGGAAGCTGAACATTGCTGCCTCGGAGTCAGAGTCCCCAAATGCATGTGCAGCGGGATAAAGAAACCTACGGCATGGAATGACAGCAGGTGGATTTTGTAATTAGAGAAAAAGACGGGATATGCAGCAGATTTACAGAGAGAACCATTTTGGGAAGCATAAACAAGACAAGGCAGTGTTCCAAGAGTGCTGGGGGCATCCTCAGGCCAGCCCATGTGGGCTCACTGAGCAGCAGTACATTTTCCATGGCATCCCACGGCTCCTCCCCACCAGCACAGAACTTCAGAGGCATTTTTACCTGGATCATGCACAAGTAATCAGACAGGGATAGGCTCTGGTTCCGGTACCAACAAACATGGGTGATTGTGTTGGGCCGTTGGGCCTGGCCCAGCAAATAGCGAGGAGGAAGCTCTGGAGAAACAGCAAGAGAGCAGAAAACTGAGCAGAGAAAAGGGGGAGAGAAAGAGAAAAACAGAACATTAGCATAAGAGAAGCGATGCAAGAAAGGCGTCTGTTAAAGGAAAATAGATTGTGAAAAAAAATGATGGTGTTAGAACATGGAACAGATCAAAGCGAGAGGGAGCTGCAAGAACTCACACATTTAATCCCAGAGCCTGAAGCAAAGTGGTCTCATTATCCGGGTACAGAAGAGTGAGAGGGTGCCCTTCAACAAGGGTGTCAGCAGGGAAAGGAAGGCTCGTCCCCTCCAACAGAAACCACTTTCTTTGTCAGCTGAAGTGCCCAACTTCTGGACCCTAAGCCAAAGTAACATCTGTAGGACTTCCTTTACTGAGCTGACTGATACACTCTCTACATCATGAAAACTCAGGAGCTTCAGTGCCCAACCTTTAACTCCTTCCATTAAACAAAAAGTGCCTTAACAGCAGGGCAGGGAAGGTAGGAAGGTACAAATACACAGATGCAGCAGCCTGCCCCTTTGCTGTTTGTCTAGTAAGGGACCTTTTGCTCTTCATTTAGGGTCCTTCTCACTTCTGGAAGTCTTCCAAGCATGCCAGCCTCCAGGAAGGTGTCCTACCCAACTGACCTCGCCAGTCTGCCACCTAAAGTGAAACTGTAGTGCCAGTGCAAGCATAAGGAGTGCTGAACAGACATCTGTCTCGAAATCTGCAGGATTCAGTACCAAAACATGCCACCAGTGCTGCACCAAGCCGTGCCGAGTGGTAAGAGCCAAGGTAACAGCAGCTCAGTGAGCACACAGCAAATCTCTGTTCAGGGTAGCAGGACACTGATGTAAAATGGCACTTCTGACGCTTGCTGCTCACCCCTGCCAGCGAGGGAAGGGCAGGGAAGGTGTATTCCCACTGAACTTAGCGCACGCTTCTTAATTCTAGGTGCAGCACAGGAACTAACCAGACCTCAGTACAGCAGAGTCAGTCTCTAAAGGAGAATAGCATGGATAGGTAACTTATCCTCAGGCAAGGCCAAAGGAACAGTTCAGTCCCAGGATACCCTGGGTTTCCTTTAAAATCTCCCTCCTTCAGCGCCTTTGCCGAAGCAAAGCACGGCTGCAAGGGGAGCAGCCAGGCAGGCACAGAGCGGGCAGGCAGCGGCCCGCCAGCGGCCGGCCTGAGAGAGGCTGCGGCGGCCGGACAGGGCTGGAGCGGCGGCCGAGCGGGGCAGGACGGACGGACGGAGTGAGACGCGAGAGCTGCGCCCTGCCGGTACCTCGACGGCCACACTGTGGTCGGTCATGGAGACGCTTGTGTTGCGGTACCAGCACACGTGCACGGTTGTGTTGGCACGGTGGTGGCTCTGCCTGTCCAAGGAGCTACGAGAAGAGTGTATGTCATCTTCGGACTCCTGTTCTAGAGAGACCTCATCAGAGGATCCTGGGGGAGGAGAATTCAGCAGTGGTTTAAGACAACTGTGCGGTACAAGGAGTAAGAGAAGCAGGGATTCCTGAGAAAAACTGTTTTCTCTTGCAATGGTCCAGTTTTAAAATACGTCAACTTCAATTGGTTACACAGCTCCTAAAGGCCACTCTGAGCAGATCACAGAATCATCTGGGTTGGAGAAGCCCTTGAAGCTCCTCCAGTCCAACCATGACCCTCCCCCTGACCGTTCCCAACTCCCCCAGATCCCTCAGCGCTGGCTCAGCCCGACTCTTCAACCCCTCCAGGGATGGGGACTCCCCCCCTGCCCTGGGCAGCCCATTCCAACGCCCAACAGCCCCTTCTGCACAGAAATACTGCCTCAGAGCCAGCCTGACCCTGCCCTGGGCAGCTTGAGGCCATTCCCTCTTGTTCTATCGCTTGTTCCTTGGTTAAAGATCATTTCATTACTCAGCTCTGCTTGGTGTAGCTGACTCAGTAATGTGTAAAACAAACAAACAAAACCCCCACACTTCATCCGCAGTCGATTCTTAGTGAGGAATAGGAAGAAGTGCTCCAAGAAGGGTTACTACATGTTTCAGCACATCCATAACACCACCAGAGAATGCTGGACTCTAAAAGTTGGATCTCCAAAGACACCATACTTCTGGACAAGAAAATGCACTACATGGTTAAACTGAGAAAAAAATCCATGTAAAATTAACAGTTCTGCAACTGGAGCATCTCTGCTGCATTTAAACCTACCAGGAACAAACAAAAGTACAATAACTCTCCATTACCATATGAATTATAAAAATACTCCATTTATGCCGCCAAATTCACAATAGGAAAAATGAAAAGAACATGACAACTGATGCTTTTCAAAAAGGCAGGAAACACCACTTACTGTTGGAGCGACTGCACAGTGAGTTTTCCAGAAGCATGTCAGATTTCTCAGTAGATTTCTTGGCCATTTCAATTGCCATGTTTAGGTCTTCCATCCACTTCCCCATCTCCAGGCGGGTACTGCAAGACAAATGGCGTGAATAGAGAGCACCCAGCCTGGAGCCCTGACAGAGTGCTAGGTTGCTGCAGGAAGGCAAAAGTCACTGCCCAATACAAGGAGCAGACCCTTTCCATTAAATAATAAAAATAACGTAACTCCTCCAAAGCATGAGCTTTCCAGACAGGAAGCTGACCTCAACAGCATTCACCTCTACTTTCATGCCTTGAGACAAGACTAAAACAGCCGTTAAAAACTTGGGACTTCAGAGCAAAGAGAATTAAGAGAGAGCCAGAGAGCCACATAATATCCCCCTCTGGAGTGACTGGGGTCAGAAGAGGAATTACGTGGTTTAGGCCACTGCTGTTCTTCATACAGAGAGCTTCATAGCTGGTGGGTTATTTCACACATGAAATCTTATTTTCACTCCAAAAAGCATGCTGGAAACAATTTTTTTGAAGGATAAAAGGAACCTGAAAGGCAGCACTTCTTTTAAAGGGGATATAGGATTACCTTACGTGTCAAACAAGTAAAACACCAAAGTGCAGGAAGATGATTTTTTTCACCCCACATAGTTTCCATTACGGGTTACACAGCTCGCGCCATGATTACAGGGTAAAAGCTTTACAGCTCATATATGTCTATCTATCTATATCCGTTGGTATACAACAGCGTAAGGTTTTCCTTCAGACGTGGCCACATGGCCTTTTTTTTTTTTTTGTATCTGGCTACATCCCCTGTGTGCACAGTTGTTGTTTAAATGCTATATACAGTTACACGCTCTCGTGTTTGCTTCGGAAAGTCTATGGGACTGTTTTTTGGTAACCATCCTTTTTTTCTGAAAGCTTTTAATTCAGACTGAAAATTCCACACTTGGTCTAAGCCCAGCAGCATTTATTTTTTTTTAACAGCTAGGGCGAGGTAACATAAGAAAAACAACAACCTTTGAGCTATTGCTAAGTTATGACAAGCTAAAAATTGTATTTAATTTTCCAAATTTAAGAACCTTTTTCATGCACTTTTTGATTCGCAGCTGCTGAGAAATGGTTCATCTTTAAAAATAATTGACATTTTGAGGTGTTAGGCTGGAATTAAAAATAGTTTTGCTTGCTGAATACATCTGCACACCAAAAGTATTGGCTCCTGTGCCACTACATACCTGATTTATAAATGTTTGGTCATGGTTACTTTTCAAGAACATGTTATCAAGCAGTAAAAAACCCCTATAAATTTAAGGTTGAGATTTAGTGCTCCCAGCCTGCATTCTTAGCATACCTACCTCCAACTGCCTTTTAGGGGACCTGAGGAGGGACAAAACCTCCTAAAGCTGATCCTGAGAGAATAGGTGCAGTAGACATTCTAAGTTATTTCAGATATAAAGTAAAAAAAGACACCAAACTCAATGCACAGGGACAAGTTACACTGAAAAGGGACTGGTTTCCTCTCCAAGTCAGCCTTTGATTTTTCCTCTCCCTCCCCAGTGTCCTCCATGAGATCCATGCAAGAACTCTCCCCTCCTTGCATCCATTTGCACATTCTGGATTTTAATTCTTCTCTGGGTCTCTAAAATATTTCCAAGTTTAGATTTTGTTTTGCCTCCTGCTTTACAGCTGTTGTTTAAAGGGTGACACTGGGAACCCAGCTAACCAGAAAATACTACAATGACAATGACGGTGCTGCTGTTGTGTGTTTAATAACACACCATTGGGTAAGATAAACTACTTCCCAAAACACAACGCTGATAAAGGAGTTGTGAAGTGTCCTGTGTTTTGAAGTCATGCTTTCCAGAGGGCACATGAAACACCCCCCATGGCTCTGCACCAAACTCTTTGGAGAATGTATCTATCAAACCCACAGGCAGCTGAGGAAAATAAATGTTACCTTGCTGCAACCACTATGGTTTTCTGTGCCGAATAGATGGTGAAGCAATGTGGGACGGCCCATTCATTCTCACTCTCCTCCACCTGCAGAGAAAGAAAAGGTTTTCCTCATCACTACTCAGCGAATGATAAACACTACAACTGTCCTCCTTGGCTGGCTAGGAATTTGAATCAAATATGATTATAATCCGGTTGGAATAAGTGCAAAACAGCTACTATTTTATGGATACCACCTACTTTCAAGTCTATTTTGGCTATGAAAATCTATATTGTGCATTTCTACCACCTTATCTCTAGTGGCACAGCACCATATCCAACAGGGCAAGAAAAGGAGGGCTCTGAGCAGGACTCAGCTTATTACTTACCGGTGGGTCGAGCACTATCAGCTGCAAATCAAACACAGACAGAACAGTCCCATTAGAATAGGGAGGGGGGAGGCAGGAAGACTGACTATATGCCTAGGCATGTGCATGGGGGCCAAACAACAGGCCAAATCCCTACTTCCAGGTCAGCCTCTCACAGCAGTGTGAAACCCAGGGGCGAAAAGGGTGTGCTCCGGCTGGAGCACACAAAGGTGGGGTCCACGGCCAGCAGCACCCACAGGCTGGGAGCAGCCTGGGGCTTTGGTCTTTGTGCCCCAAAGGAACGTCCCAACCTGCCTTACGGCAAAACCATTTCCTTAACGCTGTGATGCAGCTTGAAACCACTTACCAACATGCCATGAAGAGGAAGGTGGCCGTGAATTTTGAACTGATTTGTTCCCGTAACCCCTTTGCTTGTGTACAGTAACATATCTGAGAACTGAAAAAGGCAGGAAGAATACAATCAGTATCATGAAGACAGGAGGTAGGGCCAAGTATTTTTTGACATC
The DNA here is from genome assembly GCF_965140245.1 of Athene noctua. Lineage (NCBI taxonomy): Eukaryota > Metazoa > Chordata > Aves > Strigiformes > Strigidae > Athene > Athene noctua. The sequence continues at coordinate 934,363 of NC_134044.1, read as the reverse complement.
TTTTTAAAAATCAATTGTTAAAACAACTGTAGATGCCACTGTAGATGCATTATTCTCAGTCAGTTTGGCCTCCTTTCCTTAAAGCCACTCTTTCATTTACTTACAAGAGAGGCAATGAATTCTAAAACTACGTGCCATTAATAAAACAAACTGAACAGACAGTATCATCATACTCTAAAAATCTAAAAACCCCTCAGAGTGAGCTTTCAGTTATGATTGCTGATTTTCATCACAAGCACAGGAAAATGCACTTTCATGACAACTTTATCTTGAAGACTTTACATTTATGAAAACCAGAAGCAACACCCACCAGAAAGAACATCCGCTGCTGTAAACCCTTCTTAGTGAGCTTGTACAAGCAACCTTCCCGGATAAACTCCTGCAGTGAAAAACAGAAATTTTGGCAAAGCTTGATCTTTCCCAAACATGAAGAATTTTAGTGTTTGGGTTTTTTTTCATCCCAGAGTATACAGATGTCGATTGGTGCCCAGCCACGTCTGCTAGCAGATTTGTTAAACACCAGATGACACCCTTCCTTCTGTTTTGCAACACGGATCAGCTCCTTGCTGCAGCCAGCATTTAAATCAACGAAGCAAGAGAAGGAAAAGGAGCAGAATTCCTGCTAGACACCCACAGCTCACCTATTACATTTACATCCCACCGCAGTGACTGCCATAGCATCCCAAAAGCATACACGATGCTTCTGTACTTATGCTCTGTACATCTATCAAAAACAAAGAAACAAAACACCAAGCAGGAACTAAACAAACTCCTAGAAAAACCGATACCAGTTTTGCCCAGTGACGTGGCTCTCGCCATCACTATGTTCTCCGTGCAGTCTCAGTCCACAGAGACCGCATAGACATTTCCTGTTGAGTACGTGACACAGAGCTCCCCACTCAAACACAGAGCACTGTATCCCAGTGTGCCCAGTATCTGCTGTACTGGAAACACCAAACTGTAGCCAGAGTCTAAGCAGAAGCATTTTTGATCTATTCCCTGGGACATCACCAAGACCTCCATGGGACCCACTATGAAGACAACTGTACAAAGCCTTTACGGTCATTCCATAAAACTGAGAGGCAGTGATGGCAAATACACAGTTAAAAGACACCTCCTTACCAATAAAAACAACAAAGGTTCTAAAAACTAAGCAAAGGTACTTACCCTGCCAGGTGCTGTGAGATTATCTATACCAATCAAGTCATGCTGCAGCTCTGTCAGCTTCTGGAAATTCTCCAGGCGGATGAGACTGTGCTGCAGCCGAGATGTCATTTCTGTGACTTCCTTCAGTGCGTCTGTAAGGAAAACGGCACCGAGGGGTCAGAACAGAGCAGACAAATCTAGGCCAACAATTTTATCCCTGGGAAACGGAGTCTGACACTTATGGCCAGATTTAGAAGGGACCTACAATGATCATCTAGTCCAACTGCCAACTTCTTAAAGCATATTCTATAGCTACCTAGGGGAAAAAATGGGTACTAGTAGCAAGGAACCTCACAGTGCTTCCTATACTTCTGGAGATGATTGCATATCTCAGATTTCACACATATAAAAAGTATTTACCACGTAGTCACAGTAAATTAAAAAATTAAAGCCAACTATTTCTGCCGAAAAATACTTTATAAATTAGTGGAATTTACTACGCAAGCTTTTGACAAAACAAAGAACTTATTTTTTGTCACATTTTTAATTATAAATGACAAAGAGTTCCTAAAAAACCTACCTTTTTCCCCTGCTAAAAAAAAAAAGGAGACAAGAAAAGGACTACATTTCCAGCTTTGGTTGAAAGATTAAGATCCATCAAGATTACCATAAGAAAAACACTTTCTGGAATGCCAGAAAAAGCACTTGCTCTATGCAAAGAGAACAACAGTCTACATCTAAGTTATCTTTTGCGTTTTCCAAACTAGCAGTTGAAGCAATTTTCTATCTATTGCAGAAAGCTTCAGAGCCCTGCACCAGAGCATGGTAGGAGAGTTGGTAAATGAAAAACTTAAAGGAAAGCATAGTTAATTTTAAAATGTAAGCTAAACACTTTTCTTAATTAAGCTGCCTCCTGCCAGTTTTCTGCTGTTCTACTTAGTATATTCTGATTTTTTTTCCAGGATATTTAAATGACAGTATTCATTAAGCAGTAGTGTTTTCAGCAATGTAAATCAATGTCCCTGTGGATTTCAAAGCTGCATGTGAGAGTCAGAGAGGTCCTGAATGGAGAAGCAGCATTTACAATGAATTTGTAGATGTAATGCTCGACTCCCCCAGGGTAGGGGCAAACTTGTGTATGTACATGGGAAGGGGTTTCTGCCCCGCACGTGTGCAGCCGAGGGCTCACTCACTGCAGCAATCGGCAAAGTCCTGGTGCTCTGCCGTGTAGTGCTTGCAAAGCCTCCCCAGGATCAACTTGTAGTGCATCAGCCTCTGGATTGGTTTGAGCAGAAACGTGTTGAGGGGCAGGTAGCAAACCTTCTGCAGCTCAAAGTCCTTATAAACCATTTCCAGCTTCTTTAGGCGTTTAGTTGCTTTCTCCAGTTCTGTCAGGACCTCATCGTGCTTCTGCAGATAACTGGTGAACTCCTGTTGAGTTGTACAAAAAATTGGATCAAAGGAAAACAGTCTTTAATAGACTTCATGGTGAATAAGAAAACACATCCATTCCCTGCTCTACTTTTGTCTCCAATCATGATTATATAAGCAAAAAGTAGTATTAAAAATGAAAATATTTGCTTGTTTGTCCTCTCTTCACTATTTAGTGCAGTCGTGCCTCCACGTGCCTCTAATGGGAAGAGCTGGTAGCATCACCTGTTAATACTTTGCCATTCTAAGACAATTCTTTTTGATTACTGACTTTTTCAGGACAGACAGAAGTGATCTGAGAGGGTTGTCTCACCTAGATTTATCTATTAAGCTGGCAGGCAGCTCCCTGTCGGGGTCAAAACAGCTGTCTGTGCAACACTACGCCTGTGCCTGCTAGGAGGGTCAAATGCAGAGAGCACTTCTGTGCTCCCACTCAAACCACTCGCTTTCATGCAATAATTACTCCGCTGCTACAGCACAAGTGTAACTGCCCATGAAGTCAATCTACTCCAAAGAAAGGTGACTTAGTTTGAGAAGAAACTACTCCGCAATTAAAAAAATATTTATATTTTGGAATTAAACAACCTTATGAAACAGTGGAGAACAGGGGAGAGTTTGAGCTGTGCGAACATAGGAGAAATGGTGAAGCTAATTAAATAATTTTTCTTTGTCTTCTGCTGAACAACCAATAAAGAAACAACCTTTTCTCAAGGTAAATGTAGGTGGTTAAATAAGCAGCAGTGGTATAAAGTCTTGTTGTAAATATTTTATTATTTCTTTTTAATTTTTTTATCAACAGTAATTGTTTGCAAGTCACTTCCAGTTTAGTGGAAATACTTGAACTCTCATCCTTGACAAAAGGAAAAAAATGACTCAACAGTCCTGAGATTTCATTATTTTAATAGTTCATCTACCTTTAGAGTACGCATATTCCTGAGCATGACATCTCCAATGCGCTGGTAATCTCCTTTCATGTGAGCATTGGTTTTCCCTTCCCTGAAACACACGTAGGAAGATGAAGTAAGAAGGCGCAGTACAAAGGAGACCAAGAAATTTCAATTTCCTCCCTCCACCTTCCCCTGTACTTCGAGACATAATCTCTAAGAAAGGCTTCCTGGGTATCTGTGTATTTTGAGGACTGCTTTAGTAAATTTAAGGGAAGCAGCACTAACATTAATGCCTCCTCTACCCATTTTTAACTACTTGACATTCCCACTTCACTGTCTGTGTTAAAAACTTGGTACAGTAAATATGGAAACTGCATAAACTAACAGACATAAAGCCATGCTTAGAAAACTGAGACAGGAATAGAAATTAATTTGTGTGAAAGTCTGTTTGGGAGTTGAACCTCTCAGACTTCGGAATAAATGTTGTAACATGATCCCACCTGAATTTATTAATTTGTTTTTGTTCATACTTTGTTTACACTCACCACCACCTTTTGAGTGGTAATTATATTCTAATATATTACATCTCAGGTCAGGAAAAAGTAATACAAAGGTTAAAACACTAAAAACATACTCTTTGAAATAAAGTGTGCTGCAAGAACCGAACTCTAATCTTAATTACAAAATAGCGTTTCCTAGATTTTCACCTGGAGATACATTAACTGGAAGGTGCTGAAAAAACACACACATCTTTTTGACCTCCTCTAAGGCTAGAGAGAGCAACACCGGGTTATATTAGCAGTGGGACTCAATGATCTTAAGGGTCATTTCCAACCTAAACGATTCCATGATTATGAAAACCTTTCTCTGGTGTACCACTGATACGACTACAGGATATTATGTACAAAGCAGTGCTTAAAAAATGGGCTTTGCAAAATGTATTTAGCATTTTTTTTTAAACTACAATTTATTAAAGGACTTCTTCCTTGATTCTATTTATGCAGAAATGCTGGTTCAAATGCAGATTAAGTACAGTTTTGGCATGAGGACACAGGAGAAGCTGGCCCCGCTCACTGCCCATTCGCCGCACTACTGGCGCTTACCAGAGCGACAGCCTCTGCTCGATCTCTTTCAGAAAGCCTCGATGAAACTCATAAAGTGGGTCTATATTAGAGAAGAGTAACGTCATCAGGCCCTCTGGCATAGCGTTCTCCTTGATGACTGCACTGCGAAACCACTGCCGGGAAAAAATTCACAATTCATGTTCAATTTTTGTTTAAGAAATTAATCACTAGCATGAAAATTTCTGCTCCTGCAGCGATGGGGAAGGAAAATGTGTGTGCACAGGGAAACAGCAGGAAGAAGGGAGAATGTTTAGGAAAGACATAATCTGGGAAAAATGAAAAGATGTAATTTTTCTCCTTGCCAAACGTTACAAATATGAGATGGCTTATTGGTTCTGGGCACAAGCATGTTTCTTAATGCAATGATGAGATGGTTGGTAACAGCTCTGAATTACAGTCAATTACCGAGTGGCTGCCACAGCTGACGTTACACCACTGCCTTCACTTCCACGCAGATACAACTGCTCTTTCATAACACTTGGAGCCCTGTGCAAGTTGTTCAGGAGCTGGAGACATCTTGCTGTGTGTCACATACTGCACTTTTTATCACTTTTGGTTCCCCGCTTTCTGGCAGGGATGTGAATATTACAAATCAAAATGGTATGTGATGTAGCTATTGGAGCTAACGACAGAAGTCCAGAGAAGATATCTGCTCTCCCACATGAGGACCTATGGAACAAGGAAGGTAATAGCTACATGGTTCAAGGATTATGCTTTATCATAGGACTTTCTCCATCTGTTACCTGGAAGAAATCCCAAGTTTTTCCCAATTAACAGTTACAAATCTGTCAAGAAAAAGAAAAGCGTTACAACACTTACGACTGTAATAACTTCCAGGTCCTTCAGATACGTCCGTTCTGTAGCAAGAATCTCCTTTGCTATGAAGTATGCCTTGTCAGTTGGACAGCGCTGAAAGAATACACAGTAATCAATAAATACTGAAATACAAATGCTCTGTTTATTACTAAGCATGAGCTCAAACCTTACATAGAGCTACCCTTGCTGTGTGCAAATGAAGCCGTTGATTACTAATAGGGTATCTCTGGATCCAGTACCATATACTCAAATACTTTACTATAAAATACTATTCATATTGCAAAATTATTAAAAAATGTCAGTTATATGAACTTCCATTTCAAAATCAAGGGAACACTTTACAAAAATACGGAAACAGTTATTCCTAGTTTCCTAGGTTTTAAACACTTCTCTAATCAAATGAAGTACAGCAGATATGCAATACAGTCCTTTTTCAAAACTATTCTATTTGCCCTTACAGCTTTTACTCAAATCCTTTGAAGATCATATTAATTAGTTAAGAAAACACAGAAATCAAACTGTATCAGTTGTTGGCTGCACGGTTGCTCTAGGGCTGCTATTGAAAGAAAAGAGAAGATAGAATGGATGTGGAAGCACAAAGGAATGAAATGGTGAAAAGGAATGTTCTGCAGCTGCAACAAACCAAAATCAGAGTTAGGCTGAAAACATAATTTTAAAAAATCATGTAAGTAATACTAAGGAACTAATCACATTTCGAGCTAAGATCCTGCTTTGTCTCTTTAGCTCACTATGCTGTGCTGCAGTTTAGTGCCAAATCCTCCCTTGGTGAGAACAAATGACAGCAAACCCATTTGAGTTACATCAAAATTGGCCTCCATCCCTGCCACTTCTGAGGGTAACACAGCTTTGGAAATTATCTCTCCCTTTTCCTTGTACATACCAAGTTAATAAAAAAAATTCCCTTTTGAGAGATGCTTTGAGATGCCCTCCAGCACAGTCAGCACAGCCACTCAGCGCTTCTAAATCCTTCATCTCAGTATTGCTAATGGAGGAGATGTTCTCCTGGTTACGTATCTATTGAGTCCCTCCACACAGAATCCCTGGAGGTGTGCATCCCCAAACAATTAAGTTTTGAGAAATTGTCTAGCCTCTTTTTAAGTTGTTTTATGCTAGTTACTGCCGTCCCATGCATCAGACCTCTCCCTAGAGGAACCAGAGGATATACTTCCACATACTTCTCTCCATAGCCACCATCTTAACTTTAGTGTACCTGTCTGAGGTACACGGTGTCAGAGGGAGGTCCCACCTAATCTTGGCTTCAAGTATTTTTTCATTTTTACTTGGGCTATTTACCTGACTGTAGTCTCATAAACCCTCAAAATCCTGTTGAACGTCAGTGGGCATCTTTCTGAAACAGCCTCTTCCCAAAGGATACAACATCATTTTTCTGACTTCCCTGGAGACAGAGGTGACACAGCTCTTTTATCTCACATACCAGCTTCCTCCTGCAGCACTTCCCTGTCCTGATATACCTTGTTTATAAACCAATGGAACAACACTCGCTAGTTTGACTATAACTTCACCAGTCTCTTACATGATATGAGAATTATGGCTGACAGGTACATTTTTTTGTGCAACACAGCTTTGCGTATGCCACCTCCTGGGCTCTGCACAAGACACTATAGTGCTCAATGCCCTTAAGGGACTAATTTCTATGAAAAAAATAGAGCTTCCCAAGGCAAATCAAAGGTGGGTTATGGAATCAAACACCGGCTGCAACAACAGGAGATCTCAGCGAACCTCATCTCTGTAGCCATGGCAGAGATGACCCTGCTGCAAGCTCTGCACAGCATCACATGCACGTCTGCCAGCTTCATCCCTCCCCTCAGTATCTCCTCTCTCTGCTCAGGAGACTCCCCAGCAGCCTCCCAGCTCACCCGGACCTGCCACCATCTCATACCCACTTAGACAGCTACTTGAAGAGTTACCCTCAAGCCATGTATACCATCTAGTATATTATTGAGAACTCTGGAAAGGACCCTGCCTGTCTCCAGTTCACACCTTGTGCTTTGATCCTCACTCATATGCTTTTTCCCCAGCCTCAAAAACATTTTTCTGAATTGTTTCTTCCTTGAAAGCTTACAGAGCATGAAGGCATGCCAAAACACACTGTGTCCACCACCTCATACTTTTCATAGCCTGCATGAATTATCTTTTTCATCACCTTTGAGCACCTTGCAGGTTTTCACTTTATTCTCCAGCTGACTGCATTCTAGTTTCAGGCACAAAAGCTGCTATTCATTTCCCAAGCATCTTCTCCTCCCTTCTCCCTCCCCACTGCATCATAATCTTATATTTACTCTCTGAAGTTCCCGCTGCTTTCCAAATTGCTCCCTGCTGAAATTTAGTACCCTCAATTTTCTTTCTCTTGGTCTTGTACCAGTTCTAACTGAATCCCCTGCGCTGAGTCCTGGCAGCAGCTGCTAGGCAGATCCTGTACCAGAAGCACCAAAAAGCAGTACAGCTGTCACAGTGCAACAGGGGCTCTGCCAAACACCTTCATTACCGGTCAAGCGCTGCAAGAGGAAAGAAAATCAATTCATGCCTGAAAAAATAAACACAAGAACTCTCTGAGGAGGCAGTCTGCTTCCAAAGTCCAAAGAAAATGTTCCTACAACCACCACAGGCATCAAGGCAAACACCCCCACTTGGAAAAACTAGTATTTCACTGTAATATGTACACACAGTCCCACCTGGAAGCCTTTAAACACTCACTAGATGCAGCTCATGTCAAGTGAAGAGCTCTACTTTGAACCTATAAAGGCCAAAGATAAAGGACTATGAGACTAAGAAAGACCTTCCTGTCTGCTTTGCACCTAGATCACAGTGTCACAAAACTATCAAGTCCAGAAACAAACAAATAAATAGTAATTCCATGCACACAAAAATGCTTAAATTTTCACTTCAGTGACCAGACTTCAGCAGTGTTAAAAATAACACTGGCTGGGGGGAACTCACCAAAAAAACCACACCGAAAACGTCCAGCATCTACACCTTTTTAAAGTAGGTTGCTACAATCAACCTCCAGTAGGAAAGGAGCAGGGAGAAATCTGTCAGCAAGATGAAAGAAAGCCACAGTGACTTTAGAAGAACAAAGTAAGAAGAGAACTCAGCTTTCTCAAGGTTTCAGTATAGCAATAGCAGCATCACAGCAGCGTGGAGTGGAAAGCACACACTGCAAGAGAAAAGAGTTTCCTGAAGAGTTTACATACAAATGCCCTGATTAACCAGGTGAAATTATACAGTGGCATCAGTGCTCTGTTAATAGAGATATTGTAAGATTACATTTTTCTTGTACAATAAAGCTGTAAAACTGCTGTGAAATTTAAGCATTTTAACAGTGGTTTCTGCCTAGGTTTGTTTCTCTTAAAATACTCTCTTTGAATGGACATCAAAGCCTTGTAAGACTCAGAAGTTAACCAAGCTTAAGACCGATTACAATAAAAAAGCTCCTTTCCAGGATTCTTTTACAAATTGGTTTCAGCCTGAACAAGAATGCATGCTGCTGAAATATCAGAGTTTGCAGAATGAGGCAGAAAGGCTTGGGCTTCAGCATTTAGAACAGATAACACACTCACTGCTCATTATTTGCAGGCTATACTATGCCTGCTATAAGGATAAATGAGAGGAAGTAATTAAAAAAACCACTATTGAAAATTAATGGTAGTGTGGTCTGTCAAAGCTATAATCTGTACATTGAAAAGTCTAAATCAGATAGGGAGGCTGAAAGCTGGGGGGAGGTGGGTGGAAACAAACAAGCGCTTATTCATACCACAACCCCACTCTAGGTGGCTCTCAACAGCATCGCACCGTCGGACTTGGTTGTTTGGGGTCTCCAGGAGAAGAGTGCCTGCAGGACTGTCCTGCCAAGAGCTGCTTGCACCTCTCATGTTGCAGCACTTGGCTCCACAGAGCTGCACAGCAGATCTCAGAAAGGTCCATTAGCATTCAGGAGCAATCACAGGAGAAGGGAGCTGTGGAAGCACTTAAATCCAGTGTGGTACCTTTGCTTGTGGTGAGGTTTCTGAACATTCCCTGAGCAGCTGAGAGTCAGCACATACAGTGCAGAGATCTCTGGATCATCAACTGAAACAAGAGTGAGCAAGCTTGCACGCGCTGGCACCAAGAAGTACCCAAAGACACGGTGAAGACAGCAAACAGCATAGGCCTGTCACCTTGTCTGAGGGTCCTGACACAGGTAAGACAACCAGAACATTGGACGGGACGAGCAGAAGACCAGGAGCAAGGAGCACACAAGGTGGTTTCTTTGAGGCTGTGCAGAAAACTACAGATTACAGTGTGGACACTGACTCTGGATGATAGAGCCTCCCTTGCGCTGTAATGAAAGGTCCTGGATCCTTCTCAAGTACCAAAGAGTCAACAAACTCTGCACTCCTTCTCCTTCTGCAAGAAGACAAGACAAGGCAAGGGGAGCAAAACAGCTTGCAGAAAAATGGTCACAGAAGTCTGCTGTTAGGTGGACTTCTCCATTTTACCAGGAGAAACACAGTGTTCTGTGAAGTGCAGTTTGTCCGATACTACATACTATGCCCCTACAAAGTCTGGTAACTTGTTACCCGCATCTGAAAAGTAGTCAAAGAACGCACGTGTCAACCTATGTATATGTACACACTCATATTTTTCCTGAGTGTATCTAAATGTTTGGAGTCATTGCTTAAGAAAGAGGACTAGCTGGCTGGACTAGAAGACTTCAAGACGTTCCTTTCAACCTCAGTGATTCTGTGGCTGCAGATTATTGTTTTTAACAGCAACCACTGTGAAAGCCTTATAACACGGTGCAGCACGGATAAAAAAGAATCACACACTGAACATCTGGCCATCTCTGTATCTTGAAAAACTGTGGAGGCACATGAGGCAGTACTTACCAAAGCACAGGATCAGATGTCAGTATGAAGCAGTACATGAGCTCTGCTGGACAGAGCAGAGGAGCAGTGCTGCACTGAGTATATAAGACACTGGAGAAGTTTCTGGGAGAGCTTGGACAGAATTCGTGGATGACCACCACTTACCCCACCTTTCAGAAAGGCTCTGCAGTGGATATGGATACAGATGATGCACTGGGGCAGAGAAGCTTTCCTTGGTGGTGCTGAAGCACAGAGTGAGGAGCTGAAGCTCATGTCTCAAGGACTGAAGGTGAAGTGGCCTCCAGAACAAGAACATGTTATAATTAGGATTACCTGAGAAAGCAAGGGTGAATCCTGAGCTCTCCATGGGGATGAGGAAAACCCCACATCATGTTGGGGAGTTTCCAGCTAATTCAACCAGTGCTTACTGGTGGAAAGAAAGGGAGGTAGCCTAGGCTAAGGATACCTAGACATAAGCACATCTTGAAGGCCCAAAGTTGTTCCTGTTCTGAGACTTGTTGCACCCACAAAAGTCAGGGGCATTTTTGCCCCTCTCTTTTCAGAAAGCAAGCCTCAAGCTTCCTCAAGGCCAGAGCACTATCCACCTCTCACCAGCCAGAAGGGTCAGCCACGGAGAGGACAGCTCCAGTGACACAGCCAGCTCTGCTGAACAAGCCTGTGACTGATTGGGCGTAAGAGGATTCACTGTGATGCCTGCTGCCGAGAAAGCTGAAGGTGAGCTCAAGCCCTCTAGAGCCTGAGAACGCCTCAGGAGCACTCTAATGGTCCTGTTACCAGAAAGAATGCTTGGAGGACCAAGGAACAGTGAGATGGACCAGTGAGATGGTGGTAAGACTGTGTGGGAAGTAAGGAACCGAGGAAGAACACACCTTATATACTAACAAATGTAAACTCTGTGCTATTCTCTATTCTGGTAACCAAAGTTACTTTCTAATGCATTTTTGTTAATGACACACAGCACTTCGCACAGACAGCACAGTTCAGTGAGCTGACATGGGTTAAACGTGACAGCATTCAGCAAAGACAAGGCCAGGTTCAGTGTCACCATTGTGGCAGTTTTTTATTACTGAATGAGCCAAATGCAACTCATTTTCAGAACTGAGAGCCACCTCCCCCACCAGCCTTTCAGTCCTGGGGAGAATCACCTTGAACAATTCACCTGCTCTGGAGTGTCCTTTCAATGTCTCAGTGCATAGACACGGGGTTTCTACGTTCTAATATAATAGTTACACAGCCCAAAAATGCCAAGTGCACTGCCCTGTTTTACATCAAATATTGTTTCCCCCAAACAGCTCATCTCAGGAAGCCATGTCTTGTAGAATATCTCAAGTTGGAAAGGACGCCTAAGGATCATCTAGTTCAACTCCCTGCAGAACTACCTAGGAGTGTTGTCCAGATGCTCCTTGAACTCTTACAGGCTTGGTGCCATGACCACTTCTCTGGGGAGCCTGTTCCAGGGACCAGTCACCCTCTCAGTGAAGAACCTTTTCCTAACGTCCAGTCTAAACTCTTGTTTCCATCCTGGGCTATAAAAAGCAGATTTTGAGCAGTTCCCTGCCACGCTGGGGCCCTCGGTAGCTGTTCCTGCTAAAACAGTGGGAGGTGGTCCCAGCAGCAGATGCCAAGACTACCCCTACGCCAAGAGGGCAGCAGGGACTCCTGTCATAACAGCGAGATACACAGACTCGACCAAAGCTTCAGCACTGGAGTTAACATTAACCCCCAAACACATCTGTTCTACTACAAAACATAACGCAATCAACACTCAGGGACCAGCAAGCACAGCTCCTCACCCAAAACCATCACTTTACTCATGACGTGAATTCCCAGTCGCGTCATTATCTTACCTTACGTCTCATTTCGTCATCCTCTTCTATCCTGGCACCGCCAGCATCACTGAGGACAGGACTCAGAAGAGGAGATGAACCCTGGCCAGCTGCATTCAAGTTCACCTGAAATGCCGGGTTCAAGCCCAGGGGACTCTTCAGCATGAGGGAAGAGAGCTGAGGATGGTCCACCGGGCGGCCTGGGTGGGAAGAGAACGAGAAGATGGAGTGGAAAAGGAGAGGAAATTGTTTCAAAGATAGTGCATCTAAAACGATTACCTACTGTTACTGTAAACATAATTGCAATCTCATACTATTTAAGAAAAAGCAAAAGAAAAAAAGAAAAAAAAAAGACACATACATCCAAAGATTTGAGTATCTCAAAGCAAACCGAGTGTTCCCTGCAACCCAGCTGTCACATGGCAGCACAGTAAGGACAGACACCTTTACAACTGTATTTAAGGGAAAGGATAAATTGTTTAGTGTCTAGGGAAAAGTGCTCAAATTCTGTTTGATTTTGTTGAGTAGCGGCATGGTTCGCAACATAGCCATCACACTGCAGTAGCAAGAATACAGCTTTTAATTTTTCCTTTTTAAAATAAGAATTACTTTTCACCCGAGGGAAAAGCTAGGACAAATCATTCTGCTACTCTCCACTCCAGAAGATAAAGCTTGTTAAAAATACATTCAGAAGTCAGGAAATCTCCAAAATTGTACCAATGACAGGGGAAAACGTGTTGCTAAACAAAAGGGAGCATGCAAGAGATTTAAGAGATTTAATTCCTGGCTCTTCTATGTATATGAATAGAATAATTTACTGATCTCAAAGGAGAACAATTTTGCAGCACTGAGTATTAACTGGATGGACACAATCCTCCTGCACAGCAAAACCTGTCTGAAGCAGGAGTGACATGTACTGCTTCGCTCTTGATTACTAATGGTCTTTTTTTTTTTTAATTTATTTTGACACATAAGGCAGTGTTACAGTGAATTTAAGCTTATGAACAGTAGCTGCTCTCCTCTCTCCTGCAGCCTCCTCAGAAAGAGCACACAGACACCCCTCAGGGGTTCACAGTGAAAACGACTGTTCGAGCAGTTCTGCTTTTTGGGACCAAGCAAAGGCAACAGACACTCCAGTTACTCACACTACACCCACAAAATTCCTACCTAACCTCACCTTTTTTTTTCTCTGATCTTCCCCATGAGAGACAGACAAGCTTCGTCAGATCAGGCAACTGAATAGGTATTTAAGCACTTGAGTTTCTACAGCTTTCACCACACTGCTCGCTCACTCAACCACACTTGCAACCCTCCCCGGTCATGATTTGTCGTGCGTTACAAGCAGAGAGCAAGGGCTAAATCACCTGACCAAAGGCAAACAGAAAAATCAACAGCGAAGCAAAAAAATGCCAACTCATCAGTTCCCAGCCTACTGAAAAATCATCCCAACAGGCTTTAAAAAAAAATAAATCAATCAATCCCTGTGGATATCCAGTATCTCCATCGCAGACACAAGGCACACGTGCTGGAGGAGAAGGAGTTACAAGGTTTTTGATCACTAATGGCAGGAGTGGCTGCTGCTCTCTGGCTCAGGAAGCAAATTCCCGGCAAGGCGCCCGGCAGCATGACACTGGGAGGGAGCCCGGGCGCGTATTTTCACATTGACAAATGCAGGAAGCTAAACCGTGCTGCACTCGGTCACCTGGAAGAGATTCAGATCATCGAGGCTACGGAGTTAACTATTAATACACTAGTCAAGCACAGTCATTCTGGAACAGATTTTTGTTTCTGCCTGAGCATTTTCTTCATTCTCTCTGCTTTTAATATCAGCCCAGGAAAGCAACAACGTCTGGCATTTGTCTCACCTCTGCAGGGGCCAGAGTTTATAGGAAGTTTGCTTTTACATGTCAGGGATGCTGAAACAACGGCTTAAAAACAAATAAGCTACAAGCTTACAGGGGTGAGGAGCTTCTTTAAATTCTTGGAATTCAACATGATGTAGCGACACGTTCCAGAATTTGTAACTTGAACTGGACAGACTGAATGTTTAGATACAAGGGGAGCAAAAGGGATGTAACTTGCTACAAACCCCATTGCCTGCCTATTTCAATCAAGTTGTTCTAGTTTTTATCACCTCCAACAGAAGCTGGCCATTGATTTTGAACACTTGCTCATTTATACCTGACAGCAAGAACCCTGTTTCCTGAAGCCAGAGTGATTTATGGAAATGAGAGGCACGTTCAGCTCCCCAAGAAGCCTGAATCAACAAGCAGAAGTCAAGATGCTGAAGCACAGGGCTTCCCCTCTCCCCAAGCCTGGGAGGGGACTAACCTACAGAAGCAAGAGGCAATTGCATCTTCAGGGGCAGGAGTGCCCTTCCCCTGCATGCCAATAGCTACAGGACACCCTGCAGCCTGCTGTTTATTTCCCTAGGATGAAAGCAACAAAGAATTCAGGAAGGAGCTGTTACAGATGCAACTTGTAATAGGCTGTCAAATAGCAAATTCTGCAAAGGGATTTCGAGGTTAATGTGACTTCCAAAATTTGCCCGTTCTAGAAAGGACTACAAAATGTCATGGAGCAGCCCAGGTTAGCTTTTCTGCTAACATTTGTTTAATGTTTGATATAAACTAAATATGATGGTGTATCTTGGCAGATGACCCTACAAGCGTGTACCGAACTTCTCATTCTCGTAATCCAACAGTATTTCTCCACTAGAACAGCAAGGGGGGAGCTCCCAGTCAAGCAGGTAAGATGTACAGCAGTTCTCTATTCTCCAGGGGAAGGATGGCAAAGGAAGAACCCATGCAACAGCCAGAGCCTCCACTGCCGCTTTCAACAGCTGTTCAATGTAGAAAACTCCTAATGAGGTAGAAATACTGGTGTGAGGATCAAAATGTGTGAATGATTTCCTCAGACATCAAACCCTGGTGCACCGAGATCTTCCCTGCCCCGCAGGCAGCAGCATCCTCCAGGGATATTAAAAAGGACTATTCTCCAAGAGGGACGTTTCCATGTTTCAGCACTCTGCAGGAAGTGGAAATTCATTCTCTATGTCTAAGTCATAACACAAACGTCGCAAGCTGGGAAGTCTCACTGTAAGCTGGAGTCAGGGTTTCCAGGCCATGACATTAGTATTCAGTGATGTAAACCAGTCCCTCACAGACAGGACTGCATTCTGTACACGACAAATTTCTGCTTTCACATCACACACAAACGCACTTAACTCAATGCAACATCAAAAAAGTGTCAGCTCAGTGTAATAATCCACATACTCAAAGATCTTTAAGAATACTAACACTTCTTAGTTAATTACACTACAGAGTTATAATCATGTATCCTTTAGCGAACAAACCCAGTTTCATAAACACACCA
This sequence comes from Athene noctua, assembly GCF_965140245.1. Taxonomy (NCBI): domain Eukaryota; kingdom Metazoa; phylum Chordata; class Aves; order Strigiformes; family Strigidae; genus Athene; species Athene noctua. The sequence goes on along the minus strand of NC_134044.1, from coordinate 918,851 downwards.
CGCATATAATTGAAAAAAAAAAATCAAGTCTAACAGTAAAACATTGCAAAATCCCTGTAGTTTGCATGAACACAGCTATGGACTTCAGTGAGGATGCCAGCCTTATCTTTCACAGCTACTGGATAATACTGTCAAATTGTTTTATTATGCTGCCTCTTTTGTCTAGGTATAAAAATGTAAAAACCTCTATCTAATGTATAAACCTATGATTTAATACAAAGTTTGTCCACTCTTTAGTGAGAGGATCTTCAGTGTATACAGATGTGAAGGTTCATACTCAAATATATTTAGATTATTACACAAAACTGGTTGAGAAGTTCATTACGGGATTACAGAACAACCTTTAAACTAGCTGCTGCAACCAAGACCTTACCTTGTATTTTCTTCAAGAGTACTCGAATTGTTTTCTTTTTCTTATACACCTATTTAGTGTCCGATGCCCAAAAATCCATTCTTATTTCCCTTACTAATAGAAATACAGTAGACATCATCTCTAACCTCTCAGGCATCTCACGGGGAATACACTTTTTACCCCCTGCAAATTTCAGATATGTGGGTAGTGAAGGAAAATTTTGGAAAACTACCACTCTGATGTCAATCAGCAATGCCAGAAAAAGCCAGGAAGAATGCACACAGCAGTCAAATTTTAAGTCTGACTTGTAATTTACTACATTAGCATAAACCAGTTTTGGTCCCACATTAGGAACAGCAGCAGACAACATGCCAGGCAGATGAAACCACCTTCCTAAGCAGACTTTGAGGGTAAAAAGAAATTGGTACATGAAAAATTATAAATATTTTCTGAAAAAAAAAAAGAAAAAAAAAAGAGAAGAACAACTGTTAGATTACTTTCTTAACCATAACACTGAATTTTATCCTTTGAACCATCAGGAGCCTCTGAATTTCTGAAATCAGTTGTGTGATGCCTCTGCTCTACTGAACTACTAGAAGATGTCCATATATATATATTAAGACTCTTTTTGTGTGTGTGGTTATAAAACAAGTTAAATTGAGGCATGCTAATAAAATAGTTAAGGGAGAGAATATTTCATGCCTTTGAACTACCACAGAATGAAATGAGGGAGCAGGGGGGAAAGATTTGAAATTGTGTACCTGAGTTTTAATTGCAGCTTTAATTTTAAAAGTGGCTCTGGAAAACTGGCATGCTAAACCCCAACATCTAATTTTTCTGTGTGGCTTCAGAAGCATGTCAGCTGACAGTCAGAAAAAGCTTTTGCCTTTCTCCTGATATCCCCTTGCCAGTACTACGTACTTAGAAGTGCAAAGCAAAATTCTGTTTCTTTTGAAAAAATTCTGGTCTATGGGAAACATTCAGCTCCAGCAGGAACAGGGAGGTGGACCAGGTCTCAGGTAGAATATGGACTAAAAAAAAAAAAAAAAAAAAAAAAAATCACTGCAGCCATGGTGATGCTAACAGAAAAGACAAGAGTTTGATTTTCAGATCTGAAATATCAAATCTAGGATCTGTCACACCTTACATTACCAAGATCACTGGCTACCTGTTGTTTCAGAAAGAGCAGCTCACAGCTCTGTCGGCTCTCCTCCCAGATTAATACAATTTTAAATGGTACAAGTTCCCACTACGGGACTAGACCACTTTATTACAATACAGGTTTTGCTAATTATATTAATATGTACTAGCTTTTACTAAAAGTTTAAGTAGAAGCAGACTTCATTTGGTTTACACTGAGATAAGCTTGATAATACGATAATAAGCTTCTGGCATCACTTCTCAGATTCAATCTCTACACATAAAGCCAGATTTGAGTGCAAAGCTTGAGAAAACCAGAATGCAAGTATTGGTTCCATCAGCTTTACACTTGATCACTTAATTCAAAGGCACACAACAAAAATAGTATACCAATAACAAAGAGTATTATTGGATGGACTATAAAAATAAAACTAAAGTTATGTGAGGTTCAGATGTTAGCAATTCGACTCCTTATCAAAAGGGAGTGCCCCTTGTTTTTCACCAGTTGATTCCCTTTAAAGATGTGACTTTATTATTATTACTACTACTACTACTACTACTTCAAACAGATGAGATTCTTTTCATGCTAAAGCACCGCAGTGGCTGACCAGAAGATGATGGAAGCCCACTCAGAGCCCCCTCCTGCCCAGTGCCCTGCTGAACCCCTCACATGCACAGACCAAATTATTATTTCTAGAGTGAAAATGTTCTGCAAGCTAACGTACTACAACTCAAGTCCCGGAATATCCCAAATCTTCCTCATTTCAAAATATTACAACTAATACATTTTCCCCCTGCAAATCTTTCCTTTAAAACAATGAGGGATAGTTGAGAGATAGGGAGTCTTGAAAAAAAATAAATATCTAAGAGCACAAAAAAAAATATCTCATGGACTTTAATTCCAAAGATTGATTTCTTTCTTATACTGCAATGGGTACAGATCGTATTAAATGTTAAAGCACGTTTATTGCACTTGGCACATGCCCCAGTGAAACTGTATGTACCTGTGAAGTTACACCTACACGCGATACTGTCGGAGAGTCCTAACGTTGGTCCCAGTTTTACAGTTATGTCCAGGATCTGAAACAACTGCCCTTCTCTTGCCACCTTCCCCAGCCTTGTAAAGGCTACACTGTTTGCAGGCAAGAAAGAATATGCATCTGTTGTTACTGAGTGCAGATTGTAAACTTTTATACTCTCACAGTGTTAGGCAGAAATCTCTTTATGCTGTATTGACAGTGCCGATCTCTCTGTGCTCAAACTATGACTTTGCACAAACCTTTGTTTGCAGCACTGCTGAAGTGAATGGTCAGGGTTTCAACCTAAATCACTGATTTATGTCAGGTACATATTTTCCTTAAGTCTATGTAAAATAGGTTTAACTTTGCAACAAAACCAATCAAAGCAAAGTTAATCAAATTTAACCCCTGTAATAAAATGATGTAACATGCTATGTTCTAAAATCTCCGGATGTTTGAAAGGAAGTCAGAGTCAATTCTCCCCAGTAATTTCTCCTTGATGAAAAGTAAAGTTTTTTGGAGCAGCTCTTTTCATTTTTTCATAACTCAACAAACATAACACGGAAAATGATTTTAAAAAGTCGTCAATTCAAACTAGCCCAGAAACCTGCTTGGTTTACTTATGCAAGTACTACTGACATTTTAAGCAAATGTTTATGTGATTCAGGAAAAGAGGATTTACCCATACAGTGGTCACACTCCTGAAGGAGAACTTTCAACCTACAAAACATGCCATTACATCCATCCTATGTTTGCAATAAAGAACAGGCTTCTAATAAAAACAAATATACAGGAGAGAATTGGAAGGACATACCCGATTTAAGAGAAAACGTCTCCACAATAAACATAATTACTATAGTGAAATCTGAACTTTCAGTCCCATTTGTACCCCAAACAAAAGGTCTGCACAAAACAGTAATTTGAAAACCACACACCAACATTTGCCCCAGCTGTGCCTTACTTTCAACAAAGGGGCATAGGAGGAAAACTGCCTGGAGAAATCTGGTAATAAAACTCTAAGATGCCTTGGCTAGGAGAACAAATATTTATTCTATTTCAGACACAAGGGTAATGAAAAATAAAGCTAAAAAGCCCACGTTGTAATTTATATCAAAGTTTTCCTTACTTTATTGCATAAACAATTAAAATTATGAATTAGTACAAATCCGTAGGTTCATAACCAGCAATCTGAACAGACACAAAGATATTAAAAATCCCAACATGTAATTCAATAAAACATTTACCGTATAAAAGATAAAGTTCAAGAGATCAATTAAGAAATTCCAGCCCTCTTTGTTATCTTAATGTAATCCTTTCCTAAAAGAGTAGCACCTATTTCTTGGGGAATCACTAACCAAGGCACGTGTATCCCTGTACATCCTGATAAACGGGCATGTTGTGTTTCTTACCGATGCGCAGGGCTGTCTCAAGCTACACCCGCGGCTGCCATCCGAGCCTTGTGCCTTTGAGCAACAGCAGAATAACGTGACTTTGGAAAATTTACAGTGACACCTTCCCCACAAACCGGGTTCAATTAACCACACTCCAAATTTGAAACCAGAAAATCTACAGCCCACCTGGTGGACTAATCCTATGATTGCCCATGAACAGATAATAAATTAAGTGGATTTTATGATATGTTTGGATCTGTAAAGTCTCCCCATATTCATCACAGAGAGTGTATATGTATACCCATACATATACACATTGCATTTGTGACAAGTGCGATGTAAGAACTACTAAAAATTATAGGTTATGACAGCTAAAAGACTACATTGAAAATTGTATCATTCATTCAATCAATACCTGATAATTATGGCTTAGAATGTTCTGCAAAATGACAATAATGGGAATGACTTACCGACAGGATTGCACCAAGAAGCACAAAATCATAATGACTTTTATTAGTGTCTCCATGAAATCTTACCCTTATGAAGATTTGCAGCTAAACAAAAACTACCACCACAAACCTCCCCCAAAAACCCAGCACCATGCCAAAACCGAGCCACCAACCAAAAAAAAATCCCTTTGACAAAATCTCCTATGACCACAATACAAATATACACAGGAAAAAGGAGATCAATACTTGATATTACCCAGCAACTCTGAAATTCACTGGAAATTAAAGTGAAAATTGAGAGTAGATCAATATATTGCTGTATTCCATCCTAAGAAAAAATATGGTAAGTCCTGGGAAATATAGGGCATGTATTACTTGAATAATAAGTACTTTAAATTACAAAGTCTACACACAACAGATAATACAGGGCAGTAAGGTTTTCCAAAGCTGAACTAGATGATGAGAGTCAGAGAATATTCCATGACTCATGTTTTGTGCAAATTAAAGAGTTCTAGTAACTGCATATACAAAGATAAAAAATGTTCTGATGTAGTGCTTTACATTTAATAAATGTGTTTAAGCGCAGAATGGTTGTAAGTATACACATACAGGTGCAGATTAAATTACCTATTCAAGACACACATTTTTTTAGTGTCTTTTAGTCGCACTGCAATGCGCAAGTCGAGTACCACAAGAGAGCTAAACCCAACAGTTTAACTCATTTTGAAAAGCTGCTCATATTGACATACTTTCTGTGGCTGCATGTATTTGCTAAAACATAAAACCAGAGAAGTGGAAGGATGGAAAGCAGCCCTATTTCACTGAGGAGCAGAAGCAGTGGCTCTGGCATGCTCCCTTTGCTGAGCTACTGCTGCAGCAGCTCGTGGATACACAGCTTGGAGAGAACAAACCTGGAAACCCCAGTGCTTTTCCACACTGGAAAAGTATGGTACTAAAACTTGTACACCGAGCAGAAATATACGTACCTATAATAAGTCCCCACTCAGCCTCCCACAGATGGGGGCAGAAAGCAAATTTGAAACAACATACCTGCAGAAGCAACAGTGTCAGCGGGAGGAGAGGACAACCACTCACTTGCCATGGACAAGTGAAGGTTTGCACCTAGGCTTTCATCTGCTCCTACCACAGCTTCCCAAATGCTTTCTTCTCAAGCCAAGCATGCATGGGATATTTGACAAAGATCTTCTGATTTTCTCTATGCAATCTCCCCCTTTTTTCATACCATGCAATTCACATAGCAGCTTTTGCTGCTCAGGGTCTGCAAAGGGTCCCAGCTCTCTCAGTTAGGTGGCTGGCACCACCTTCACACCTGCCAGCATACTACTCACCTTCTTGAAAAGAAAACTTGTGTGCTCAGGAAAAAAACAGAAATCTGTACTGCTAACTAAATTTTAGTAGTATCAACACTGTAAAGAGAAAACAAAACAAACCACAAGGAGTAACACTGAAAGCTTAGCAGCATCACTGGTACTTGGGACATAACCACACTGCACTGAAGTTCACCAGTTCCCTTATGCTACCCAAAGACAAACAATACAGACAAAGGATGGAAAGCCCTTCCTTCTCTCCCCTCCTGCCACCTCAGGAGACAGCTGGGGAAGAACAGGATGCCTGGCATGGTTCTACCACACTAAAATAACTCAAGGGCTCAAGTTCACTGTGAAACACTGAGCTGTCCCGTTCCCTCAAAGGCAAGGCTGCTTTTCTCTCCACCTCTACTGGAAAGTGAATGTGAACTTATCCATCTGGAGGAAATGATGGAGAAACTTTACTCAGAGCTTTCTTGCTATAGTAAAAATATATTTATGAACTAAATATTCTCTCTTTTGTGCCTATCTGGGAAACCATGAACAAAACAACAGAGCTAAGCACGCAACTATATCCTCAGGAGTCATACAGCTTTGAAAATCAGAAAAGCCCAGAAAGAAACCATGACAGTTACATGCTACCAGTTAGCAACAGCAAAGATATAACGAGCAGGCGTCAGGGGCACAGGCAGCAGCACTGAACTCTCACACAACCTGCGAGTACACCACGGTGTGCTACCCTGGCAAGGGATATCAGCTTGCAGGTGCTGACCAGCATCACCTTTGCACAAGCATCCCAATCCTAGGTACAGAGAGGAGTCAGATGGCGTGAAGGATCAGTGTTCCTGTTGACACCTGTAACTAAAACCTTCATCTGAACAGCTCCATACCCAGGTCAAAGCTTCCCCCACCCCCCAACCCCACCCTCACCTCTGGATTCACACATCTTGCTCTAAGCTAAAGGACCGAGTTCCCAATCACTTCCATTTCTTTAGAGAAAAAAAAAAAAGGGAATTACATTAAGATTTTTTTTTTTTTTAATCCCTGAGATTTAAAATTGCCAATAAAAGATCTGCATAGTTGCAAAATACAGGAAGAAAACCACTGAAGACACCTTTTCAAACTAACTGTGGTGCAGGAAAACACACTGGCAAGTCTTCTCTCAGGATTGCCAAGCATGTTTACTGAAAATACAGGCAGTTTTTTCCTAAGACCTTTTGAAAAGCTATAGAATTCAGTTGGATTTATTCCCATATTAAGCACATGTACAGCGAATGCTTGTGATTGAGGCACAGAAGATGAAATGAGGCAGACGCAGTTATATGTAAATAGCTGAATCCTGATTATTTTTTTAAAAGATCAAAGAAATTAACAGCCTTTCTCTAAATCTTTATCTACTTATTTTTCCCCAACTCTACTACCTGTAAGAGTTTGCAGACAGAATTCTGTCTTGTTTCTGTTTTTCTTTTTTAAGAATGTAGTTAATTTTGGGAAGAAAATCAGACAAACCGCCTAAAAACATACTTAGAGGTACCAGCTTTGGACACAACGAAGAGCTCCTCCAGGTGCCTATTTAGAGATATCACATTACACATCCACATCATCATCATCATCTCCACAGGTATGAATAAAGTCACACAAAGAGCCAGAACACACGCTCAACAGAAGGAAAAAAGAAACAAAACCCCACAAAAAATACAAAGCACTTATAAACAAAAAAAGAGCAATCAAACTGCTGTACATTCCTGTAGGTCCAAACTAACACTTTGTTCTAAATGTGCTTTGGTTTCTGTGCCACTGGCAAAGGTGACACGTTTCTCATGGAACAACAGTGATTCCACTCACAGTAACCACAACATAAAAGCAAGTGCTGTGAAGAATAATCATACCTTGGTAAAAACTGAACTAGAAGAAATAGGTGACTAAAGGAGGTTTTACCTCCTCATGTTCTACCATACGTTCAGAGGAATTCCCTTGAATTATCACTCTATAATTCCCTCTAGTTATCAGAATTTTGAAAAATAATAGTATTTTTAAAAATGTTTGAGTAAAGAATGAAGGTCTTTTAACGATGTATCAAAACCACATTTAAGAAAACTGACAGGAATAATATGAAGCATAAAATTATGCTTGTAACTGTAAGCTGCTGATTTTTGGAGGCGTTGATTGTACAAGTACTGCACACTCTCTGCAAAAGGACTGAAAACCAGGCAACAGGGAACCCCAGAAACAAATGGCTGAAGGAGATGATGCTTTCCATCACAAGGTTTCAGTCAGGTGTTACGTATTCCACATTCTTGCTTGTAAAAAAGCAAAATACTCTAAAAAAAATGCTACTACAAGCTGAAGCTCAGAATTTCATCCCCTTCCCAATCCATCAGATTGGTAGACAGGAAGGACATTTCATAACTTTTACTGTTTCACTTCAATAAATGTTGCTAAGTTAGATGTGAACGGTTCAGTAACTCTTTTCAATTACACTTTCAAACTTACAGATCAAGTCTCACGTCAAAGTCACCTGACTAAACACACTTAAAAAAGCACTGAAGTTCTGTCATCTATAGGATGCACTCTTAACATCTCAATTCCTCTGACAGATTACGGTATTTTTCTGAATACAATCCCTATTTTAAAGAAAAAGTTAAAGCTGTCACCAGGTTTACCACCACTTGTCTGCCACAGAGAAAGAACACTTTTATGAATAAATTTGTAAGCATTTTTATGCAGAGTGATTAAATAAAGAAAAAGAAGGTGAGATGATCAGTGGGGATTCAGTGCTTTTATAGTCTATTTCCAAACTGCTGCAAAGCAGAAGGGTACTTGTTTGTTGCTGGACTGAAGGCACTTTGAAGTCAGAAAACACAATGATTGTCTTCACAAGGATTTTTGGCGACTACTATTTTCATTTGATTGTGTTCACATTCCTGCTCCTAAACTACCACGTAGGTTATTTATTCTTTGAAGTACACCACAGACATGTTGCATAGGTTGATATTTTAAAAGAAACAAACTTTCCTTCATAGTTGATTTGAAGATTGACCATTTTTCTGACTGTGGAAACAAAAAAAAAAACACCACCAAAATGTGGACTCTCACTGCAGTGCAGGAAAACAGCTAATTTACTGAATGTGGCCACTTGTTAACAAACACGTGTAGAAGTGACTGTTGCATTTGGGTGCTGGACGAACAGCATATTATATCAGAATCTTACAGATACATTTATAATCAAATAAATCCTTCAATATACTGTAATTTGTGATGTCTGCATGAGCCAGCTGATGACACTTAACTGCTCGGAAATCAGTGGTTTTTTTCCTAAATGCAGTATTTTGCGATCATGACTGTCACATTCTGGATGCAGTGTGATGCATATAATGCAGCACCAAAGCTAGGATGCCTTGAGGGAAACTGAAGAGGTACATTGAAAAAAAAAAATCAATTACGTTATGTCATTTAAAATCCAGCCACTGGATTAGAGTTTTCCTGCTTAAAGTGACTGACACCACATCCTTTTGACTTCTAAGGCTGAAGAGGATAGAGGGATCCATCACCGGTCAATTGACGTGTGTCTTCTCTGTCCAGTCTTCTTGCGTGAGATTTTTTAAGTTATTCTGAAAGTCAAAAGCAAAGTTATCACCAGTGGCTTGAGCAAAAGGGTTACTAAAGAAAAGGTTTACATCCAGGGGCGCAGCAGTTTCGGAGTCCCAGGAGTCCGTGTCTGTGCTGCTGGAGTCTTCCGTGGTGGTAGGCGGATAGCTCAGCTGTTCCAGCTGGTCAATAATGTCCGTGAACTGAAAGGCTGAGCTGGACTCGGAGCGGACTGAGTAGGCAGGGAAGTTCACCATGGAACTGGCCTCGGAATGGTTGGCGGAGCTGTAGGCGTGCAGGGAGGAGGTACCGTTCAGCGGCAGGTTATTGAGGGAGCTGCTCTCAGAGCGGTTGTTGATGAGCGAACTTGTTTCTGAGGGGCTCAAGAGGCTTTGCATTCTGCTTGCTTGGGCCTTCACCTCAAACAGCTCCGAGGTATCAGATGGTCTCTCATTGCCATTGAAATCGCTCCCTTCTTCAAATTCAAACTCATCTTCCATGTTCATATCTACCGCTTCGGTTGAGTACCTGTCAGGGCTCGACTGAGAGGAGACTGTGTTTTGCTGAAGGGCTTCTGTAGTTAAGCCAGGTGACTCTGACACGTGCTTAGAGAAATCAGAGCCCTGTAACTCTAAACCACTGTACACATATGAAAACGCCTCAGAGCCCCCAGCAAAAAAAGAAATTTCTGCTGGGTCATCATCAATAAATTCCTCTGACACCTGTAACTGTGAATTTGTCAATGTGAAAAGAGGGGCACCCCGACTGCTGTGCTGCTGCTCTTGTTCAGCAACAAAACCACCTGTGGTAAAGTCATCCTCATCATTGTCATTTTTACAAACAGCGACCCTGCTCTCCTTACTACTCCTCTCTACATCTAGATCTAAACCACAACCACTCTCAACAACAGGACAAGCAGGGTTACAGTTTCCTGCAACACTACCAAACCCAACACCTTGGAGCACGGGAGATCCAGGCTGCTGCATCAGTTTCCTCCCCGCTGCTTCTGTTGGCACTGCAGTGTTTTTTTCTGGAATCCTTGTGTATGGTGCTCGGGGGTCCAAAGAGGAAGGGCTGGTTTCTGCAAAGATGGGCAGGACAGGAGTAGGAATGGCTGATGAGTGAACTGAGTGGAAGAGGGCAGCTGCTGAGGCAGGAGACCCTGAGGTTCTCAAGCCCTCAGTGAATGGGACACTCTAAAAAGAAAAAAAAGGTAGAAACACAACAGATAAAAAGATTTTTATAATATATAAAACCAAACGCAACATCCAGTTCCTGAATGCAGAAGGAACACGTGCTTCAAAAGAGCTCACTTCACAGCAAACAAAAATAGATCCAGTAGCCCCCATAAGAGGCGAGATCTTTTTTCCTGAATTCTGATAACTAGATGGAAAATTAAATCCGTGTATTTTATAGCCTCTGCTGAAAAAGCATCCACAAGGGCAAATAACACAAAACAATGACAGTGAAATCCTCTGATGCTTCCTTAACCTCTCACATGTAAAACAAGTGCAATCAGTGAAACACTTTTTCTTGCCACTAATTGTAGAAGGCATCTATGCAATGAACTTAAGAAGGCAGTTAGATAGGCCCTGAAAACAAACTAATTCTCTGAGATAACAGACTAGAAAGTATGACATCTTCTTTTTTAGTTAAGCTGAATGCTGAAAAGGAAAATATTACTTTACACTCCCTTGGCTACAACAATCAAAACTGATACTACCCACAAAAAATAGAAAAACTGTGCATCAGGGACAACGACTGAACAGTGAAAGCAATTCCAGACAGTTGACTGGGACAACCTTTCCTTCCCCGTGGTCTCGGAAAGCTGTCTGTCAGCTTCCCTGCCTGCAGTACTGAGCGTGCTGCAGAACTGACCTGTTTTGGCACATCTGTGTTTGAAGCACGAGTGGATGCTCTGGCTTTGCTGTGCCTCCTGTGGAACAAAGAGAATCCTGTGAGTATCCAAGACATGAATCAGCCTTCTCTCTTCCCCATTCAGCTATTTCCATTCTAGTAGCCAACAGAAACATCTCAAGCTGTATTTTATCACGTTTTGTCAATAACTAGTTCAAGATACAAAACGTCACAAGAGTTGTAAATTAAACAATGCAGGCGTAAGAAACGTACGGAAAATGGAATAAAGCAAGATCCAGATCATTCATGCCACTGAAGGAGCAACTTGGGGCAGAAGACTAGACTAAACAGCACAATTAGTTTAACTTCTTCCTTTGTCATCAGTATAAACATCTACAAATGAATGGCTTCAAAACCAGAATGAGTTAATCTGTAACGATTTTACAAACAACTTACAATTCAGTCAACTCTATAATTTATGGCACATAAAATTCTGTATGTTACACCCCAAAAAGTGGTATCCTGCATCACACTTGTGGTTAGATTCATTCTATGTCAATATTTTACTAGAAAATCAATCCTTTTTACAGAAAGAGAGCTCAACTGGGGTCAAAGACATTAAAAGTATTTATTAATAATAGATGAATGCAAGCTTCTTAAAATTCCTATTAAGTTCCTATAATCTTTCAGATGAAAGACTACAAAGAGTTTTCCACATGTAGACAGGGTGGTTTCATATCCAAGTAAATGACAACTTTATAATGAAAATGCACATTCTTATTTATTTATACATTCATAAATGAATGAGTATTTAAGGTCACAGTTTCAGACTTGCACAACCCAAGTTCAGCTATGTGCTCTGCCACTGGCTACTTACATATGACAGCTACAGGGACACACAAACACGTCCTCACTAATTTTAGTAAATCTTCAAAACATACTGAACTTTTAGATGACTAAGTCACACATTGTCCATGGACATCAAAATGCAGTACTGAAACTTTTCTAGGTTTCTTTACATCACCACAATATTCTACATTATTTAAATCTAGTTCATCTACCTTAGATTTGAGGTAGACCTTAGTAACTGGGAAGTCAGCAAATGACCATGACTCCAAGCATCATTTAGAAACACTGAAATTTAGGAAATATAGGCACTGTGAAAGTCTCAACTGCTTTCACCTTACAAAGTTACTTGTACTTACCTTTCATATGGGGTTTTCTTCATCCCACTGTCCTTAATATAATCCACCAGTTGCTTCTGTGTTCGTCCACTGTGAACCCACAAAAGTACAAACGTTACGAAATGCAGTGGATGAGAAATATAGACGGTATTACTTTAGAATACTTTTTCCTTTTGATCTTGTTTTCTAAGACACAAGGAATTCAGCTTTAATAAATCTGTTGTTTCTCCCTACCTGTATCTGAATGATGACCCTCTGGTGAAGAACACTGCTTTAGCCTTTGGCTTTGGCTGATCAAAGAGCCTAAAGAACGTGTGATATTCAACACAGATTTTCCAGAAGTTTTTACACTCATCCCTACTTCCCAAAAGAAACTCCAATGTATCTTGATATGGGCCCTGAGAACAAAACACAAAAGCTAAGCAGCACATAAAATGGTAGTGGAGGAGAAAAGGAGTGTACAAATACATGCCAATAAAAAGGCTGAACTCCAGTGAGGTGCAATATTTTTGCTAAGTCCCTTCTCATATGCCTTAAAGCAATGGAAGTGATTTTGAATGCAGTTTAAAATCACTGAAAAGCTTTCAAAAATACTTCTTCCCCTTGAAACTGTAAAAATGTTTAAAACGCAATTGACTTTAGAAACATGCTCAATATAATCCACCTCAAGAAATACACATCATGAGATAAATTAAAATATTTCAGTGAAATAGTACCAATTTTAAAATACTTCTTCCTCAGAAGTTCTGATGCTTGTCTCACTTACTGAGATTTAGACAAGACTGGAAAATACTGCATATGTCAGAGTACAGTTACCACAGGAAATTTCTGAGAGTGTCTTTGTAAGGCACATTACTACACGTGCAGACAGCGTGTCCTGCTTTAGCTTTCCTTGATACATGTTGCTATAGTATGCCCAAAGATTTTTTCCCCCCATTTTAATACAACTCTCTGTTGAACATAATCCTGTCACCCAGTGTGGAAGCAACAACTCTGATGACATCTGCAATCAAAATAATTGACTTTAAATCAGCCAAGCATGAAAAATAACACTTCTGCTATACTGACATACAGAAAAGATATGGCTGTAGCAAAAGTAATCACAGAGTCCATAAAGTTAAGCTCTAATAACATAATCTCAGCCATCTATTCTTTCCTGAGGTGTACCAGGTTATTCTCATCTGAATCAAGGGACTATCTACCAGATTTTTCATGTGAGTAGCACAAATTCAACAAGTTCCTAGAGGAAACAGTCACATAAAGCAATCACTGTTTGTATCAGCAGTGTACTAACTATAGTGTTCTTTTAAGGAGCTGCAGCCACACTTTACCTAAACAACAGAGATTTACTATTTCAATGCTTAAGTTACCTTAGTTCATTTTGATGATAATGGATCAGAGTGTTCATGACAGTGTTAACCTCCATTTATATCCAAGGGAAATATTAAATGTAACTTTTTCAGAGTAAAAGTACTGAGACAGGATGCACTAAATACCTGGGGTTTATTTTTTTTCTAACTTACATTTACACACGTGTATGCCTATGCCAAGGATAAGCTGAGGCAGATACATGGAACCTAAAAATCTAACGTGACAGACATAGGGTGAGAAAGGAAAGGTTTTACTTGAATGATGAAGCCAAGCTTACCCTGCTGAGGTTGTTTTATAAAATTACAGACTCTAGAATTTTTCATAATAAAATTAAGTATACACATTTTTTTCAACACTGACCAACCTACTATTACAGTAAAACTTACACAGACCTCTGGGTGGAGTTTAATAAGGAATCTTTTCCTCTTGAAGCTTAATTTACGGACCTTTGACCAGTTGAAGGTATTGATTTTCGTATTACCCTGTATTAAAATGACAACAGTTAGAAGTTGGCAGAAGTTTCAGAAGTAAGAGCAGTAAACAAAATTCTGTTGCAGGCATATAGACATATGCATGTGCACACATACCACCTCCCCGACCCATTCTGTTAGATTTTTATTTCTGCTGACCATATTCCCTTAAACAATTTTATCTTTCAGTACAGGGATAGCTGCTACGAGTGTGTGGTTTCTGTCTATGTCTGTGCACACACTATAAAACTGAATGAAAACCTAGAGAACTGGATGGGAAAGGAACACTTCAGTCTCACCAGTATGCAGGATACTTTATGGTATGAGCAAGTTGAGGGTTTCAGTTTATTTAACATGCTTTATTTTCCTCTAGACACGCTCCTCCAAGGCTATTTTTGTAACTTGGCAGTACAATATACTGAGGAGTACTTGCCACAAACACAATGAATCCTGCCGACCTTCCTCGCTCACAAGCCTGTTTATTTGGCTAAAACTGGTTTAAAACCAGGCTCTGCCTTCACCCTGCTGCCTACATCAGCCCTCCCCAGAGCAGTGGCTCCCAAAGCCTTGGGGTAGGACACCATCAGCACTCACTACCACAGCAATTCTCCTGTCACCCTCTATGCACAAAGGGAGATGAAAGATGGTACTTCATGAGAAAGACTCCAATGAGCTGAAATGATGTAAACCTCAGGGGCTGAGAGGCCACTGAGGAGGACCAAGAGGAATTGCTGGACTGCAGTGGCTCTTGCGTCTATGAAGAGAAGCTGCCCCACAGTAACAAAAGAATGGGTAAGACACAAAATGAATGGAAAATGAGTGCCCAGATGGAAATATTTCAGTAGGTTGACTGCCTGTGTGTTTTGGGGGGAGGAAAATAATACGATCACATTCATAAAGAGAACTCTGATCATCGAGTTGCTTAATTAATACAACAAAAGTAGTAATTTTAATTGGTCCAATTACTTCAATGAAACAGCACTTCTATACACCAAGAGCAATGCTATCCCCGCAAAAATACACTGTAACATTAAAACAAGTGAAACTGAACCAAAATTCCAGGACTGTTCCAGGGCTGTACCAAATGAACTAATGATTCTGTCTGAAACATACAGAATTTTCAAAGAGTCAACAAAAACCTTTCTACTTTGGTGTCACGGATGGTTTTGTGGATTTTGATGCTCCTCTCTCTGCACCAACAAGGGCAAGCTGGGGGCTAAAATGACACTCCCTTGACCATAAAAATGTGCTAAGTTTTGAAATTATCAGAGACACCTGAAGTTAAAGTTAGAGACTTACTCTCAAGACGTGCTAATGGAAAGACAGACGCGCTAATGGAAAGACAGACGCACATACTCAGTTCGCTCTTCCCACTTTACCTGGAATACAAGCACACCCATGTGTGAAACAGCTAGATTAATTTTGGTGCCCTCACGATCAGATGCAAGGTGAAATCTGATGCCATACATCTCCAGTTTCCGAGCAATTTCAAGCACTTGAAAGTCTGATTCAGCAGGAGTCTGACCCCTACAGTGAGGAAGAAAAATAAAGTTTTAGGAATAATCTGATTTGCCAACATAGCAAACGCACTTAAGTCTTAACTCTGGCACTAAGTGAAAATTTTCTATCTCATCTAGTTAGGCAGTTCCACTCCAAATATTACACTGAAATTTTTGTCATAGGAGCAATATGCAATGGCAGATGACCAACCTAAGATGCATCCTGTAGACAGAGGCACCAAAATAAATGTTTCAGAGCTTTTTCAGTTTAGAAACCATAAAGTCAAACAAATCAGAATTCAATCCACAATCTCCTCCTCCTGCTTGCTTGTACACACATTAATATTAATTAGATAAAAAGTGAGAGATGAAAGAGCTGCACAGACAGCATGACAGAAACAAAGCAAATGTTGCAACAGAATGACCCATGTCAGGTGGGATTTTGGGACTACATCAGAATTATTATGCTAGTACTATGAGGTGCAATGCATTCCCCCAGTCTTTGGCTGTATGTTTTCCTCCTTGCCAAGGAATCCAGAGATGGATTTTTAAAATGAAGCATCATCTGCTGTTGAAATGACTTTTGAGAACAGGAGGAAGATGTACACACATGGAGCACCTCCTTTCTGAGTGTGCACAGAGTCCAGGCAAGCAATAGGGACTATCACAGACTGGCACACACCAGTCTCAGATTCAGCTTTCATTTACTTCTCTGCAAATTCACTAAAAACAAACTGACAATTTTTTTATCCTGTATGACAGAATAGTCCTGTATCATCATCATCTTTTTTTTTTTTTTTTTCCCCCCCTTCCCCCCAGTTTTCTCCATGAGGGGGACTTTACTGGATTATACTGCTGGCTCTCAGGAACAGGAAGGGTGGCCACGGACCATGCGTCTGGGCTCATCAGCAGAGCCAGTGCAGAGAAAAGAGAGGCCCATGGAGCAGGAGAGGTGCAGTCCCTGAAATGCCTCTTGCCCAGGACACAGAAGGCAGTGCAGAACTCTCACACCACCAAGGCATGAGAGAGCCAAGACCCCAAAATATGGACCGCCCCAAAAATATATCATTTCACCCAAAATATATAAAATTTCACAAGTCTTGAAATGATCTAGTGAAGCACTGGTACTTGTACTGACAAGATGTTCTCCCTACAAGTCAAAACTGTCTTACATCCTGATAGGGGGTTTAGGATACTCCAAGAGTAAGCAAATGCTGCCATAGAAATGGACGAGTTCTTGCCACTGAACATGTCCCAGTTACGCTGCAAAGTATAAAAGTCCTTATTACAAATGCAAGTCTGTCGCCTAAGGTAGTCTCTGAACTAAAAATATACTGCAAGACATTACCGCCCAATTTTAGGCACAAATACTGTCCAGGAGAACCAGCTAAGGCAAGAAACCCTTCTCCTGTTCTAACTCCACAGAAACACAAGCAGCACCGGACCTGCCAGGGCACTAGAACTGGTGAGGCTGCTTCAGCCACAGCTGTATAAAGAGACCCCTACATCCCTACTGAAAATAATTAAAAATAATAAATATTACTTTACTTCCAAGCAAGTGTTACATGAGCCAGCTATGCTAGTGCACTGATTGAATTGTTCCTGCAGTGTCCAAGTTCACTAGGATAAAAGTAATGGTACAAGGAAGACATGGGATAAAAATTGAGTATTATTCTATTTACAACCAACTAGTGCTGAAGCCAGATTAGATCCCTGCACACACACAAAGACAAATTTTTAAAATCCTGTGTTCCAATAAATGGCCTTCTTTCCATAAATCTCTATTTGCTTTCATTAAAACAGATGATAAACTATTTGTAGCATGATCTATTTTCACGTACTATGTCATGCCAACTACAACACTGGCAGTAAATAAATTCTCCTGCTACCCTGACTTGCCTTTCTGGGCATGCTCCTTAAAAACACCTCTTTCTACCTACAGATAGTCCTGTTTTGGATTAAACAACTTTTTGCTCCATACAGAGTTCTTTTAAATATAAACTGAGCATATTAAAATGAATGTTTATTACATTTGAATTTATCAGAACAGGGATGACAATACATATTAATTGTATGTAGGAACTGTCTCTACAATTCAGAGTGCAATTATGAAACCTATTTAGTATGCTAACGTTTTAAAAATGGAAGTCATTAGAAGAAACAATGCTTCTTTGATTCTTAGTAAAATGCTCTTTAGACTAAAACACATGCATACACAAAAATGCACTGAAAAAGTAAGTCTGAATGCACATACATTTGATGACAGGATTTCAACAGTATTCTATTGCCTTATTCATTCTGGAGGGGAAAAAATAATCTAAAACACTACAACAGGAAATTCAAAGTTTATTTTGTCAACTGAAGAAAGCCGGGATTCAGTAAAGTTCCTGACTTCACAAGTTCAGTCCATATTCCAACCCTATCCAAACATGAGTATTATATGACTGTGTATACATAAAGGGATTGTAAAGAACAAACAAACACAGAGGAACAAAAATCTGATTTCAAATGGAAAAAAAAACCTGCCAAACTACACGGAGTCTTGTAGTTGCATTTCTACCAGTGTTACCACCACATGTACTAGTTATGTCTAAGAGCTTAAACTGGTAAAGCAGATTTCTCTTCCCTGTACTGAAATGGGTAATGCTGGAATAAGTGGTTCCATACTGGCTTTACGTGTTACCAGCACTTCTGACACAGATTCCTTAACTGCGTCAAAACAGATGAAGTACCATGGTTCGTGTTTATTAAAGACTACAGACAAAAAAAGGTAGATGATAAATATTTAATTTTGGCCATAGCTTCCTAAGTTACACTCTAAGAGCACTGTGTGCAATTCCCACCCACACTCATTCCTGCTATTTCTTCTGAACAGAGTGACATTAAGAATGAAAGTGGTGCTTTGTCTTTTTAAGAGGATGCTGAGGATGCTAAGGTTGCCAGACGTTGGGAAGGGGGGTTTGGAAAGGAAGGGAAACAAAAATTAGAATAAAATGGCAACTAAAAAATTGGAGCTATATAGTACTAAAAATTCTTCATCAATAGTTTAGTGTAACTAATGCAGAACCACTGACTGTTATTCTATGTTCCATCAGATACAATCCAAAGCACAGCACATCTTAGAAAGAACAAAAAAAACCATAATAATTTTAAGAGTGTTCTCATGCACACAACTTGTCTGTACCTACCAAAGAAGGAAGAGCCCTGAGTGGGGAAAGCCGGGAGCCATGCCGGTCAGCGCCACAAACAGTTACAAATAAGAAGCAGTTTCTGAGTAATTACCCTCAGATATTTGCTTCAGACTAAGCAGCACAGCCCAGCCTGAAAACAACCTGGTCTAATTTTGTTCATCCATTAAGCAGATAAATCTACTTAATCTTCCCCAGGTCAATGGACAAATGACTATCTATTACAAGTATTTTCCAGCAAAAACTGCTGTCAATGCAATAGGTTTCAGTACAAAGGTTCCTTACATACATCCACCTAGACAAATATTGGTAGTGTGTTACAATATTCTCATGGCAATCAAGATTTATTCAAAATAAATGCTGTTAAATGTTAGGTGAGCATTTAAGTTTACAGAGCATTTAAAACCACTGTTAAATATAGAGTTTTAAAGATAAAGCATCAAAACATTTCATGTGTAGAAATTGTTTAGACTATGTAGCAACTTATAGTTTTTCTAATTCACAAACAATTTAAAGAATTTGGATCATGGACTAGGCTAACAATTTGTGAAAGGACGTGAAGGATAATAGTGAAAGTAAATACAAGTCTATCAAATCTTCTATTTCTTTCTTGACTTAGGCATATATACACAAACAAAAAAACCCACAACCATCTGAACACAAACAAATTACGTTATGTTTAATTCTGGACTAACGCACCCCGCAGCAAGTATCTACTCACACTACTTGCAGGAAGGCAGTAAACACTGCGTTCTGAGTGTCTGGAATGCCAGGATTTAACTGCACTACCATCAATACACCATCTTCAAAATATAAACTTGTTTTTTAATAAATAATGGAAATAAAATAAGTTAATTCCTCTTAGTCTTGCTGAAGCAAGTAATGTGCTATACCAAAAATATAACTCATCCTGTTTACTGTTACCATGTTTGCAAAGTTAAATATAAAAAACATATTTTTGTATTTGTGAAAGTAAAATAAAGTATGTGTAAAATCGAAGGGGAAAAAAAAAAAGGATATTTAACACAAAATAAACTTTCAATTCCGATCTTTCTGAACATAACATTCTCAGCATATGTTATCTTGTGATACAGAATGGATTGGATAAAGCTGAATAAAACAGAATCTGTGTATGTTCTTTTTCTACCACTTCTAGCAGCTACAGTGAAATAATTAAAAGAAAAAAATCAAACCACAACTTTTAAATGTGAAGAGAGACTCCATAGTGCCATCCAAAGGAGACTGAGCACCCTCTGCAAAGGCACACGTGTCCTCCCTCCTGCTCCTCCTGCTCACAGGGAAGACAGCCTGCTGCAACTCCAGCCCCAGAAATCAAATTGGTGCCCCCAGCTTGATATGACACAGAACCCCCTGTAAACTGGTGTATAAGTAAGTGTGTGCAAGGCAAAGCAAGGGCTGCAAAGAAGGAAAACTGAAGCAGAAAGAAGATGATGGAGTAGCGATCTGGAGATGAGCCATCCTGCCAGAAATGGGGTTTCTTCTCCTGGACGCTCTGTTTATATGAAAAGTCTTTGTCAAAAGCAATCATCAGTAGGAGAAAATATCGATCTGCTGGAGGTGAGAGAATAATAAGGTTAACTGACAGAAATAAAAAATTAAAATAAACCACAAAAATATGACAGACAAGAATTATGAGAGAAGTACTTAGTCCATTTAACCACACTGCACATCGCCAGGAAGGAGACAAACACCCAAGGTCCTCCCACTTGCTCTTTGGAACAGAAACGAGGAAAAGTGTGCCTAAACTCTGAGGAAACATGGGACCTTCACAACTCCTACTAAAAATGGAAAAGGTTGGCCAATACTGCCTGGGCAAGGGAAGAGAGAAGAGACGTGTAAGGAAGTCATAGCTATTTTTAGGATTGCAGTGCTTCCAAAATTACATCTCTAACAAAAATTTTTCCAAAGGCACAGGGGGATTTAAAAAACGCATCCAAGGTACCCAGGTATCGCTAACATTCAACTGTAACCTCTTCTAATAACATGCCTCAGCTTTTAATCTTACTGTGGTTTGAATGTACACTTCTAAAACACGCTTTAAAATAAGATTTGCAATCATTTAAAAATATGGTGTATTAGATGCAATTCTCATTGAACTAATGAAAATGACACTTATGAATCAATGAATCTTTTCCTGTTAATCTTCCGCTGACTTCTTCCTGACAGCCAAAATTACAAACTTTCCTTACTGTAAAGAATAACTAGAAGTAACTTGTTTGAAAAAAAGCTCAAACCTAATTAATAAGATTACCAGTCCCTGACTGACTCAGAAGACAGTCACCATCTTTAAATCAAGAAAAGTAAACCAAGAAAATTCATCACAAACAGAAGCAACTCGATTGGATCCAGGCACATGATTAACAAAGGGCTATTCTGTGCACTGTCTGGATGTACTTATCCCAGAGCTACAAAAATCACATATTTCATCTCAAATTTGAAAGCCACCAGCCTATACTGTATGATGGATCAAAATCTTTCATGGAACCATTTGTACCTTTAGACTCCACAGCATCTTGCAGCAGTAAGTTTCACAATATTGTTACGAGCTGTATGAAAAGGATGTTCCTCCTTTAAGTTTAATTTGCTTTGAAGTTACTGCCTAATTCTCTTCTCTTTTGATATGAGAAAAATAATGAAATATTTCTGTGCAATTAATGGTTTCCCTCACCCAGCTACCTTCTCCCAAGCTGAAGAATCCTAGCATACATTGTAATTTACTTCCAAACAACATTTAGCTTGTTCCTTCATTGCTTCTACATGCACCTCAGAGGATCAAAAGCAGAAAAAAAGAGTAACAAACACCTAATTTAATCAAGAATCAAGAAAGCTAAAATTCCACAGTACCGATAATTTCAGTACAACTGAAAATAAATGATCATAAAAAGCAAATAGTTAAGTACTGAAATTCTCAGGAACTGATTTTCTAATAATACAGAATGTGTCTTAGCCTTAAACACAGATGCTGCCCTGAGAAATCTCCTTGTTCTGTCTTAAAAGTCAGCCAGCAACAATTTCTGAGTCTACCCACGCAGAGCAAAAGGAAAATTTAAATTCCTAATACAGTATTTGGATTATAACACATAGCCATGCAGAATAAACCATGCATGTGGATAGTCACAACTAATAAAAGCCCTTCAAATTGCTAAATCCTAATACACAAGGTCTCAAAGTACAGAAAAGAAAGACCTGTCAGGTTAAATGGAACGTTTATCACCATTTTATCCAACACCACCTCTTGATTTAACCTGCTGACTCTGGGAACTGCACAGGTGAAGTTAAGACATTATGGCAGGTAATAGCTGGAAATTTCTCAGTGCTATTAACCTTGTGTGCCTAAAAGCATAAAAGAACAAAGCCATGGCAAATACAGGTCATGGAAAATGCAAACCCTGATCTTCGGAACAGTATTCTGGTCACAACTGAGCCTCCCTGTTGGTTGACCTCCCTTTCATGAGCACCATGCTGACTGTCTGCTCCAAATCTTCTTATTATCATATACTGCACACACAGGATAGATCTCCACATTTTAAGACTAGCCAGATCGGACCATAAAACACATGACCTTACTGTACACTGAATGCACATGATGGGAGAAATGAGCATTTCAAACAATAAAGCATTTGTTTCTGCAGTTACTGACAGTGTATTGGAATTAATTTTATATTTTTGGCAAATAGTGTCTTTTTCCCTAATAAACCTTACTTATTTCAAAAATACTCCACATTAAGTATTGTATAAATTCTGATGAAAGTTATTTCTCCTCCACTCCCTCCATCCTTCTCCATTTCCTTGCGTACAGGACTGGTACAATGCAATTGATTTCCAGTTATTTAGACAAAAGCAAGACCTATGCATTTGATGGCAAGCTGAACTTAAACTTTGTAGACTGGAAATTCTGAAGAATGATTTTGCCTAAAACTACAAGCTCATACCTTTCTTTGGTACGTTATTAAAGGTACACTGAAAAATCACTTGAGAAAGACTACTGCCCAACAACTCTGTCCTAACTATGTATCTATTGCTACATTCAACTTTTCTTGTTAGATGCAAATGGTGTTTAACTTAAACAATCTTAATATCATGCTATGGCAGAGCATGCTCGGCCTCCACCCAGTGAGTCTACCTGCTCCCCAGGAGTATACATTAATCCTCAACTTACACATGCTTCCTGTGGAACTCCAGAATCTTTCCTTCAATTCTTTCCTGGTTTGGCAAATATTGGTTTGTTTTAAGGTGTTCTCGATCCTCTGATTCATCAAAATCCCCTATTTCGGCTATTACAGAAAACAAAACATTAGAATAAGAAAAAACAATGGAAAAGGAACAATGTCAGAAAATACTTGGTAAGAAATTACAGAGATCCCAAGAGCCAGAATGTATTTTCCTTTAAGCCCTTCAAACATGTGCATTATTCTTTGTATTCAGCTTCATTTTACAGAAAGCTCACATTTATCCCAAGCAGACTTCCTAGGGCTTATAGGAGCATTTGAACAACATTTGGAAAATTTAGACTTCTTTATGGTCAAAGATGTGAGGCTTGTAGAAGACCTGTAAAGTGGTCTAAACATTTCTTCCTTACATATACCTCATACAAAAGCATATTTCAATTTAATTTTTCTAAATATACGTAAAATAGTTATGGACAAGCCTACTTGGGAAGAAGGCAAATTAAATTTTAGGAATTGTCCAAAAATATATACACAGCAAAAAAAGAAAGCAGTGTTATGTGACTATAAATCCCCACACCACCTACATCTTGAGCTTTGGTCCCCCCTTCACATATCCACATCTTTCAGAAATGATGCTGTGGATTAGGAAGAGATTTAGAGAAGAAAAAAACATGAACCAAAAGTGCAGAACAGCTTCCATCTGGTAAGACATTAAATGACCAGAAGCCTTCAGCTTGGAGAAAAAAGCAGCATGAGACAGGCAGAACATATGGAAGGTGTATAGAAAAATTACAAACTGAACAAATAAGTTATTTACTTTTTCTGATAATAAAACACGAAGTTGTAATATTAAATTAAAATGTAAAAGTTTAAAGAAAGACAAAAAGATACATGTTAATCTACAAACCTCCCAAATACTAGGCTGTGAAGCTCATTTTCATGGAAGGATTCCAAAAATACAAGCAAATCCAAAAATTAGACAAATACATGGAAGGAAAGTTCATCAAGCACAACTAAACAAAGAGATGCAGTCACTCTTTGACTTAGGCCACATGCAGAGATTACTGGATGGATGGATGGATGGATGGATGGATGGATGGATGGATGCAAAGGACGTATCACCATACGCTTGCTCCATTTCTGAGGGCTTCCCCATTGCATCTGCTATCAACTACTGTCAGAGAGAGTGGACTAAATTCACTAATAACCTCATCCAAGACAGCTGCTCTTAAAAAGAACACAGCAATATCCTGCTAAAAATCAAGCCAGCATACAAAATAACAAGAAAAAAAAAATATTGAAAGGCACTTTTGTAAAATAATTTATGTGAAGAATATTCATATTCTTTCTCCCTCATGATTTTCTAGTAGAGTAGAAGCAAGCTAAGCAAGGCCAGGCACTGAGGTCTGCTCACCAGCTCAAGACTGCACTGCTGGAAAACCAGGAGCAATTTTTATTGTGTCACTTGCTGATGGCACACGCACCAGATAGATTTGCTCCTCCAATTAAATCACCATAACTAATAAGGTTATAATTGTATTATCAAATTACAATGCACAATTATATAAGCAATAACTATTTAGCAGTGTACAACATGAAGAGGTATCATTTAACAGCTTTTGTTCCAAGCCAGCAGAGAGGCACACAAACCCATTCTGCCGCTCAGCTTACAGATTTGTAAACACTATCATTTGGCTGCTGCTCGAGCTGATTTGGTGTCTGAACCCACTGGAGGTTTTCAGTTTGCTCATCTCAAAGGGCATGTTTTCAGGTCTTTAGGCACATACAGACTGAGTGTGCAGCAGCACAGAGAGCTTCCAAACCAGTTGCTTCCCCTTTCCATTTGCACATCCAGCAAGAAGGAAAGCTGCTTGACAACCTTACTGTTGATCTTGTTCTGGCACATTTCTAATTTTATTTTAGCTCTGTCTCTTGACGCTTATCTCCCCCTCCAACCACAGGGAAACTGAGAAATGAAGCCAAGGAAGCACAGGGGCAGACGGGAGCAGCTGTCTGGAAGATGAGGAGCACTAGTGACCCGGTTTGCAGAGCCAGGGAAAACAAGACAACACGCAAGGGGTTTGGTTTTGTAGTGTCCACAAAGACAAAGCTATCTCGTAGATAAGTACCAGCCGTTCCCCACCACAGCTAGCCCTGATGATAATCCCAGTGTTCAAAATCAATGTGTTTACTGCATGTAGAGAAGGAAATACTGCGAGACAGAAAATGCTTTTAGTTATCAAAAGCTTCTGTGCACTATTTAACTCAGGTTAGCAATAGCAACATCACCCGATAACACCACAGTTGAGTACTCACATTGCAGGAGGTGAGAGACCAGAAGAGCGGCCGTATTGTCGCTGCAGGTCAGCCGTTCCTCTGCCAAGTCCCTCTTGATTTGCAATGCAAACAGGTACCTGAGAGAGTTACAAGGACCAGACATGAAAGAACAATAAAATGCCTGAGCAGTACTTTATAAAACCAGTAAATCCTAATTCTTCCTCTCTCCAAAATCAAGATAACACAGAAGCCTTGATACCAAGGGCAGTCAAATCAAACCTAACAATCCATGGGTAATCCAGTGCAATTTATCAGCGTAAACACACACAGAGGGACAAGGAAGCAGAAGGAAAACCATGCTTTTAACAAGTTTCATTTGTGAAGTAGCCGCAGCTGTAATTTTTAGCTGAAAAGAAACTTAATACTTCAAGTAACTTTATCTCTGAGAACAAAGATGAGAGAACATCACTGATAATGAGTGCTTCTGCTAGCACTCAATTTACTCAGTAGCTGTATTTTCCAGGACTACAATGTTAGCAGACTACAAAGACAGTAAGAAATTAATTTTCCTTTTCTCATACTGCTATACTCATTTAAGTAAATAACTCCCATATCAGCTGTTAAAGCAGAACAGATTTCTGTGTAACGGTTTTGCGTAAGTAACAAGCTGCCTGCAAAATATACAAGGATAGGAAAAAAAATGTGGCAGCCTTGAAAGTGTGCTGATAAGGACTGACTTAGAAACCTAAAACAATTCTAACATATTTTTAGGAATTTAATGCTGATAAGTCTTTTGTGCTTTTCTTTTTACTTGAAAGAAGGTGCAATACAGACTCCAGTAAACTGGCAAGGTTTCATTACCATAAACCTTTGAACTTACAGACTGATCAACATTCTCTAATGAATTACTCCCTGAAAAAGAACAGTAATTTTTTCTAAAAGAAGAATTAATACTATGTAACACATTCTTGAGCGAAGACTTCCATAAAGTATGCTGTTTTCTGTGTATCTGACTGAGCTATCCTGGTTTCTTCAGCAGACTCACAATAAAGTGTACATATTGTCAATAGCATTATGAAATACCTAGACACTCTAAGCACAGGCCAGAATTCCACAATAAATAATCCATAAACAGACAAAAATACAGTTCCTGCTCCAAAATTTTGTATTTCTAATGAAACGCCTACAAGAAACAGCAATTAACATAAGAAATTGGGGAGAAAAAATATTTAGATAGTATTTATCATTACAAGAGACAATCACATCGCATCACAGCAGCTGTCATGCTGGTTTGCTCTAGAATAAGTCTGAAGGATAATAAGGAACCTCTGCAGATCTCTAAAAGGAATTTCAATTAAAAGCAGTAAAACTGGGAAAATCACTAAATGAGCTCTTTAAACACTAAAATCCTGGGTTAGAGGCACAAACTTCAAACCATGTTCCAAGGTACTAGCAAGAGGATAGGTCTGCTTAATTTACCAAAGATCAATTAGCAAAAGTGACCCATGATAAGCATTGGTGAAAAATATGAACAGGAAAGCATGTTTTTTAGTTGTACAATATTTAAAGTGTGGACTTTGAAGTTTAAATGATAAATCACTTATTAAAGTATGTACTGATTATTTTATATAGGTATTGTATATAAATGTATTTCCTCTATGCCCTGTCTCTTCTGACAACCTGATGATTGACAAGCCCTAACCTGCATTGTTTTCTGTTTTGAAAAATATTTTTTCTGATAACATTCATCTGCCAACATATGTCTGCTAAAACTGTGACACTAACAAAAAGTGCTCTTTTGCTCATATTCGATGTAAGTTTTGTTTGGGAGGAGATGCAATGTCCTCCTACCTTTACCCTTCTATTATTTCAGTAGGTAACGTAAAACAAATTTTTCAAAAAATACTTTACCTAGTATATTCCTCTTGCAACTGACCCGGGTCTGGAGGGAAAAACTTGACAGCTAGACGAAGCATTGTAGTCTTTGGTCCTGTAAGAAAAGTTAGCCATTTCACAAAAAACCTCCTGTTCTTCATAAGTACAATGCGTATTATGTGTTCCAGCACGCGGAGAAATATAACACACAAGAAGTCTAGCCAGCTTTCAGCTTACTACAGTGGGCCTGTGGGGTATAGATCGCCCGTGCCAAGGGAGATACAGAAGATAGCTTTTAAAGGAGCTATCCATACTACTTCCAAGGCAAGTCAGCTGTCTGAATGCTGTACAAATTAGTTTTGTGCATCATGAAACATATAATACCCCAAAGCACTACTTGACTGCATATGAAAGCATCGCAGATGACCCAATGAATGGTTCCCAGAAGGGGAGGCGGATGGAGACACATCCCACAGGCTCTCCCAACACCAACTGCCACCATTAGAGTTGTCAATGAACTGAATCCATGAGTCTGGCCAGACCCAGCTGGCTTCCTGCAGAAATAAAGGTGCATTTGCAGCCTGCTCCCAGCATGCCCATTAATGTCCATTTCTTCCCATTTTTAACATTGTTCTTCCCAATCTTGACAACAGGGTGAAAACTAATGTAACACTGAAATCTAAACAGAATCCTAAGTAACTATTTGGAATAGTCCATAATGCTCTGTGTAACATTTTACAACAAGAAAACCCAATGGTGACTAGAGCCTATTAACAGTTCCAGTGTCACGACTCAGCCTACTGAACCAACTGACATGATGCTCACAGTCCCGTTTCACTGGTGGTTTTGCAGGAATTGCTTACTATGCCACAACTGGGCATCGCTGTTCTGCTGCTGCTGTTCCTGTATTAAAAGCAGAAAATGCTGCGTATTTTGCAGGCAGTCAGAGCACTAGCTAACCTTCCTACAGAAGCCTACTGAGCATCCACCTCGCACTTGCAGGCACCCCCTGGAGAAGCGAAGCAGCACTCACCCGCCGCAGCTCCCCTGACAGCACCTTCGCTCACTGCGACAGACCAAGGCCTGTCCCCAGGGTGCACCTTCCCAGGCAGAGCATGCCTCGAGCATGCGGAACTGGAGGAAGGCAGGACAAACCAAGGAAAGGTGGATCCCCACTAAAAAGGCAGAGAAAGACCCGGGAAGGGAAAAACTGCAACCCCTCCTCTAGCAGGACTTCCCTGGGCACTACAGGCAGGATATTCACATGTTTCATGACCCGACTGATCTTCAGGCCCTCTACAGCTCCCTGACAGGAGGGTGCAGAGAGGGGGGATGAGTCTCTGGAGCCAAGGCCCCAGCGCCAGGCCCCGAGGGAATGGCCTCAAGCTGCCCAGGGCAGGGTCAGGCTGGCTCTGAGGAAGGATTTCTGTGCAGAAGGGGCTGTTGGGCGTTGGAATGGGCTGCCCAGGGCAGGGGGGGAGTCCCCATCCCTGGAGGGGTTGGAGAGTCGGGCTGACCCAGCGCTGAGGGATCTGGGGGAGTTGGGAACAGTCAGTGCTAGGTTAACGGTTGGACTAGATGATCTTCAAGGTCCTTTCCAACCTAGATGATTCTGTGATGCAGCCAGCCCTGCTTACGCATGACCTCCAGAGGTGCCTTCCAGCCCCATCCACCCCAGGACTCTGCGTGCCACTGCCATTTCAAAGCAAGCTTGGCCAAATAAAATAAATTTTTAAAAAAATCAAATTTGTCTGAGCATGTTGGTAAGCACAAGCCAGCCTGCTTTAGTTTATTTTAAGCACCTACATCTCCTAAAGCTTGACAAAATCAAGTTTACCCTCATCAATCCAAAGTACACTAATTTCTCTGTCTAAAATACCTGATACACCAAATACTCCTCCACTCACCCTCTCATTTGCTAACAGGAAAATAACAAACTTCGCTTTCTGCCAAGCAGCTGAGATAACTAACTCTCAGACTATCACAGCTGTCAAAAGAGCAGGTCCCAAACTCCGGTCTCATAATCACCAAAGTTCTGGTGAACAAAATAACTAAAATCCGCATCCTAATTACAGTGCATCACTTACATCAAGTCACAGTAAATATTAAAAATTAAAAACATAATACTGCATATTTGCTTCTGTAGCACAACTCCTTTCTGTTTTGTTTTGGTTTGGTTTTTAATCTTGTCTTTTCTCTATAAAAAAGCCCCATTCTAATTAGGAAAAGAAACATCAGGCCAGTCTTAACCAAGATGCAGAATTTAAGAAGCCAAATCTGAGCAAAACCAAGAACAATAACAAAGTCAGGAAAAATTACCCATGCAGGTACCGTGAACCCACACAATAGAAAACTGGCAACACTTTAGAGAAGGTACCCAAATGCCAAGCTAACACTCCGTGCCCGTTGGGAAGTTAAGAATTTGGACCTAAGCTCTTTGCCTTCTGGAGTGGTGTAGTAAACCTGACCGCATTCATTTGAAATTAATCAGAAATTAAATCCTTATCATACAACACAAAGTTCTATGTATCTCAGAATAGGTCATTAGCCAAGACTAATTTGAAGTGAATGTTAATAATCTAGATTTTTTGGTTTTAGAAAGCACATCACAAAGCAATCACCATCATCATTAAACTAACAGGTTTGAGCTGTATTACCTTAAAGCCCATGATAACATCTAACATTCCCCTACCGCTGGACTAAAAGGTACAAGGTTAACTCCAAAATCATTAAATTCTAAAAAATCAAACCAAACAAACAAACAACACAACCCCAAAAAACCAAAGAACCACCTCAATGAAACTTCTTAAAGCAGAATATAGGAAAACATCATCCATCCATGCCAAGTTCAGGCATTTCTTAACAGTATGAGAAAACTCACCAAATCTCATTCTTACAGAATTTTGCTTTCCCTGGGGAAACAGCCAGCAGCCACACTCAGAAGGGACCAGAGTGCCTCTGTGGCACTGCTGCCAGGCCAGCCCGCACCCAGGCAGCCGAGAGAGAGGGGCACCAGGGAAGGGCAGCCCCAGCGTGGCCGGGGAGTGTTACAGCTGAAGCCAGGGCAGAGGTGGCTAGCCTCACACAGCTGTACTGACAGGAGTAAGTGTCCTCCTGTTATTGCAGCTTACTTAATCCCTTACTTCTGAAATGTCCACACCATCACGTAGTTAAATTAAACTGTCAAAGGAGTTTTTAGGAAGATGCTCCTGTGCAAATCATGTGTCAACTACCAAATTCAGTGAAAGAACAGCTTAAATTACAATACATACAATTAATGTTGGAATTGTAAACACTTCCAAGGCTTTCTAGAGTCGTATCTTATTTCAGTTTTAAAGACAGCAGAACACCAGGAAGGGATTAAACTAGTATAAAAAGAAAAAAATAAAAGCTCTCACCCAAGCTATCAAAGCTTCACAACTTTAAAACTGATTTCAGTTGAACACATACCAGACACCATGGCTGGTGTCTCCTACAGATTAAGATTTTAAAAATTTTAAAAGAAAACTTCCAGTGTCACTCACAACGTAACATGGATGGTAGACCCCTAAGCACCAGAGCAGCCATAAACTTTAGCATATCCTCATGGTTTTAGACCATTTTAGAACAACATATATACCATCAGGGAACACACAGCCATCAGCCCATGGTCTAAGGCCAAGTTTCCCCAATTTATATGGTATAAAAGATGATACAGAAGGAGTAACCAAGCAGTACTGCAGACCTGTGGTCCACCAGATCTTTTGACTAAGACATAATTCCTTCCAGCCAGGAGCACCAGAAAAACAAAACAAGCCTAACTGCACGCAGTATCTAAAAAGATGGCACTCCAACAATGGGCAGTGGCGGCAATCAAGTGTGAAAGTATTATATAACCTCTGAAGGAAGCCTTCTTTTATAGCTGGTTTGGCTCTTCTGCTTAAACGTCAGTACAAGTTAAAATCATGGCCTTAAAGTTAAAAAAATCTACCTAGAATTGGTGATTCTTGTTTTCTGGCAGTCAGTTTCAGGCAGAAGAGTAACTAAAAACTACTTCCCCAGTACTAATTTTCAATATTTTTCAACTAAGATTTTGAAAGGAGTAGGAATCCACCACACCCTCCTGATCTTTTTCCACAAAGCCTTTACAATCAGAAACAGAAAACAAACAAACGGTTTAACCCCATTGTAAAGGGGGAAAAAAAAAAATCAATCTAATCTTTCAACACCAGAAGAACTGTGTTCTTCAATTATTATGCCTTTATAGTGCATCTCACATTATTTTTTAGAGCAGCATAAAGCAAAGATAGCATCACTACTGCAATATCCTCCTGGCCAAAGAGCAGAAACAAATTTCGCAACCGAAGCAGAGAGGACTCTGAAGCTGCAGCCACCCACTGGCTGGGAGATCCCTACCTCTCTCTCTTAGTAAAGCTGCTCCTGAGCACATTGAGAAAGTTGTTGAGAATAAGATGAGAATACCCACCCCACTGGATTTCCCTGCGTGCCTGCAAGCTCTGAGTGCAGCTTTTTGCAGACCTTCCAAAAGGTGCATCAGCACTCAGACAGGATCTCATGACTGCAGATGCTACCCTCTCCCACCCAATGGGGGCAATAAACCAGAATATTCCTTTCTCTTTGCACCGTAAAACAACACAACTTACGAAAGCTCACAAACAGCAAATGTCAGGTTTCACTTATATGTAACACCAGCTGACCCAATCTATCTAGATATTCATCAAAGAGAAAGAATCATACCTTGAGTAAGTTTCCATTCCACCCACCCCATACTACATATTAAAAACATCAGGTTTGCATGCCCAAACAGGAACCACTATCACCCCTACACCAAGTACAATTTTCAGGGAAGCATAACCAGTAAATCAAGTAGTAATTGTGAAAGCAACCCACATAAAGCAGATGTAAATTAAGGAAAACTTCCTTTTTTAAAAACTACTTACTCCGTACTTGTTTAATAACAGGTTTCATAGGTTCCAGCCAAATCTGAAATTAAAAAAAATTTACAAACTGACATTCATATTTGAATACAGTATGAAAATGTCAAAAGTAAATTCAAATAAAGCAGTAACTTATGAGTATGCATTTCTTCCTCACTGCAGTAATTCCTTTGCTTTTAAAAAGTGTACTTATCTATTTGAATTGACACTTATCATGCATCAGTGGAAAGACCACTGATCCACGGTTAATGCTCATCTGGACAGAAGAAGAGCCAAGTCAGCAAAAGCACAGCACCACTGGCAAGAAGACAGAAATCATGCCAAAACACACGACTGGAGACAGGACCCAGGCTACAGAATTACAAGGAGGTCTGGAAAACATGGCAAGGTCCAACTTTTTCCCCCTTCCATACTTTGTCCATCTCTCTACCTACTCAATTCTTACTTGATATTAATTTCACACAAATTTTTGTGTTTTGACAGGTACATTTTTAAAGAAAGAATATTGCTGTTCTAGCAAAAGCAGCATCCATAAGACTAATGCAAAGTATTCTGGAAGCTTAACTTTTTGTTGGGTGGGTTTTTTTTTTTCTCCCTCCCTCCCCCAAATTGCAACATGACAATTATGTTTGGATCTTACCAGTTACTTCTCTGAGAGAAAGCCAAGGATTTTAAGAACTTTACTAGATTCAGAAAGACTCTGGGTGCTTTGAAGAAGAAATGGAAACTAAACAAGCTGTACTGTATTTCCTTGGCTCAAGAGCAGCATGATTAGTGCTACAAGCATTCTCTATGTTCTCAGTCATATTTGTTGTGTGCATCCTAAAACTAGAAAAAGTAATAGAAAAAAAATAATGAAGACAGTTTGGGGAACATTTTCTAATTTAGAAGTCACACTGTCCTCTTTGCAAGACATGGTGACTAGGAGCCTTACAGAGTGTTAGTATTTACCTAGATCAATGATTTTAAAAGCTTGCAGGTCTCTATCTGCTGAGGTTTACATTTATTAGAGATGTTCATAATGACTCTTCAGGAAAATTAATTGAAGACTGAATTAACTGAAGATAAATATGAACACAAGCAAAATTAGACCTTGTAATATGATTTTATAAGTGCTCCACAGACTACACTTTGAGTTGTTTCCCCTTTCAAAGGGAAGTCAGATTTTATTTACATCCCTGAAAGCAGGAACATCAGCAACTATTTAACTGCTTTATAAATTTTTTGAGATTCAACAAGTAGTACAATCTGATTTCTTCCCTCTATTAGTTGTTGTTCTGGTGAGCAATGCAGATTTACAAGAATCAAAGAGATAATCCTACAGGAGACTCCAGCAGACTTTGAAACTTTGACATTCAAACAACTGCATTCACCCAACCTTTTTCTTATACCAAATCCGTCAGGGAACTATACATACCCAATATGACTGGATGTTCTGGAACTCAATCCCAAAGTAGTCTGATTCAATCAAATTCAGATGCTTGTAAACCTCTGTCAATAATGTCTGGCCATAATATTTTGACTAAGACAAAAAAAAAACAAAACAAAACACAACAAACAGTGAGATTAAGTTTACAACAAATTAGAAAAAAAATTATGGCATCTTTAGAAACTGTAGAAAAATCTCTCAAAGATTTCTCATGTTATTCTTGTCACTGTAACACACAAACATCCAATATACAGGCACCGCTCCACACAAACAACTTTTACATAACCAAAGGAACTCAAGATGGAAGGGGGCGTTGGAGGTCATCTGCATCCAACCTCCTGCTCAAAGCAGAGTCAGCTATGGGACAGACTAGATCAGCTGCAAACCATTTGCAGATCCTTCAATAAACCAATACCATTTGTTTGTGTAGCTGGATTGTGTGGACTTTCCCCCAGCTGCAGGGGACTAAAGCAGGGACTGCCAAAACCCTGCTCAGATCACAGAATCATCTGGGTTGGAAAAGCCCTTGAACCCCTCCAGTCCAACCATGAACCTCACCCTGACCGTTCCCAACTCCCCCAGATCCCTCAGTGCTGGGTCAGCCCGACTCTCCAACCCCTCCAGGGATGGGGACTCCCCCCCCTGCCCTGGGCAGCCCATTCCAACGCCCAACAGCCCCTTCTGCACAGAAATACTGCCTCAGAGCCAGTCTAAAACGCAGCCTAAATGTCTGAGTACCCCCTTGCTCATACCAACACCAGGGACCGTACGGCCACACGCAACTTGCACACTAGTAATGTATGCGGATGCTCTAAGCAAGTCCAAGGCAGCTGAGACAACCAGAATTTACCCCTGACCTAGGAAGTGCCAGCCATCCCCACAGGAAAGCAAGAGCTGTGCGAGCAGGACTTCGTGGGGCTGGGCTGGTCGCTGCCAGGGACCATGCCGACCGACCGGAGGCTGCTCCTCAGAGCACATGCAAGGCCTCTGCTAATAGAATTAGAACTCGTCTTCTACAAAGGAACATCTTTGAAAAACCATAACCCTAATGTTTTTTAAGTGTTCAAGAAAACCTGAGGTGATAGATTAACAAATAAACCAGGAAGGCTGTAGCTCCCTGCCAAAGAAACCAGTGGGAACCCAAGCACCCTCCTCTCACACCACGCCTTCACTTGCAGGGAATCCCTCCCTCAAGAAACCCACTCACTAGCCCTTCCCACAGTCAAGTTAGACGTAGAGCCACAGAACAAAGATCAGCAGAAAGCTGCTACAGTAACACAGGAGAAAATGGGAAACTTTCACATCACACCCACAACTACGCTTGGATCTGCTTGTTAAAACATACAAGCTTGCTGTCAGCATCTATTAATGCATGACTGTAGCAGCCACCACAAGAAAAACAGCATTTATGAATCCACACATCAGTCCATCTGGATTACACAGAAGAGAATCCAAAGGGCTTTCACATCCCTCAGTACCTGTTCCAGCAAGGCACAAAAGCTAGCAGGATGCAGTGGGAGGTAGCATGGCAACCAACATCCATGTTCTAGCTTGGACCATGAAGGAATAATCCTGTAACTGCAGCAACAGGGTCTGGCATCACTCTGGCCAGCCAGGTCATCCAGCAGAACACACCTTGGGCATTCATGCCACCAAGGTCTTGTTTATCTGGAAAAGCCAGAGTGCCAGAAGACTATGACTTTCCCATCAAAGCAAATACACACTTCTGTATTTGACTCTTCAAACTCAGAATGATGTATCTCTTAAAAGTATTAGGTGTTATAGTAAATTAGTAATAGAATAACTTAATAAAATGTGCAAATGAAAATATCTAACAGACAGAATGGGCCACTTGAGGTTAAAATAAATAGGGTTTTAAAAAGTAAAAAGATGGTGAAAGTTGGGGTTTCATGTTACTGAGATGTATAAAAATTAAAGAGTAATTGCTGCTTATGAGAAAAAGAGATTAACTGATGATGTTTTTAGAAAATACCTCTGTACCACTTTAAAAACAAAAAACCCCAAACAAATTTCAGTGACAAGAAATATGACAGCTCTGCAGTACTGCAAATCTGAAATACCTTTGGTTATCACATGCTGTGAATGGAGCTGGCTGAATCCAATGTTACGACCAAGGAGGAAAGTACAGAAACAGAAGGACAGAGAACAATACAAGATCGTCTCATCCTTCTCATTCATGCTTTCACAAGTCACAGTTATCCATAAAGGCAGCTGTGGGTGGGAAGCATAGGTCAGGCAAAAAATCACCTGGCACAAACACCATTCATTCAAAAAGTTTCTTGGTATCACGCTGGATCAGGCCACTGATGCTGAAACCCTCAAATAAAACTGCAAGTCGGGAGAAATGATCCAGTTCTTTATCACTTGAGTGGATACAGAAATGCCTAATTGGGAGATGACACAGTATGGTGAAAATGAACGCTCTCCTCTTTTTCTGGACAAGTTTTGTGATGTATAAAATGGCATTTCCTTTGTAAGAACACAGTTGATTTTTTTTTTTTTTTTTTTTTTTTAAGCCAAAATCTGTGCTTGCAGAGGACTCTGTGGGTATGGGTTTTGGTTTTTAAATGCTGACAATGAAATAAGGAATGATACAGGTGATAGTAAGCCACATCTTCAGTAAATAAAACTATTGATCTTCTGTCTACAGGCATGCTTCTTTGGCACGTTACAGACTGCTTGCCACAGGACACACATGCTCCTGGAGAAATGCACTCTGAAAATTAAATTTTTAACTTTCAAATGAAATACATTTCTTGCTTTGCACATGTGAGTAAATCTTAAAATAGTAACAGAAGATATGCTTAAATATAGTAGGACACTTTTTTTCTTTTTGAGGTACAGATACACATGCATTTATTATTATTATATGTCTGCTCTTCACAGGCACCACAGGTATGAGAAAGGAATGCTTTTTTAGCCAGTGGTATTTGTGGGGATGCAGCGATACCCTGACTGACCTCGTATACTTCCATCTGCAGAGGCTGGGACACGGCAGGCTGCCTTTTCATGGGTAGATCCATTAACCTCTAGAAGCCATTGATCGGGACATGTCCTGTGACCCCAAGCCTCTGATTTCTCCTTTGTGAAACAAGCAGTAATTCTGGTTGCAACCACCTCTTGTTAGAATTCATAAACTTGGACTAACTTACAGTGGTAACAGTTAGACAAGCAACCAGACAGTGGTAACTGTCTGGTAAGAGTTAGACAAGTTTTACAGCCAAACTGCATGATGTGTCGATTAAGGAAACTGCATCCTGTCCATGGCTAGTTCTAGGCAGCTGTTAAAATTATCCCCATCATATCGTAATGCACAGGTTTCTCCTGTGCAAGGCATTTAAACAGTCGTGTCTGTGGCTCCATGAAGCTCCGTGCCCAAAGACAGCCCAGCTGTCCTCACTCCCCCCAGAGAGGCAGTCTGTATGGCACAGGCACCTCTCTCCTCCCGCTGCCCAGCCTGCGCTCCCTTCAAGAGAAACTGGAGATGAAGAAATGAAGGTGGCCTGAGCTAGGGGCACTTTGCAACTGATTACATTATAAAGGTGCCATCCAAATGTTAGAAGTGTAACATTATTTTGACCGGGCTATCAACTGTAATTTTGGGTGTCATCTACAGTAACAAGTTAAGAAAACCTCATTC
The DNA here is from genome assembly GCF_965140245.1 of Athene noctua. Taxonomy (NCBI): domain Eukaryota; kingdom Metazoa; phylum Chordata; class Aves; order Strigiformes; family Strigidae; genus Athene; species Athene noctua. The sequence goes on along the minus strand of NC_134044.1, from coordinate 881,646 downwards.
TAAGCTGAGTATCATTTCATAGTACCTCCTTCAAAGTGTAAAGCAACAGGAACAATGACACATTTTAAAACAACAGGATCAATTTAATTTCATTTTATTCTTAAATAAAATTGGTTACAAAAGCTTGAGACAGAGCACAATATTTTATTATTATGTCTCAAATGCTGTGGGAAAACTTGTTAGAGCTATATAGTTCCTCAAATTGTTTGTTGTATTTATAACCATCTTTTCCGAAAAGCTTCTTTAACATTTTGAAGTTGACAAAAATGGAAGTTATATAGTGGGTAGCTCCATGTCATTGTTTAATCTGCATAAAAGCAGCACAAAGTAAAATTTTAAAAGTAATTACTGTAATTTTGACATCAGGGCAAGAAGCTGCATGAATGCATTTCAGAAAGGTCCCGTTTTCAATACAAATTCACAACACAGCATACTTTCCATTCCAAACTTCTCAATTACTCTTTATATGCTGCCAAGACGACTACTGATATTACTGAATTACTGAATTATTCCACATAAAAAAGAAATTTAAAAACCCCATAGGGTAAAAAAAATTAAATAGGCAGCTAACAAAAGCTTTCCCTAGTGACCCAGCTCTAACTGTCCTACAGAGAATTTTAACAAGTCATCACTAGAAGACTGTTCAGTACAATAGGCTTTTTCAAATCAATTTGTATATTCAGAGGAAGCTTGAGAAGATCCCTCAGAGCTGTGCAGGCAGGGTATCCTGACCAGCAGTGATGCTACAGAGGGCCCTGCACGGCATTCCCTGCCCACACACAGGACTAATGCCTTCAGACCACGCTCAGTGCTAAGCCAGCACCAGGCAGGAATAGAAATTAGTAAGAACAAACATTTTAAGCTGAAGTTTCTTGACTGAAGGAAACATCCATATTTTTTACTCAGTTGGAAAAGTAAACCTATTCAACGTTAGCAACTTTTAGGACAGAGGAGTAAAATGTAAATTAAAAAAAAGTAGGAACAACGGGTATTTTTATCATCTCAACTGTTATTTCTTACTTTCTTAAGCATCACTACCTACATGGCAGATCCTCCCTCTGCTGTAACCTTTTAGCTTAGGAAGACAGAAAAACAAATTAGGAATGTATAGCCTATGATTTTCAGTAGACCATAGTTCAGTATCATCAAAACCAGTTCTTCCTCAGTAACTCCCAAATGTGCCTTCCAGAACATCTTAACTTTCTGCTTCCACGTATTTTAACTTAAAACCAAAAAAAAGCCCAGTATTTTCATAATGAGTAGTATTCTCATATTCCAAAAAGGACAAACTGCCCTTGCTCAGACTTTCCAAAATTGAAATACACTTTTGGCAGCAGTTAGGCTGGAGTGGGAAGGGGGGGGGTGAAACAAAAAAGAAGAAGAAAAATCAGTCCAAAAGCCAAGACTTTGGAAAAAATGGAGAGTTGTAAAGCAGAAGTATAGAATGGAAACTCTTTTGCAGCCAGAGCCGGAGGAGCCACTGGTCCCCAACTTCAGCAAACACCAGCTGTCCTTGGAGTTTGTGTTACAGAAATCTGCAACTGTTGAGAGACCTAATCCTCCAGTAAACAGTGTAACTGCATGAGAGGAAGAAGTTTATATTTGACATCATCACTGACAAGCGGCCAACACAGAGCACCCTATGAGCAGCCGAAGAGAAGTGCAGGCATGAAAAGTAAACTGAACCGATTTAAATAAAGACCCCTTCACCATTCAGGGAAATTTTTTTTTTTTTTTCTGTTGGTGCACTTTAGTGGTCTTCCTAATGACAAAGTGATTTCTCATCTTTTGGCAAATTAGAAAAATGACAATCAGTAACTAAACATAATAGTGACGCTAGACTTGTTATTTCCTTTCTTAACCAGAAATATACAAACATTTCAGTGAGTTTATAGCTCTGTTTATCCACAGCCCTTTCATAATCTGTTAGATCTCTGTCCAAATGCACTGCAATACATAAAAAATGTCTTCGAAACTCCCTATTAATAACTATCATCAGTGCCACATATAAACAAAAACAGGATTGGCAATTCCTGGCAGGAATATCGAGAACTGTTCAAGCAGTCAGGGATCAGGTTAGGAAAGCTAAAGCCTTAACAGAATTAAATCTGGCGAGGGATGTTAAAGGCAACAAGAAAAACATCTAAAGGTATGTCAGAGATATAAGGAAGACCAGGGAAAACACGGGCCCCCTCTAGAAGGAAACGGGAGACCTGGTTACCAAGGACATGAAGGCGGCTGAGGTACTCAACTTTTTTACCTTCGTCTTCACGGGCACATGCTCCAGCCACACTGCCAAAGTCGCAGAAGGCAAAAGCAGGGACTGGGAGAAGGAAGAACCACCCACTGTAGGAGAAGATCAGGTTCGATACCATCTAAGGAACCTGAAGGTGCACAAGTCCATGGGACCTGATGAGATGCACCCATGCATCATGAGGGAACTGGTGGGTGAAGTGGCTAAGAATTGAGGCACTGTCAGCCAGTTTGCCAACATCACCAAGCTGTGTGCTACAGTCAACATGCTGGAGGGAAGGGATGTGCCATCCAGAGGGACCTCAACAGGCTGGAGAGGTGGGCTCGTGAAAACCTCACGAAGGGCCAAGTGCAAGGTCCTGCACATGGGTCAGGCCTATCTGAAGCACAAGTACAGGCTGGGCAAGGAGTGGATTGAAAGCAAACCTGCAGAGGACTTGGGGGTGTTGGTTGACAAGAAGATCAACATGACCTAGCAATGTGTGCTCACAGCCCAGAAAGCCAACCGTGTCCTGGGCTGCATCCAGAGCACTGTGGGCAGCTGGGTGAGGGGGGGGGGGGATTCTCCCCCTCTGCTCTGCTCTTGTGAGACCCCCCTGCAGTGTGTGTCCAGCTCTGGGGACACCAACAGCAGAAGGACATGGACTTGTTGGAGCAAGTCCAAAAGGAGGGCCACGAAGATGACTGGGGGCTGAAGCATCTCTCCTATAACAACAGGCTGAGAGAGTTGGTGTTGTTCAGCCTGGAGAAGGCTCCAGGGAGACCTCCTAGCTCCAGGGAGATCTAAAGTACCTAAAATCCAGAGAGGGACTTTTTACAACAGTGTGTAGTGATAGAACAAGGGGTAATGGCTTTAAACTGAAAGAGGGTAGATTTAGATTAAATATAAGGAAGAATTTCTTTACTGTGAGTGTGGTGAGACACTGGCACATGTTGCCCAGAGCAGCTGTGGCTGCCCCCTCCCTGGCAGGGTTCAAGGCCAGGCTGGATGGGGCTTTGGGCAGCCTGGGCTAGTGGAAGGTGTCCCTGCCCGGGGCAGGGAGGCTGGAACTAGATGAGCTTTAAGGTCCCTTCCAACCCAAACCATTCTGTGATTTTATGATAGGGTCCAACTACAGGTTATTTTACTAACACCAAAAAGTGTTTGCAGTGCATCTGACAACCTATAGCATATCAAATGCACTGCCTGTGATGCCAGGGGATTTGACACTCCTGAACACAGTCTTCCCCACTGCTTCACACCACCACATCCCCAACCCGCCACTTAGTGAAGACAACAATCTGACTTCTTCCAGAATTGGGTCAAGAGCTACAGGAATCAACCCAGCATGAACATAACATTTGTGAAACTTCTTCCAATTGTCTACTCTCGTCACTGGTATGATTTTTTTTTTTTTTCTAACCTTTTTTTTCTACCCAAGGGAGCACAGTCCAGCTGCCAGAGTGCTGGAGGTCTCTCATTTGCAGCGGCAGCCTTCCTACGTGGAACTGGGAGAAACTCGGATCCTCCCGGCTCACCTCGAGGAAGGCGAACCCATGACCAGACCTTGCTTCCCACACCCTCAGCCAGCACCATGAGTGCGCCGGCAGGGCAGCCCCCGGACATGGGAAAGCACCGCTGCTGGAGCAGCACAAACATCCGCATCCACCCCGAGCCACAGCCGAGCGGCACTTCGTCATGGTCACCAACTGAACACTGGGAATACACCACCAACCTGAAAATTATTTGGTAACTTCTTCACAAATTCAGATAGTGTGCATTTTCACCTTGAAAATGTACTACTTCTTAAGATTATTGTGTCACAGTATTTCTACAAGGCATCGAAAACCAATTTACTCAAATACAGACGCTGCAAAACCAATTACAAATTTCTGAGCTATTTTAAGTTACATTATTACACTGCGTATTGGGCATAATTTTTGTTTTAAAAAAAATTCTAGGACTCCCCTGCGCAGGACTTTTTGTCCTAAGATTGCAGTAGCTGATTTTGTTGTGCTTTTTGGGTAGATTTTTTTTTCTTTTAAACAGAATCCACAGCCAGACAAATTATTCTAGAAATGTAAGCCTCTGGCTCATTTAATTAAGGTTAGCTTTACAACCTGTGATCATTTAAAGGTTCAAGCAGTGTTAAAGCACTTCACCGCCAAACGAACCAGCTCTCCCCAGCAAACATGCTTTTCCAGAGTGGCTAGACTTGCTGGATGCCTGAAAGTAGGAAAACAATAATTTGTTGACGTGGGAAAAGATCCCCAAGAGGAGGGAATTATGTGAACAAGATTGGGAAGTGTATACTTAGCTAGATAGCATGTAGAGACAAAAAATTATTTTTTTTTTTCCCCAGAGTGCTCTCCTGCTTAAATACCTGGAGCACTCAAAATAAAACTCATTGTGCTCAGAGAGAAACCAAACAGCACCACAGTTAAGCATTCAACCAACAAATGGTCCCCAAGCACTATATACAAACAGATGATCCACATAAAAAACATTGGGCATGGAGCAGAAATTCTCAGTTGCTTTCATTACCTGGAGAGAATAATACAAAGACGCATCCCCCAATACCTCTGCTTCATACACTACCTGCGGAACAGGTAAGTCACCCAAATTAAAACTCCATCCCACATCACTGGAAAGAATTTCACAGGATGCTAGTACTTAATGATTCGGCACCAGAGTGGATGTTTGCTAATAATTAAACATTCAGACAACAGCAGTGACAGTATCATGGAAAGCAGCTGCTTTGGGGTGGGTGATCCCATGTAGAGGCGAAGATCGCAGCAGTGGAAATGCCAGAGAATTGAGCTAATGGTGATGCTGGGGCCTTTTTTACAAATATTTTCAAACTATTTCAAATAATCTGCAGAGGACCAGCACGACGCCACACTGACAGCCTTCCTCAAACACCGCATGAACGCTTGAAAAGGTTCAGCCTTGTCAGTGTGTTACATTAATTATCTGCACTATTTCAAGCCTTTAAACAACTTGGTGGCTGAAATAGCCAAGGACAGACACAGCCCCTAGTTATAAAAACGACCTGTTGTCAGAATGGCAGTATGGCATTATTAGCCATTCTCAAAAAAAGCCTCTTTTGCACTTCAAGAAATTAAGGTTCATCACAGAAAGTCTAAGCATCTATTTTGTCCATGCAAGCTGTAAAACACTATAATAAAGCTAAGAAACTAGAAGTTAGGAGACTGATGATCCCAGTTCTCACCCCCTCCCGCCCCAAACTTTGCTACAAGATTCTACACACTTGTGCAAACCACTGCACCTCCCTACACCCACCCCCTCTAATGTGCCTGGCCACTTCACAGATTTAGACTGTAGGTACTCTAGGAACTTGCACAGCAGCTTTTCATTCATGTGTATATGTATATAAACAAAACTCTGGTTTTAAGTCATTTTAAACACAGATGTTACTTCACTTCCCTTTGTTAATAATAAAAAGAAATTAGATTGCTAGTCTTCCTCCATTAATAATGCTTTTGCCTCAAAACCATCATCCATGCTCACATCAACCAGATTTGATCTGGGCTTTCCCTATGAGGTGCTAAGTTCTCCAAGTTGGTACACTGTTTTGAGGAAACCTGCCCACAGGAAAAGGTTTAAAACACTAAGGAAATAAGACAACCATGAAAGATTCTTTACCCAAATTAGGTATTTTTACAGGAAAGGCCAAAACTATCTTTCATTTTGTGCAAAACTGAAATTGTACCAGCTGTCCTAACATCACTCCCTGCTGTACTTTGAGTACAGTTTCGATACCATGGCAATGGGTTAATAAATACCTACAGGCCAGATTAGATAAGGCTGAAGCTTTGTTAAATTCCCCCTTGCCAAGCAAGACTCTTGCTACATCGCTGGCTTTGGGCTAGCTGTCTAAGAAGCAGGCTGAGGGGCACAGTGATGCTCGTTCTTCATGATTTCAGTTGAAGACATGTCAGACAGGTCTAACACAGAGCCTTGACGAAGCTCTCTTTCCTTTTTTTTAAACTAATATGGGTATTTTACCACTCCTGTTTTGTGCTCAGGCTCCACCAAGTGCTGTGCCCAAGCCCTCTGCCAAGGGCTGCCAGAGAAAGAAGCAGCTTGGGTAGCACATCAGCCCAGATCTCGGTGCTGAAAAGCAGGCCGGCAACTAAGCTCCCATTGCTTCTGATCACTCGGGGAAAGACCACCTCTCGAGGCCTGCCTGAGCAGTGAAGAGGCATTAATAGTTAAAATACTTCATCTCCTGTTCTTCTGCCATGAGTCTGGGAAGAAACGACTTCTTAAGGAATGTTTTCACACCTGCTTTCACAATCAGGAGAGCTCCAAAATACATACATGTGTGCAAAACCGTGCCAATAAAGCATCACAAGTTCTACTACAAGTGAAAAGAGATTATTAAAGAGCAATATACTCCAATTTAGAGAGCTTAATTTTTGTTTTCCCTCCGTGTTTTGTACCTTTTGTGGATTTTGACCACACAGCTTGGGTCAGGGCAGCAGCACACACAGAAGCTGTTAAAAAGACTTCCAGGAGTGTCTCTGAACTCAGGATACAGACTACTTTGCAGCTCAACACTCTTTTTTTAGTTTTCTTTTAAAATTCTTAATTTTATGAATGAATGACTGCTCTGTCAGACAGACAGGTGTCCCCTACTCCATATCCAACATCACAGTCTTGAGAAGTAAATCTTTTACACTAGGTATTGTCACCGCAGCACAGGTTTTTAATACTCAGTTTACATGGTCTCCCTCTTACACAAGTAGGCAACGTTCCCCTTGCCAGAAATGTGGAACAGATGACACAGAGGTATGCTTTTGCAACCCTGTGTATTTAAACGCATGTTCACAAGGCTGTGCTTCTCTGAATACCACTGGGTACAAAGAGACACCATCCTTGCTCAACGTCAAGTCCCTTTTTTCGGTAAGCACTAACCTAAAATTTCTCTGAACTACCTCTTAGCACACTGCTTTTCTGTAGTTATCTTTAGCTGACTGTGGGTTGTTTCTCAGGGGTTTTTTGTTCTTGTTTGGGGATTTTTTTGTGTGGTGGGGTTTTTTTATTATTATTTCCTTCAGGGTCTATATAGTCTAGAGAATTATCCATCTGTGGACCCAAATTTGAATGTCACCCACACCCAGACGAGGCTTCCAGAAAAGACTTTGTGTGTGTGTGGAATACAATGTGTCTTACACTTATTTTCATAGAATAAAATGTCTAATTTCAGCTGACTTTCACTATTTGTCACTAGATTATGAAAAAAGAACACCTGCATTCTGCAGAAGTGTTTAAAAAACTAACAGTATTCCTTTTGTTAGTGATGACACATTACTGGAATTAGTAAGGATGCTAACAGGTAACAGCTTTCTCGTTAGAAGGTTGTCTATCAGTTACTTCAGAAGGCATCCAAAAGGAATTAAGTACGACAACTGTACCACTGCATGTATGCCAAGACGATGTTGTTATACACTGGTTTACTTTATCAGATCTCATACAGACAGAACAATTACAGGCAGAAAGTTCTCAGTACATTTACCATAAATTAAAGAGAGCTTGAAGAGAGTTCAGCTTTACACAAACTCAAACTAAGTAAATGTGGCTCTCACTGGTCCTCAGTTCACTCGTCTGAACCCATACAAGAGAAATATTTAACCTATGCACTTGATGTAGTGAAGCATACTCACTATGGAAAATCACAGCCATACAAAGTTATGAACTCAATCCATTACATTCATGTGTCAAAGACTGTGATATAACACTTGATCACCACTTTACTAAATGGTATCTGTGTACTAGGTTATACAATATGTGCATAGAATATACTTTTCTTACAGGAATATTCAGATTGTTTCTCCTTTGCTGTAGTGTAACCCAATTTTCTTTTCACATAATGGGACATCTAAAGTCAAGAAAACTGCAAAGTAGTAAATTGTTTTTATAATACAATTTAAGTTCACATCCTCCCTTAAAAAAACCCCAAACACACACCAAGTGTCTGTCAGTAAAATGGCTGTGGCTTTACCTTTCCCCACCCAATACCACATTCCTACATAGCATCAAAAAAATCAATCCCCCCAAACACAAAATAACAGGTCTAAAAATTATATAGTAGAATCAAACAGTACACAAATTGCAAAGCTTCAATTACTTTCTTTTTAAACCCTATAATAGCTTCAAATTTTAAATAGTGAATTACTAACTTTCTCTTCTGAGGTCAGACAAAAATAAGTCCTAAGGCAGCTTATTTGCCATATTTAGGAGAGTCAAACCAAAGCAATGACAAACATCTGGCTATGATTCTTTCTGGAATTTTGACTATTTCTTCCTAGCCAGGGAAGAAAAAACACCGAGCTGACTAACAGAGCATCTCGATTCCTTCAGCATAGCACTTAATAGGATTCAGAAGCAGCCTGTCCTCCCACTTCCCACATATTTAAGCTGTTAATACTTTCTTTTACAGCACAGAAGGGAAAGAAGCCTTTACGAAAGGAAGGTCTAAGCAGGCGAAGGGAAAACAAGGAAGAAGCAGGAGAGCAGCTGGTGCCAGAGCCTGGCTCTGCCGGAGAGCTGGTGGCAGGCCACCCTGTCCTGCTGGAGAAGCTGTAGTGCTGTCACGCGGGCAACGTGCTCAGCGTTCACCATGGCACACAGTAAGGACAGCCTCTCTGAAAAGTAATTTTAGAGTAAGTGTTTTTCAGTGCCCACGACACACTATTTTTAGCAGACACATATTTCTTACTTAAAACTGCTCACTAACAGCATTTTAAGCTGTATAACTTCTCCTTCATCCCCAAAGTTGTTGTTCAGGGTACTAACGCTACCGTTAGAAGTTACTGATAAGCAGCATTTTTCAGTGTGCGTGAGGTGAGAACACCCTTTCCAAACCATGGGAAGTCACGAGGTACATACAAGCTGTCAGACTGCTTCTTCCACCACCCCAAAAACCTCCCACAGTCCCAGCCCGGGACCTGATTTCAGGGCCCCCGACTGCAGGAAGTCATGGCCATGCGCTCCGATGGCTGGTGGGAAACAACAGACATCTGAAGAGGTGCTGTTTTCATAACACCTTTTCAATTATGGATGTGGTAAACTGCACAGAGAGCAGAATAACTAACACAGCTATTCTGTTCTAAACATATGGATAGAAAGTAATTTTGCAGTTTTAATAATGCAATTTGTAAATTTAAATAAACCAAGGAAGAGTCGTATAGGTGGCCAGCAAAGACAGTATCACTATCCAACTGAGTAATCAGCAAGTAGCTGTTTTCAACTTAGTATAGACAAGCCACTTAAATTTTGTAGTAATATATTAGCAAGTTTCACAGGGTACATCAGTAAACTCCAGAACAGACATGAGCAGTGAGAGGACAATACCCAATAAGAAAATACAGGAGGGGAAAACTGTAATCTTCTTTGACTAGCCTGTTCTCGTGAAGAGCAGTGGAGTCAAGCATTTCCCTCCCAGGCCACCCACCAGCGTCAGGAGGAGGGGGACACATCACACAGTGCCACAGGGATAAGGAACATGCTCCATCTTTCATGCACTTGGTAAGAAAATGAGAAAAGATACAACCACCTTCAAGAAACTGAGTCATGCACAAGGAAACAACCGGCCTGGTAGAAATAGCAAAGATAGGAAAAATCCCAACAAAATGAAAAAGCGTCTTCCTCAGACCCAGCTTCACATTCCAATGCACAAGAACACTTGCAATAGCCTGACCCACAGAGAACAACTTCTGAACATGCTAAGACTGAAGGACAAAACCAAAATCCTAGTACAAGTTAGCTGAAATTCAAACCAAGATAAACCTAACTCATACTATTAACATGTTTTATTGAGAAGCAAGTTAATTACATTTAAAAAAGAATTAACAGAATTGTGCAGTCAAAGCAATCTGACAAAGAACAGCATGAAAGAAAAAATTCCAGTTTAAGTTCTCCCATCGAGGCAGCCAGACCCACCTGGTTTTGCTGAGCACTAAGAACTGTGCTATGATTTTATGATGGCTATTACAGTTATACAGAATTAATTCTCCAGTAGGTGAAAATAGAGAAAAATTCAACTACAATATAACATGTAAACATTTCTCACTCCTGAATTTTATTTTACGTTCAAGCAGAGTGAGAAGAGGAAGTACATGCAGTTGAAGAGGTGCCAAGTTCTCCCCAAAGAGAGTTTGGCAAAGTTGAAGCATAAAAATCTAAACTTTTTCCAGGGCACTTGTTCATAGTATAGAGCGTAATTCACCTAAGAAATGCACACGTATTTCCTACAGAAGGAACAACATATAGACCAAATATTAAACACCACATTAGGGCAGCAATGCCATTAAATGTCTTCTAGGCTAGCACAAAGACAAAACTGGGTCAGAGAGGCAGACCTTACAGTCTGCCTGTCTACAGACCCTCAGTAAAGTATTGCATCAGAGAAAGCAGCTGGAAGACAGGGCAGCTTTCTTGTTGACTGAACCTGATATTTCACTTACTGAGACTTTAAGACAGTACCAGACTCTCACCTACCATCAGTACCACTCTCCTTTCAACTACACCATGCAAAAAAATCCCTTGTTTCCTCTAACCCAGGCACACATGCTGTATTGTCTTTGACAGCCTGCAGGTCTGTTGCTGTAATACACTCCTCTTCCAACTCTACCACAAATCAACACAAAAGCTTTCAGCAAGAATAAATCACAACTTCTTATACCTTAAACTCCTGTTGCCTACGCCGTCCTTCATTGCAGTGCATTTTGTTGTCTTTCATAACCAGCACCAGACAAGTATAGTCACACCAAGTGGTCATTTTGGTGAATTAAACCCATCCCAGGCCCTCCTACTTAAGAGTCTGCCATATTTTCATGCTGATCGAAGGCCTACAAGCTTAATCTCTTAAGAAAAGTCAGGAAAGCTGGCAGAAATTCTACTGTAATACTGTGATTACTCTGAAATGTGCCCACAGTTCAAATGAAATTGAATTTTCCAATCATTCATCTAGTAGTCTGGAAAACTATCAATTTGGGAAGACTTAGCTTGGAGGGAAGAGGACAGGTACCCTATGATATGGCACATGCAAGATTTTTACTGACTAAAGCTGGCCATAAAACCAGAAAAAAAACACACAACTCATTAAAATAATTAATATTGGAGCCTAGCTATGGATGGACATGTTTCATTCTGTTTTCTGTTTTGGGCGGGAAAGGAAAAACCATAAATACCAAATTTTCAGGTTTTTAAATTCTAGAAAACATCTGAGCATCTCTCCATCCCCTAACATTCAAAACAGATTTCCCAGAGAAGAGCTCTGCCCCAGTATACTTTAAAGAATAGGTCCCTCTTACTTATTAACAGAATTCATAGTTAGAAAGAAAACCTTGCAGTACAGATGGTGGGAGTGGACAGAGACAATGGATTTTTGACAAAAGGCAGTGGAATGTAGCTCTACTGAACTTTTAACACACTGTTCTAGATACAACACCACCACAAACGAAAGGCTGTCCTTCCCTGCTTTGTTCTCATCCCATCCATTATGCTACTGTCAGCCCCTCTTCTTGCTCTTCGGTGAGTTACAAAACCCAAGCAATGGGGCAAAGCTACTAAACAAGAGTATCTACAAACACCTGCCAGGGAGGAAGCAAGTGTTTTAAACATATCTTGGAGAAAGGAGAGGATAACAAGGAAAAGCCTCATGGATTAAATCATTATTGTGGCTACTCTGTTTATCCTGTGCGGTTAAAACTGCTGATGCAGCTCATTTCAGACAGCTTCACCAGCAAGGCAGTACACAGGGCTCCTGCCTCAGCTTCCTCACTGTGCTCCAAAGAGAAGGCCCCTCTCCAGAGACTGACCCCTGTGCCAAGTCAGTCTCTTCCACTGACACACCACTTCTCTCAATAAAAAGTTATTCGCCGTAGTTCTTAAAGGCAGAAGGGAAAATTGATGTTTTTTCCTGCCTTTTGCCATAAGCTACACCTCCATCAGAATGCAATGCCAACAGCACCTGTGAGAAAGGCCTCGGTGTCCCACTACACGGAAAAATTATTGCTGACCTGAATCAATAAACAAACACCCTACGAAGCAGGTAACGAAGACAACACCACCTCTCGCTTCAACACACAGTGAAAATTATTGCAAAAGCAAAGAGGAGTGGGAAAGCAGTACTGTAATCAGAGCCTCAATCCCTCTAGGACAGCTGCTTAATCATTAATTTCTCTCACTGCTTTTTTACAAAAAAAATTAAAAAAATAAAATCTGTGCTAGCTCACACCACCTATTCAGCAAATATGGCTGACTTCTCTTAATTTTTGCCCTCAAACCGCAAGTGAAAAATTTCAGTTTGCCATCACAAACAGCAGTCAGCAGTTACTCCTACCCGCCAGTCCACCGAACAAATTAGGAGGCAGATGGTTACAGCTTAGTACCTCATCCCTGTCTGCTATTATTTGCTACCTCATTTAGACAAAAATGAAAGGCGATGTAGGCAGTGTATTAGCAGGACTCTAATGCTACACTTGCTGACTATGGACTTTTTTGTGCTTGATGCTCTACAGATGAACAAAGGATGACCCCCGCTTCTTCTAACCGCTCACATCAGGCAAAAGCTTCTAAGTTGTTCAGTTCCAGCTGACCTCGTAATGAAGAACAGTGTGATATTAACTATGGCCTGAGCATGCTAGCTGCCCAAATTGAGGTGTTTCTGTGGATGTCATAACCAGAGAGAGCTTTTCAGGTAAAAAAAGAAAATTAATATAGTACCTAATTATGGGAAGCCTCTCATTGTGATGGGTAAAACCAGCAACAACAACAAAAGTACTGCACTGTGGTCCAGAGCAAAGTACCTCCTTGCAGGAGACTAGAGGTAGGACCCTGAAAGCAGAGATAAGCAACCTGCATTTGAAGGTACAAAGAGAGGGAGCCAGTAGAAGGATGAAAAAAATGGTCAGACAGTAGCAGCTGCTAGGAACAACTGACCAGGCTGACTCTTACTGCAACACAGAAAACGGGTACATATGCAGCAAGACTAGAGAGGCTAAAGCTAACAAGAAGGTGTGAAGTGAGGTAGTCCTGAATGGGATGAGTTTTAGTTGTTTACTCAAACAGTACCTCCCTAGAGATTGTGCAGCACACCTGCAGGAGATGGCTCGCTAAAGGAAATGAAGGAATGAGGAGGTGAAGAGATTATTGGTCAGACAGGTGAGACTGGAGTATGACTCTCAGTGACCAAAAAAACAGTGTGAGGGAGGAATTCATGTTTTTTACATGTGAAGCTTGATGTTGACACAAATATCAAAACCAAGTTTCACCAGGCAAAGGCTGATTTTATTTAGAGCTGACAGTCAAGTTGACACATCATAAAGAGCTGAGCCATAGCTGAAATTGCAAAGACTAAGAACAAAGTGCTGTAGGATAAGACAGTGGGTTAAGGATGGAGGTAAACTGGACCTGCAGTGAAAGCCAGAGAGCAATGAAGATAACTGGAAGGATATACAGTCAAGACTGTTCCAGCAGGCAAAGGAGAACCAGGTCAAGTCAGTGTCAAAAACCAAGGTACTGCGAAAGTAGTGAACTGTTCTGAGCAAGACAAGAACTGAGGGGAACTGAGGGAGGGTGGTCAGAGAACAGCAGAGAAGCTATAAAGTTACAGAGAAGTTATAGCACAGGAGCTATAAAGGTACAGAGTTATAAAATAAGATGGAAAGGGTAAGGTTACTGAGGAAAGTGGAAGATTTGCATGAGAAGAGCAGACAGAGGTGGTACAAATACGACAAGGAAGAGAAGGAAAGCATCTATGGCAACATACAGGAGGTTTCTAGTCACTGACTTCATGTAATAAAGCAGGAACTAGGAGTTATAAAGTCTTTCTTGATTTTAACAGTTTGCACCGATTTTCAGAATTACAGCGGGGGGGGTGTGCTTGTGGGTTTTTTTTCTTTCTTCTTTTTTTAATCAAAACACAAAAGCAGCAATGTCTACACCCGCTTTAAAAAAAAAAATAAAAGATCATACTTCAAAGGAGCCAAAGTCAGCAGATTTTTAAAAAAAAATATTCTAACATTAATAAAAAGGAAAAAAAAGGCTTTTGTGTTGTATGCAGTAAATGAGGGGTGGATGGGTTTGCTATACCCTCTGTGTCCTCAGGTGGGAGGATACAGACACAGCTTCACACTTAACCAAGAAAAAAAAAAATTTAAAACCCAACATATTTCATGTTTGATAGTTTAACAGCTGGTCAGCAATGTGTAGCTGATATCCCCAAAAGCCACTATTTCTTCAGAGCTCCACAGACATCTTTTTCACTCTATTTGGAAAAACCTGTTTAAGTCTATGCAACAAACTAAGGCTATGGATACTAATTATAAAGTAAATTTGATGCTAATGTAGAATATCTGATGGCTGAGTATCTTCACCAGAAGAGAGATGTTTTCTAATAACAGATCTTTAGGCAGCAAAAATTAAAGTCTCAGGTTAATGCTGAGAATGAAACAAGAACAAACATGAACAAAAATTTTTGATTGTTTAAAAACAGAACCACCCCAATTTGAGCACAGTTTGTATTTCTTAAGGCAGACTTCCTCAATTGCTAAGCAAGCATACTTTTAAATACAAATTTCCAGAATTCTTGCTACCTCTCTGGTGCCTCCCTCCCAAAGCGTGGCAACAAGCAAAAATTTTCAAAAATAGGAGCATATTTACTTGAAGAAGATACGAACCATTAAAATAATTAATAAAAAGCAGCAACTAAAAAAAACTCTCCCAGCTACCAAATCGCCAAAGCTGCATGTGGCTCAAAGAGCAAGAACAGTTTGGCAGAAGATAGCTGGTGTCCCCCCAAGGCAAATAACAGTTAAAGCTTCTTGTTATAGTACGTGCTTGTATTTAAAGTCTATTACAAACACAAAGTCATCTGCTATACTTAAAAGATTTTAAAAAACAAGATGTGCTACTGATTTAACTACTTATAAGTAGGTAAAATCCCCACAGGAATCTTTATTCAGATAATGCCTCAAAATATCCCAGGTCCGTACAGCAGCACATCCTGTGAGCTTTACATTATTGGAGGCTAAGTGTACTTGAAATCAGGTTTAAACCTCTCTTACCTCGATGTCAAGTACTTCCACTGTGTTGTCCAACATCCGTATTTTGATCGGTAGGTCCCGCTCATGCGTTTTGGCAGGCGATGGTCCCATTGCAGTAGAGAGGTTCTGTCCCGACTCCAAGGTACTCACTCCCACGGTTTTCTGGGCACCCAGACGAGAGCCAGGAGTCTGCAGGACTCTGTATGTGCCTTCTATCTCTCCCATCTTTCAACAGCGAGCAGAATCTAAAGAAGCCTGGAATAAAATAGAGGATTACAGCTTGAAAGATAGTTTTCCACAAATATTGTGTATGGAAACACGACCTACTGAAGCACAGTCATGCACAAAGTCCTTATTTAATGCTTTCCATCCTGCTATCAAAACCAGTAACAAAGTTGATAAAACTCTGGTCAGAAATCAGCTGCTGGGAAAAAAAAAAAAAGTAGCCAAAACAATAACTATTCCAAAACATGGTTAGGAAGTAGGATAGTCAAATCTGCGCCCTCCACCCTCCTTACACACTGACATTTTAAGCTCCAGTTAATTTTTCTACCAATTTAGCTCCCTAAAGCAGGTCACCACAGCATGAGCACTGCTGACAGCACAAGAAAATCCACCTGGAGCAGGCAGTGGAGGGCACGGCAGGACTCTGCCTTTCACTAGTACCTAGCCGTCCTATTGACTTGGCTACAGTGTCAGACCACACCCAAAGATAACAGCAACAATTAACTTTCTTCATCCCTCAAAATGATGACTCATGCAAAACCGTAACTACCCAACCAATGCTGGGCGCTCAGAACCTTCACGGCACAGATTTCTGCCGCAGATAACAGCTCTGCACTTTAACAGCAAACCTGAGCTGTGCACCCAGGTTAAGTCAGTAGGCCAAAAATCTGAATTACAAATATTTACATTAGTTCAAGTAGGCTGACTCCTACATCACGATCCTTACTTTCACGGTTTGGTAGCAGTTGTTCAGGAGCAAATGTTTAATTTGACATGGGGGAAGAAACCCGCGTGCCTCTCCGCAGCTCTCCCACAGCATGGCAGCAGCGGCAGCACTCGCAGGGGACTGCAGCAAGGCCTATGGAAAGGCAAGGCACACGCTCAGGATGCGACGTGCCCAACAAAACCACTGCCCCACGGTCACCACCAGCATGAAGCATTTGGCAGCAACGTGCAAGGCACCCTGCAGGAACGCACACAGGGACACAGAGAGGCTCGGCGGTGCTTTCGCTCGCATTTCCCAAATACCACCCTATATGCGAACAATTGAAAGTATGTGGACACTGACGCTGGGACAGCCTTCGCGTGGCCACCACACCACAAAAAAATTCAGTGAAGTGTTAGATTATTGTTTTGTAATAAACGTGTTTTGTCTAAAAAGGGGAGAGGCAGATGATGAAAACATTCCTTTGTCCCTCTACGCTTTGAGTAGGTAGGCAGCCTGCTCTGCGGATTTAAATGGAGCCGGCCTTACATGTCGATAAAAATTAGTGGGAGGGGTTAGGTTTTAATCCTTGCACACACTGAGATTGGTCAAACATCTTCCCGACTTTTATTTTTGTGCTTGCAGACCCCTGTACAGATAGATAAACTTGTCACAGGAGAGGAGACAGATGCCTCCTACTTAATTACACCGACCACAAGGCTTGCTTGGCTTAGCGATCTCTCAGAGCCCTTGTGAGTGCTGCAGAGCCCTGCCCCGAGCAGCACAGCTGGAAACCACCACAGAGACACCTCCAGCCACCCAGCTGATGACACACATGATGAGAAAGCATGAGAAATATCATCTCAACCTTAAAAGCGTGCGTACACTGCCCAGTGCCCAATCTACCAGTTTTAGGTGACAAATTAGCAGAAGACCATTTTGTGTGTATCCTTTCACTGAACTTCCCAGTTTGTGTGGCCACAGAGCCAAAGAGAAAAACTTGTAGGTCACAAACTTTAAAACCACCACAACAGCAAAAATCCACAGAGACAGTTGCCCACGTTACACCTTTAACTGCTAATCTGAAGAGCAACCATAGCTCAGTGTCATCTATAATCCCTTGATACTGTGTCCCATATCAATAACGGTATGGTAAGATTTTGCTACTGCCATTCAAAAGTTCAATTGAAGTTGCCCAGAATCAGTTATACTCCTCATGAGGCAA
This sequence comes from Athene noctua, assembly GCF_965140245.1. Classification (NCBI taxonomy): domain Eukaryota; kingdom Metazoa; phylum Chordata; class Aves; order Strigiformes; family Strigidae; genus Athene; species Athene noctua. Next base: position 864,181 of record NC_134044.1, on the reverse strand, counting down.
TTTATTGGACAAGCACTCTTAAAATCAGCATTCCGTGAACATGTTCATCTCGTTCTGAATAAACTGCTACTGGAAGGGACAGACACTGCAGTTACTCAAAAGGAAAAAGACACGAGCGGTGACAGCCGAGGAGGCGACGCTCAGAGCAGCCCCACAGAAGAGAGGCTTCGGCAGCCTCCCCTCCAGCTGAAGCCAGCTGGCTCCTGGAGGCAAGGCAGGCAGGTCACCCAGCACCGGACTACGCAAGGAGCTCCTGGGTACTTTTACTGGCCTTGGTTACCAGCCAGGAGAGACCAAAGACACGTCAAACAGAAACAGCAGATGTCAAAGTCCTTCCTCACAGGTGTTAACAGGAAAAATGAACTCAACAGGGCTTGGCCTCGTGCCTTGCTGATGACACACTCCTAAAAATATTTACCGCTAGAGTAGTCCCCAGCCAGCATATATTCGGTATTTTAAGGTCTAACAAAACACCTAGGCAGAAAACAATGTGCAGAAGCAAGGCACGTTTCCCTAGAAAAACCGTGCCCTGACCACTGTGTGGCAGCTATGAGCATCTCCCCACACCACATCCAGCTCCCCCCAGCACATGCTGCTGTTGCCGTTACAATTAGTAAAAATCCCCAAATAGCCTGGCCTGCTCCAAGTGCCTGAAAAATCAAAAGTGTGAGGAGTATTAACCAAGCTGAGCACTATCTACAGTTTCACCACCACTTGTAGTTACCTATCGTGTTTTATGTAAGCTGACTACACGTGACATTTCTTAACAAAAACCGTTGTGCCATGACTTAGGAAGCGTTTCCGTTAAAGGGGCTAACTAACTGAAAGGCAGAGGGAAATGAAAGAGTGAAGCCTGAGACAGGCTGCAAGAACCAGAAAGAATGAGAAGCTCTGTAGGCAGAGCAGAGAAAGCATCCAACAGCACTGAGAGCCTCCCACCCCAGGGCAAGCCCTGAGGTCTCCTTTGCTCCTCACCAATGCAAAACTAAAACACAATGTTGCTGCAGTATTAGCGGTTCTAAGAAAAAAAATATCTTCCCCGCATTTCTTCCCTGCATTCACGCCCCCCCCCCCCCCAAACTTCTTTGCATTGAGTGCTTATCTTGGTAATTTCCTACAAACTGGGAGCAAACCAGGCATCAAAGCTAAATCAGCTCCCTGAAGCACAGTGGCAGAACAACTGTTGCCATCAGCCCCAAGTGGAGGAGCAGATGGAACAAAACTGAGAAAATTTAGGTAGCTACATACTTTTGTTGCCTTTTTGAAATAGCTTCAAAGTGACAATGAATTTTATCTTCTACCTGGAAAAAACTATTGTTCAGAAGCAAAAGCGAGTATTTCAGCTACTGGCAAGTCTAGAGAGGCAGCTTATACCCGAGGATATGCCCGTGGAAGATACCAAGGGATTTCTGAAGAACTCCTCTGAGTACAGTATCTTTTGGTCAGTGAGAGAATCACTACAACACACCATGCCTCGCCTCTGCAGAGGGCTGGTCCGAAGTAGTGCCGGTCCCAGGTCCCCAGTGTGAGAGGCGATCCCATGGGAAGGGATCCCCAGCACCTGCGTGAGGTGGCAGCTGGCACAGCAGCAAGGAAGCACTCTCGGCGGGAGCTCTCAGACCAGGCTCCTTCAGTCCTCCAGAAGCAAACCTTCCTATTTTACCTTTGTCACTAGGCAATAGCAACCCGTTAACATCGCTACACCACGCTGGCACCAACTGATGCACTAGGAATCCAACAACTGCAACAAAGAGAGGTGAAGACTACGAGTGCCCCCGCTGCACCAGAGACACGCCTCTCCCCGAAACCCAGACCCTCCCGCTCCTGTGACAACCCCCATCCCTCGCCACAGGCCCAAAGGGGTCCCGGGGCTCTCCGCGGCGGCCGGCAGCGCCGTGTGCTGGAGATCACACGGAGACGGAGGCGCAGGGAGGCTGCACAAGGGCCTCAGCTGGCCCCCGCCGGAGGAGCGGGGCTTCAGGAGCGCTTCTTCCGCTGGTCCCAGGGAATCAGCGGGGCGGTGCAGCACCACTCCCTCGCACCCCCGGCTTGCTCCGGGGGGGGCCCTCGCAGGGAGACGGATGGGGCCGGGGCGCAGGTACCCCAACACTCCCAGTCTGAGCGGGGGCAAAGCCGCCCAGGCCCGGGCCCCCGCAGCACGCCGAGGGAAGGCGCTCCCGAGCTCGCCCCGCCAGCCAGAGCCCCCCAACCTCAGGGCTGGAGAGGCGAGGACCGAGGCCGCTCTGGCGGAATCGGCCAGGCCGGGCCGGGCTCCCCCACGAAAGCTCCGCCCGGAGCCGCAGCGCACGACGGCGGCCGCGGGCGGCGGAAGCTCCCGACGCGCAGGCGGGCCGGGCCGGGCCGAGCCGAGCCGCGCCGAGCCGAGCCGCGCCGCGCCGCCGGCCTGAGGCGCCGCTCGCCGGCAGCCCCGTCCCAGGGCCCGCCCGGGGGGTCTCGCTCGGCTCCCGCCCGCCGCCCGCGGGGAACGCCGCGCCGCCCTCACCTCCGCGCCACGGGCCGCGCCCTCCCGCCGCTCGCCGCCGCCCCGGCCCCGCGCGGACCGCGCGCACGGGCCCCGCGCCGGCACCGCCCCGCCCCGCCCGCCGCGCGCCGCCATTGGCCAGCCGCGGGCGGGGGCGGGTCCGCGCGGTGCGGGGGCGGGGCCCGTCCCTGGGCGGGGCAGCCCGGGGCGGCGGGCGGAGCGCCGAGAGACGCGTCCCGACAGCGGGCTGCCGCGGCCTTCTCTTTCCGGCGAACCGATCCGTCCTGCCAAGCTCTAAGGATTATTTTTTAAAAAAAAAATAGTAAAACACAAAGTGTATTTTTCCCGCGTGAGGAGGGCGCTGGGAGTTGGAAGCTGTAAAAGACTCTTTACGCCAAATCCTTCCCTGCCAGAGCCGAAGGGCCGTTGGCTCACCAGGAAGGCGGATCCTCACTCCCACCCCAAAAAAATAAACAGGGAAGGATAGAGCCGCGCTAACACCGCCCCCACCCCCCGAGCCGGCAGGGCTCTCCCGGGGGGTGCCGGACACAGACAAATCCCTACTGCAGAGGTGAATGCTGCTCCCGGGGACACCGTTCCATGAACCAGTCACTGAGACAGGCAACAAACCTCACATGTTTTGCTTTGAATAATGAACATTACAGAATCCCAGAATCATCTGGGTTGGAAAAGCCCTTGAACCCCTCCAGCCCAACCGTGACCCTCCCCCTGACCGTTCCCAACTGCCCCAGATCCCTCAGCGCTGGCTCAGCCCGACTCTTCAACCCCTCCACGGATCGGGGACTCCCCCCCTGCCCTGGGCAGCCCATTCCAACGCCCAACAGCCCCTTCTGCAAAGAAATCCTTCCAAACATTGCAGGTTTTTGCTTAGTTAACATTCTTTTTCATCAACAGACAAATTTTAAATGGGGATAGAAAGAGCCACGGCACTACAGTGTGGGAGAGAAGCCACAGCTGCTGCACTCGTGTGCAGCACAGAGGCATCAGGCACTGCTGATGGCCAAAGAGGCTGAAGATCACCATCCTCCTCCTCTTTGCTCCCCAAGGAGCAAGCCTGCCCCTCAGTAACACAGACAGGAACCAAAGGCTGTAGGAAATTCAGTGCAGGATGAACAGAGCTCTGCCTGGAATGGACCTTCGCACCTTCCAGATTCTGAGGCTGCCCAAAAGGCAGATGTCGAGGCTAACTGATGACGGGGAAGCCAGGAAAACAGTGCTTCCTGGAAACAAACCCCCTTTGACAAGCCCCCTGGCCTCCCTGAGGGAACACATCTCATTACTCTGCTCTTCAATATGAGAAGCAACAGAAATGAGAGAAATGCTTGGATTTCTCTAGGAAAGGATCGATGGCCAATAGCACAAGGAATGCAAAGAGTCACCTTGTTCCTGAGAATTTGACCTTTTCACAATTTGAAAAAACAAAATATTAGCATAGCATGACTTTTAGATTAACAAAACACATAAATCATGCACAACAGCCCTTTCAACCTGAAGCAGCTTCACCACTCTCACCCACAGAAAGAAGCAACTCACAAATTTAATGAGTAATTCCTGACTAGCAACATTCTCATCTCTTAAAAAGAAAAAAAGACACAAGGTTTTAAAAATGTCGCATTATTTCTTCTCCTTAAAAAGTGAAATGGAGTTGAAGAATCTTATGCATACAGAAAAATTAGGCAAGTTGAAAAACTATACACAGCATTTTAGATAATTCCATTTGTAAAAACAATTGTGATTCCAATAAACTGAAGTGCGTTCATTACTGAAATGGGTGTTTCAGCATCCTGTTTTGCCTACTATTTGCATTGCACTTCCATAGGCAATGAAAATGGAGCAGTTGGTTTTATTTGCAGCTTAAGTGCTAATAGTTTCACATCCTTTAAAGTGCAAACACTTCAGAGTAATCTTCATTTCAATCTCTTACTTTAACATCTAAAAAGAGCACAAAAATTTTCTTGCGCAAAAAAGCAGCTGTTGCTAAGTTGGAGAACAAATCTGATGTGATCACTTTAAAAGCAACATATGACAAGAAAGAGAGGAAACAATAATTACACATGTAGTAAAGTCTTTAGAAGTGTCAACACCTTCCTGTTTACGCTTTGCTGTATATTGCTAACTTTAATTGCTCACACAAAATACATGTAATTTACTGCACTGAAACAATCCCCTAATGAAAAGGCACCAAAGGTTCTGCATGTTTCAGTGTCCATAGACCCAGTACTTCTGTTTCCACATGCACTTCTAGTCTTTCTACCCACCACAGGCAAAAATAATATTTTCCATCATAGCATGAGGAGTTTAGCAGGATGCACAAGTATCCCTCCAAGAATAGTTTTACTTGCTGTGAACCTGAGCCTGAAGAAGTCTCTCCTTTTCATACCTGCATTCCCAATTCTTCAAGGCAGACAATACCATCTGTGCTGATGGTACCTGGCAGTACCTATTGCTGTCTAGATGCTAAAACTTTTCTATAACAGGTTTTCATAGAATTATATAATGGTTTGGGTTGGAGGGGACCTTGATGATCACCTAGTTCTTACCCCCCTGCCCCGGGCAGGGACACCTTCCACTAGCCCAGGCTGCCCAAAGCCCCGTCCAACCTGGCCTTGAACCCTGCCAGGGAGGGGGCAGCCACAGCTGCTCTGGGCAACCTGTGCCAGGGCCTCACCCCCCTCACAGGGAAGAATTTCTTCCTGATAGCTAATCTAAATCTGCCCTCTTTCAATTTAAAGTCCTTGTCCTGTCACTACATGCCTTTGTAAAAAGTCCCTCTCTGGATTTCTTGTAGGCCCCTGTATATATAGAGATATATATATAAAACTATAACAGACATACAAGTCACTATAACAGGTGACTTTTCCCTGTTAGAGAAGTCACCACCCACTTTCACACTCCTACCTGCCCCTGAACATAGCCCATGGACAGATGATGCGATTCCTACTCCCAACAAAATAGGGTACAAACAGAGATTCAGCTTGATAAAGCACTTTCTGTTCTACACACTCAGTTGTTTACAAAAATTCTCAGTAACCAGAACACAAGAAACATGCTTGAGACAGAGTGTTTGGTAAATGGATTTGAAACCCAAAAGAGGGAATGGATGCTATGATCAGTCCTGTGTGTGTTTTCTAACCCATTACACACAGAATCAGCAGTATTTTTTTCGCAGCTGTCCTCCGAGTTTCCTTAACTGCCACGAAGGCAAACTTTCTGACTGTCCAGGCAGCGTGTCTGAATCCTTTACAGGAGGAAGAAGTTTAAAGAACAAAGCTAGAAGAATAATGTCATTACACATGAAGTCAGCTGTTGCTATTGGAAGGATGCAGTGACAGGACAAAATACAATTTTAACCTCATGAGATAAAAACTGATAATGAGGTGTAACTCATTCACTCAACTAATTTCACAGTTAATCTACATCATATTCTCCTCTTGGCCTGAGTGGGTCAACTAGAATTACACTTTTACTACAGTATGATTTCATCCCCTCCTTTAATCACCCTCTGGATGAGGGTGGAGGAAGTCCTTCAAAGCAGGCTTCTTATCCAACCAGGAAAAACAGCAGCGGGAAAAACCTCTTTCTGTTCAAATTCTTCATCATCGCAAAGAGAAACTCTGCAGACTGAAAAATTATACCTATTGCTAAATTTGTAGCACTTATTTTCCAAATGCATACTACAAAGTTGTTTCTTTGAGTCTTCTATCTCATAATAACAAAGCAAGCAATTCCAAAAAACTTACATTATGCCTCCCTTTCTGTCTAGCAGAAGATAGGTATAGCTGAGAACAGAAATAGTGACAATTATTTAAGCCAGTGTTTTATGCCATGTATGCCACGCTTCCCCACTTTAGCTGGGCTGCACATCACCAGTTCGCTTCTCTCGCAAGTTATACTGGGACTCTATGATGACAGCACATGTAGGCATGCCAAGGCTGGAGATGTGCAGAGGAATTGGTATGGATTTCACTGCATTAGGCCAACTGAAGCACTAGAATCCCTGGAGGCAGGGAGCAGTTCACAGAGCTTTGAATGCCACAGTTCACTGCCACTGTCCTACTTTGGTTCAAGCTCATACAGTACTACACTTCTCCCATCAATTACTACCTGGAGATATACAACCATTTGCTGTATACATCATTAACCTAAGCCTAGTGTCAGTTAGGACTAACTGCAAGGGCTGATAGCTTTCTCCACATGATGATCACTTTTTTCCTGTCACCTCTGAGGACCTGGTGTCACAGTACCAGCTGTAGAACACCTCAGAGGTCCACCAAGGGAAAAATTCTCATTTCCACAAATGCGTTCACATCTTAGATTGCCTGTCATGGCCATTAATGACTACCCTGGTCCTATTCCTGATCTGAAAGTGTTTCATCCCAGAAGGGCTCAGCCAAGTACTTTGCAGTTTGCAATGTTTGTCTGTGCAGCAGAAGCAGACAGCAGACTAGTTGCCCTGTCTCACCAACCCATCCTCTGGATTGCCTTCCACATTGACTCAGACATCTCAGTAGAGCCCGGGCTACACAGGTTGCCAAATCATTCCTCAAACTGTCTCACTGGTGATAAACAAGTTCTCTACCTAACAGCTCAGAACTGCATCAGACCACTTCTCAGATGGGAAAACCAAGCCTGTTTCAGCAATTACAGCCAGGTGTTCTGTACTCACAGACAACTTGTACCCCAGATGGTAGGAAAACACAAAAGAGAGTGAAATTATGGAATTTGATCAATACACTGACTGTCATAAGTAAAGGGCAAAAGACTCAAGCCAAGGTGAACAGGAATTCCTGGGTAACTGGAGATGCGATTAGCACAAAGAATGAGTAACACAGACATAGCTGTACATACCACTTTCTGGAATTAACTCTCTTACACCCTGTTCACGTACTGTTAACATCGACCTGGAGGCACAGAAGGAATACTGTTTTCAGCAGTAATGAACGAGGTACTTCAAAAACTGGCAGAATGCCCCTTGTTCTACTGGCAGTGATATAACATCAAAAGTACTCATCATTAGCAGCATCTGGTTAAAGCGACTAGAGAAACCAATTTCCATGCCACAGAAATTTGTAAGCTTTGTGGGAGGGTTTCCACTTCCAGTCTTAACTACTTCTGCCTCCCCTACCCCAAACACACTATAGCAGTTCTCACAGGTTTTCAGGTTGCTCCCTTTCGGGGCATTTTTCAGGAGCCCTTCTACACCCATACTACCTAGCAATTACATTGCCCTTTATAAAGCGCAAAGTCCACCAGCCTCAGACTATGACCTGGAGTTAAACCTGCAGTATTAACCAATTCTGTAGAACAAGCATGGGCACTTATGTACACGAAAAAATCCTGCTGTTCTGCTACCAAAAAATTTAGTGGATGCCATCCTTTTTTTGCAATCACCTACTTTGACTTGCATAATCCTATCTGTATTTTTAGTTAGCTCTTGTGGTGAAAGTGGCAATTACAACAAACCAATTAAGCGCAGCATACATTCACACCTGCGCGCACACAGGCACTTGCTCTGCAACTTCTTTCAGTCTGATTAGCGTACTTGTCTCAACACATCCTTCCTACCCAGAAGGTTCAGTCTATAGCCAGCAGCAGTTCTGAATCAACAGCACAAAATCAAGAGCATACTTAAGCTACAAGCTGCAAAGAAATACGGCTGCTGAGCCACAGCACTGGAACAAAAATCCAGGCAAAAACTGCCTCCTGTGCCACCGATTTTCTTAATCTATAGGTAGCCGTAAAAGAACACAGTCCAATCGCATATTGCCCCCATGTGGTAAATCCGTCAAACTGCAGAAGAGTATAAATACCTCTAGGACTCCCCTAAATTTTCTCTAAACTTAATCCTAAAATTTTTCAGTAGATGTTAGTTCTTTGACTGTAACAGCCTAAACATTAAGCAGATATGAAACAGTCTTCTCCACAGGTATGCAATTTATTTCTCTTTTTTACTCAACAAAACCTGCACGGTGGGGTTAACCAAGTATGTCTGAAGCAGCAAGACCTAAAAAAAACACCCATACAACTGGAAATGTCAGAAAGTTCACCCCCATTTTTTTTTTTCTATTTTAAAGTTTATTGAGGTTCATCTAATTTCCCTCTCCATAAAATCAGGCTAGTATCTGTTACCTCAGAGGAGCTGGACAAGGGTTCAATCCAGTCACAACTTGTTCGATACTTCAAAGATCTACATCAAAAACTTCTGTAAGTGTTGGGGGGGGTGGTGGTGGTGGTGGAGAACAAGACACCACCAGACAGAAGCCACCACTCCACCAAAATCTGAAATTCTAACAAGAGAAGATGTGATCTTTTTCACATGCCAATAAACTTCAGTCAATACAGCTACACAAAAGCTCAGTTAATAGGAATGTTTAAAAAAAACTGTATGTTAAATATAAAGGTTAGAAAGGCCTAGTCCTGTTTCATAGACAGGATACTTCAGAAGAAAAAAAGAAATTAAGAATCTATGAACACTAACCACAGATAAGCATGGCAATTATTTTACTATATTTTACTATTTACAGTAACTTAAAGTAGCAGAGTTAGTGTTACTGAAAACATCAGTTTACTTTACTTTCAAAAATTAGGCAACCAAATGGTAAACTGCTGGCAAGGGAGTAAACTGCTAGATTCCCCACTCTGCCCCCAAAACCAAGCAAATTGTTCCAGCTGTTTGTGCCAGGAAAGGGAGCGTGTAAGTCCGCACTGCTGCCGGAAGGCAGAAACAAGCCCAGCCTGGGGCTGCGTACAGCTGTTGGACATATGTACTGCCATTCCCGCAGTGCTGTTTTTCTGTGTTTCGAAGTAGATAAAGTAGGCAGCCTGAGACTATTTGCTGGGCACAAAAGAAAGACTAAAACCAGTTTTCTTGCTCTGGGTACAAACTTCCCAAGGAAAGTGCTAGTAAGCAAGATAACTGGTTCACTGAATACCACCGGAGAGCCAAACCGCGTGTTCTCTTCAGGGGAAAAGGCTCTGGATGTGGAACAAGTACCACTACAGGGACACCTTGACCTGGGTTTTAGACTCTCCCTTACGGAAAAGCTTCTTAAAAGTAGAAATGAATCAAAAACATTAAAACAACGGGAGAATTGCAAATTATGAGGCACAGGAGTGGGCATGTGCTGAACGAAACATTTTACTGTCAGTGCCTTTCCCTTTTTTTAATAAATATGCTGTGGAAGCAGCACAGTATCTGCTTTAATGAGTGTTTTGCATTAGCTCTCAGGGTGTGTTTATTTACTTTCTCCAGAATACACTGGGTTATCTTCACACAACTTGGGAGCTCCCCTGTTTCCTTCATGGGAAACTTTCCCATGAATATTTGGCTTCTGCTTATAAAAATGATGCGATTGCTTCTCTTTGCCCCACCAACTTCAATTTGTTTCTCAATAAAAAACAGGACAGACAGCCTGAGGCACTTTAAGCACAATACCTCAACACAGCAAAGTTGCTAATGGCTGGCATCTTATAACTCAAATATCTCTAACCTTTTGCCATACCTTCCTTTACGTGACTTCTGTGGTGGAGCAGAAATTTGTATCTGGCAAAGTGGACCCCCCCTTGGAATGCAGCCATGCCTTACATCTGATGCGCCAAGCACCGGTTCCATCACCACAGAAGATACACGCAAAGCTGAGGATCCAAGGAGGGCCGAGACTAGAGCATAAACAATTAGCCCCATCAGTCCTACAAAACCATTTATACTGGCTTTCAGAGTGAGCAGTAGCAAGCCCCAGGCTTGGCAGTTAGTAACTCTCCTCATTCTTTTCCTATTAAGGAGCTCAGCCTTTCCCACAGCAATCAAAGCACTGCACTTCTTGCTTTGTGGTACCTGTTTCTTACAACTGAACAGGGTGTCTGCAGGGCCGCCTCTGCTCTAGCCAGAGGTAGTTTCTGAAAAGCTTGTTGTTCTCTGTCTCAGATAGCTGGACACCTCCTCTGTCTCGCTGGATTTACAGGCTCTCATTCCTGTGGGTGGAAGTGAGCTTCATTTGTCTACTGCATTTCAAGCACCGAAACTAAACTTGCAAACATACAGCTACATCAGATCTTGCCTTACTAAATGCTGTAGAAACTCCCCAACACACCTGAAACTCCGACACACCCTTCCATGGCTATGAGCCAGACCCAGGCAATCCTGTCATGTCTGGGCTGCACTGTCAATAGAGCTGGCCATCAAACCACTCCTTAGACAAACCTCTTCCTCCTCACACTGCCTCCATCCCCAGTTTCTGGACTTGACCCAGAACTACACCGAATCTCACTTCACTGCACATGCTCTCACCTGGTTACTGTGACAACAGGCTGATTTCAGCATCACTCAACTCTTCCTATAAAAAAGGACACACGAGCAGGTAACAGCACCTCCCAGTTTTCGGATGATGAAGAGATTCGTTAGAGTACTGTGGTCTGGAACAGTCTGCCTGGGTGCCACACAGAAGCCAGCCCAGTAGGTCACAGCTCCAATAGCAATGGCTGCTCTAGCAGAGGGGAAACACCCCCCTCGCTGGTAAAGCAGACTGCGTCCCCAGCCCTTGGCCTCCAGGCTGTCCGAAAGCACAGGAGGTGCTGCAGCCCAGGGTCACGAAGCGGTGCCTGTGGGAAAAACTCTACAGCAAGTTGAATTATGAAGTGTTTTAATCACCCAAATGAAACCCTTTTCCCCACTGCAGGAATCCTTTAAGGGTTTCTCTCTGGCTTTCTCTCACTATCTGTCAGCAGGAGCCCAGTGTTAAACTCTTTGTGCAGTATCCCATACAGAACATCAGGAAAACAGCAAATACAGAAGATCATATAATTTTGTGGAGGTATTGGTACTGAATTCCAGGACGTCTTTCCGAGCAACAGTTTCAATTCTTCCCAAAGCCTTCGCAGATTTTATTCTTGCACTCCTCAGACTGTTAGTAACCAACAACCTTGTTTGCCCTCTATTTCAGATACTTCCCTACAGCATGCAGCCTTAAAGCATTTCAGGATCTACTACTAAGCATCCAGAAAAATGCAGAAAAAGTGACCCTTTTTGGTTTTCTTTACACAGAGGATCAAGAAACAGGAGTTAGCATATTTTGTTCACCTTTTTCTTTAACCATTAAATCTGTGAAACAAGCTAGCAAAATCCTGATGGAAATCCTCCTTCAGGGCACAGAAGCAAGATAAACCATCAAGAATGCCACGAACTAGTCACGTCCATGCTAGACTCTCAGGAAGAGCTATGCAATGTTTGTCTGGTCAACCACTTGATAAACAGGACTTTGTGTGGTGCAGGATAGTTATCTGAAAACAAGACACTTCCGTGCGCGCACACTGTCTATTCAGATACAAACAACAGAGGACTCAATTGACATTTGAATTTCATGTCTTTCAGAATCTTGTGAGGATATCCTACTCAGTTCTAGCTTTCGTAGAAGATAAACCAATAAAAATCTCCATCCCTTTTTGCACTAGACCTTTTGATACTGCTGCCTGGGATAGTGAGCTAACACTGCATTGTTAAGAGAAAGGCTGAATATAGTCCTCTTTGGCAGAATTTGTTAATGAAATGCCATTCTTTCCTTCTAGCGGCACAAGGCAGCTTTCTTCTCAGTCACTCCGAGGTCATCAGAGTGTTTCTAAAGAGAGACTTAGGTATGACTAATTCATCCACAGGTGCCAACTAAATGGAAAGCCTAGGAGGAAGTGGTGTAAATTTGATCTCCAGCCCAGCCATCCTAATATTCAGAATGATCCAAAACAGGTACACAAGAGGCTCTAAATAATCTCCTTCCTCATTCCTTGATGAAGAGCCAAAGTAGCCAGGGAGTAACCGCCAACTACTCTCTTCAGGAAAGGGAACTCTTCTGCAGATAACCCACTGTCTAACTAGGACAAGTGTTACCCCAAAGGTATGGATGAAATATGAGAAAAATGCTGGAAATTTGCAGGATACCAAATGGAAGAAGGAAATAAAGGGCAGTAGTCTAAAGACAGAAGAGAAAAATCTACTGAATAGCACAGAGACAATGAGAAGAAAATAAATCCTAAGTATTGAAGAATGGTATGGGTGGGTGAAAAGGACTGGAAAAGAAATATTCGTAGAAGTGCAGGCATAAATTGGATGAGAAATTAATTCAGAAAAAATAAAGGTTAAAAAAGATACACATACACAGTTATACAGAAAATCTGCATCCAAATATATTCAGCTGTATTATTCTACTGCATATAAAAACCATATGAGTTTATCTACATAATCATATACTAACAATGCACTGCCATTCCTCCAAAATAAAATGATAGCTTGGGTTTATTAAGCAGATTTAAAGTAAAATAAAACTTGTTCCAGCATGTAAGCACATAAATCAACATGTGGAAAAAATGCATTAGTGTAACATTCCTTCTAGCAGTCAAGGCAAAACAATGTACAAAAGACATGTTCAATTTCATTTAGGTTTATCATGATTTTAATAATATTTATATAAACCACAATAATATTTTTATTATTTATTTTCAAGCCCAATCTTCCTTTTTTTCTAAAGGAATGTATAATAAAAAGGTTTGAGACCACTGGCACTAATCCACGCATTCCTGAATAGAAAGCTTAATATGTTTACCCAGTTTTGTGACATGATTTACATGTCAGTTTTGACATGCTATTTCAGTCCCCATCCACAATTAACATTCTTTTTATGTGCACAGAACTAATAAATCTGGAAGTAAGAAGTTCTTCAGTAATTATTTCATTGTGTAACTCTTAGTTCAATTCATTTCCAGCACTCCTTTCCAGAATTGGATTAGAATTCCATGAAAGTAATCATCTACACCTGACAGAAAGGATGCCATTCTGAAAAAAAAATAAAATACCATCAGTACAAACAAAAAGTCTTGTTTCAAAAAGTAGGTTTGACATATTCAGGATGCTTCCTTACCTCTTCCCTCACTATAGCCTAAAGACGGATCTTCCTTTAATGTACCGGTTCCACACGAAACAGTTCAGATAAATGAAACATGAATATACTTTAAAACCATCTATGAAGGGTCACAACATGCACAAGTTCTACCTCTGTGGAGTGGTCTGACTGCACAATGTGTGCCCCCCAGCAATGCAAAGCAACCCAAAGGAGCAATCCAAAGCGAGCTGTCCACACCAGGGCACTCGTTCCAAATTTTACATACTGCTATAAAATCCTCTGCTATTAACAGTTGGCTCAAGAATCCAAAACCAAGGACACAGCCTGGTACTCTCAATCTGTAACAGCCATAGGGGTCATTGAAGTTATTTCACAGAGAAGATGAACCCTAAATTATTTTGGAATATCTAGAACAAAGATCAAACATCCTTTCGCTCTGTCCAGAGATGAAGTGCGATTCACTGGGGAAAACAACGACCCTTAACACTTAAAGCACCACCTAACAACAAGTAGCTTAATTCTTGGCTAACATAATAATTAAGGGACATGCAAGTTTAGTGAGAGCTGCTGCAAAAGCAAGATGCCATTAGGCAGGACTTTGGCAGCTCTGGGAACACCCACAGGGAAATGCACTGTACCAACGCACTCAAGCATACAATATCAACGACCGTATTTTATGCAGTTTCGTCAATGTCTTCTCTTTCAACCATACCTGCATTTCTCCTTTATATTTAAAACATATCACCACAGACAAATTAATATTGACAGGGTTGATTATAATAAAGAATCATTAAAAAAAAAAGAATGTATTTTAGCATTTTTATTAGTTTTGGCTAATGGCAGTACATAAAACGGAATATAACAGATTTGTGTACCAAAAGCAAGTAATTTTTGCTACTGACTATAAAACTCTGCAAATTCAAAAGTATTTTAACTCCTAAAATAAAAACTATTACAATGCTGTAACAGGATAAGAATTGTGGCCAGTTCAGCAAGCCACCAGACAACAGCTACCTTTTGCCTCCAAGTCTTTCTTCTACCCAAGTCTTTCTCTACCAGTAGCTAAATTTGTCTGAAACAGAATCTGAAAAAGGTAGTCTTTTCACGTCTTACCATAAACCATTAATTAGAAGACCATCACAAGAAAAGTGAAGGGGAAATAGACCTTCAGAGACATCAGGCACACTATGAATGATTGCCCCAAAGACTTGGAAGAAGCAGCAACTAGCTGTTTAAAGTAATTCAATTAAAATGGCAAGTGCCATAAACTTGTTTTTTCCTATTTAAAAAACCCCAACAAAAAACATATGAAAATATTTATCCTGCTAGAATTTGTAAATCAAAAATTATTTGCCTAAGAATCAAACAGAATACTTTATCCTGAACAAATATTTTAATAGATACATGATATTTCAAAGAATAAGACATTGCTTAAAATAATTCCACAGGTAATGACCAAACAGCACTAAATGCATGGACAATCTGCTTTTGTTCCCATGTTAGAAAATACAGGAAAAAAACTATCAAACCAACATACACAGAGAGAGTTACACATACAGCCAGTCCCCCCTCTGCATACATTTTAGATTTCACAGTTTTTCTTCAAGTACGGGTCATAGTACTACTGCAGCTTACCACACCCTACTGAGCTTATGGGTTAAACATGGATGTCCCAGAGTTGCTCTCCTTGGCAGAGCAGACAGCATCTGAAGCATGCTGTGTTATAAAAGTTTAACAGAGAGATACTAGACAAATAACTTAGAAGCAAACAAATGCTGCTTTACCAGAAAAAAAGAAACAGATTTGTGGCAACTGAAGAATAGCACAGGATTTCATGAAGTATTTGATGACTTAAGGTTATAGTGAGTTCTTTTGGTAACTTTATGACAACTGATTCACAAAAATATCAAAATATTTAGAAATAAATAAGATGTTGCGGAGTGTTTTCTGACAATACTGCCACATTGCTTTGTTTTTACACATTCTTTGCAAAAAGCAAGGCAAGAACTTAGAAGTGAATGGTTTTCCATCTAAATTTTATGTGGAAGTATTTGACAAAATGGGACTTACCACCCCTGTGCAACTCAACATACAAAAAGGTTCTCACTTTCACTTGTGTCAAGGTTAGGAAAGGTCAAATGAGTTGTGCAAAACTTTAACAGTAATTGCTTTTGAGAAGAAAACTAGAGCTCCCTAGCAAATGCTATCGTATTTTTAGAAAGATTCAAATACAAAGCAATTCATAAACAGTAATTTCAGGCAGGTAAAAATTTCAGTTGTTTAGCAGGTTTATATTTAATCTAGCCACCTAAATACCACTGGAATTACAAACTAGCTGTAGAAATCCTATTAATTTTTTCAAAGAAACGCTAAAAAAAATTATAAAAATCACAGCTGCACCTGAGCTCAAAGAAGAGAAAAAAGTTGCAATTATATCTATTTATTAGCTGTTCAGATAACAACATTTTGTAACAGATCAGATCGGGAAATCTGATTGCTGGCTTTATCAGAATTAGTAGAAAAACCAACTCCTTAACTTATCAGCTACGACCTATGTAGCTGTTATTACGTACTGCAAATACAATACCAGATGTGATATGCAGTAGAAGTCCAGCCAAGCTAAAAAAGTCTCCTTCACTACCAGTGTTAAGGAAAGTGACCTTGGCCTTAAAAAAAAAAAAAAAAAAAAAAAAAAAAAAAAAAAAAAAAAGTGTAACTTATCAGAGTCACTTTCAAAGTAATACTGCTAACTCCCTCTTGGAGCAAGACCCTAGAATAACATTTGCATTGATCCTGTCAGGCACGGACCACTTTTTTTTTTTTTTTTTTTTTTAAAGAGAAGTGTGCTAGTATATATTTTATACTACAATTAACAGTTTGCAATGCCCTAAAAATAGTATGAAAATACTCATTAGGAATTATAGAATTTCTTAAGCCTTTGGATATAGGAAACTCAGATACATAGAAAACTACTCTTTGGGGTTTACCTCATTTAACAATATCAGCATTATTCAAGTGTATTTGGCTACAGTAATGCTAGAAAATAGTAGGATTGATTTGTGCTGACCTACCAGAAACTCCTGCAATAGAGTAAGAGATTTTAGGCGAACAATAAAGAATGTATGTCCCTCAAAGTTAAATCTGAAGGAAATGATGCCTGTCATGTAAAATACAGTGTGCGTCTTAAAGAGGTATTTCCTCTTATTTCTTTTGCTAAGACACAAGGTGTGCTTGAATTTTAATTGATACTTGCAGAGGCCAAGGAAATCATCTGCACTGAGCAGACAGAAAAAGAGCTGATGGTCTCACAGACACACACCTGTAAACACTGAAAAAAACTAAAATTAACCTTGCAGGGATTCTTAGTGAGGTGACTATTACATGCCACTGAACAAGATATCACTGACAGCTGTTTATTTCTAAATGTAATATGAAGTTAAAAGCAAGGAGCTAATAAGCAAGAATAAAAAAAATATTATCTAACACCATATCAACCTAGAAAAGTTTCAATGTCTATTTTGTATCCCTAATACAATGGGAAACTGAAAATAAGCTCAATATAAGAATTACTAAATGAAAACAAAGTCAAATATATGTGTGTCTAATATATAAAGTACCAACTGACTACATGTTATGAAACACATATCACGAGAGTTACCACAATGCATTTCCATGATAAACTCTAAAGCAAACTCCAAGTCATGTGTTGAGCAAAAGGCATCTTTTCTGGTGTAACACCACCATAATTCAACTCCAGGAGGTCTCCTTTTAATCAGGGTATAAAGTAATCTAAAAACAAGGCAGAAAAATAGAATTTAGTATTAGTTATCTTCTTACAGCTAGAAACCCAAAAGAACTGCACACATTTTAAAAGTTACAATGAAACCATGACTTCATCATGAGTTTGAGAATCACAGTTTTACACAACTTCAAAGATTCCTTCCATGATTCTTCCCAGCATATGGAAGACTTGGAAAAAAAAAAAAAGTGTGTATATATATATATACATATATGTATACAGACATACACAACCACACTAATGTTTAGTTGGCTCCAAACCATTTTACTTCATGAACTGCAGTTAAACCTCAAAAATTAAAATTAAGATTGAAACCTATGCGAACCTATCTGGAAAACACTTTTCCAAAACTTCTTAATCCAACCACAATAATAAGTAGTTAAAAGAAAAACCCTTTAAGTGGCTATTTGAACATCTTACCAAAGACTTTACACATGGTGTCCATGAACTGCACTGCTATCTCCTTCTCCACTTTGCATCTGCATCTGCATCTGCGCCTGCATTCTTGCAATCATCTCCTGCATGCGACGAAGCTGGAAAAGTAGCACAGAAGAATCCTGTAGCCTAATCACACCTCAGAACATGATTCTTTGCTGCCACCACACTATTATTTATATTAAAGAGGGAATATATATCTGCATTATCTTTAACTGATAGGTTAACAGTCTCAAGGTCTTCTCTTACTGCTCTTCTTCATTCCTTAAGAGGTTGGAAATTTACTGACCGAAATAAGCAGGGTTTATTACTGTAATCTGGGATGAGATTTTTAAGCATCCCTAAATGGAAGTCTCTGCTTCCTCCAAAGTTAAACGCATAAATATGATGATGCTGAAGTGATGAACAAACACGTACAGTTACTAAAGCTTATCACCAGAAGAAAAGCAGCTTGTTCATGTCCCTCAAAAATATCTGTCACTAAAAAAACCTGTCAGGAATACTTCCCAAAGCCGTTGCTACTGATGACTAGGTGGAAGCAAGTATTATTACAGGCAAACCATCCAAAGAGACATTAGCATTATTAAAACTTTAGAGTACTGCAACATTTAAACACGGGGTAATCGGGTAACTCAGCTACTAAGATTAATTCGGCCATGTTGCATGCACAATACTTAAATTCTACTTTAAACTCAAACTAAACTGTTAAGCTTAACAATGAAAAGTTAAACCTGCAAAATGTTTACACTGTTCTTTCTTCATATTCCTTAAAATAAAGACTCTTTTCATTTTTACTGCAGTTATCTTTTGGGACTTGGGTAGCCATGAAGACCACCAGTAAGGCTGAGAATCTGCTTGTGCTAGGGCAGACCAAAAAGTCCACCTAACTCAGCCTTCTTCCCAACACTGGCTATTAGCAGATGCATCGAAGAGCCTAACAGCCAGGTACACACATCCAGTTATTTCCTGACATATGCTCAAACTCTAGAAATCTGTCAATCTGACAATCTGAATTTGCTAATCCATGAAATTCTACCTTTGTGTTTAGTGAGCACATTCGTGGAGAGAGTAAAATTCTCAAGTCTCTCAGCATTTTTTAGTTTATCTGCATTCCTGCTATGCACAAAATTCCATGCTAACAAGTTCCACAATTTATAGACTATCTTAAAATATCTTTTTTATTTGAAACCAGCCACCTATTAATCTCATTTAAGTGTGACCTGTTTCTTGTAGATTCCCATTCATCCTGCCATCTGTGATTATGTAAGCCCCTTACTATACCCTTCCCCTCTGTCATCTACTTCTGAAGAACATTAACCTCATCTTCCCTTCTACAGGACCTGTTTCAGATCTCTACTTCAGTCTTTCTGCCCACATTTTACTATTCAGTGTCCTTTTTCTAGTCCTGCCCATATCCTAGTTGGGTTAGGGGGACAATGAAAACAGCGTTAGAGCTATGCATTACGGATTTATCATAGTGGCAGAATGAGAATTTCTGGTTAGTTCTTTATTCCTGACAATTCCTACCACTGTTTCCCCCTTTGCTGCAGAGCTCAACAGACTTTCTCCCAGTCTGCAATTGCTAACTTTAGAACCTTTACTCATGAGAGGACGGCTCTCCTTCCCCACATGATGTGCATTACATCCATTGCTGATCAGTACAATGGAATCAGGCATTTACCAGATTCCATTCGTTCCAATAAATCAGTATACTGAGGCTTCCCTACACCTCTTCACATTATGTTTTGTTACTGAACCTTGAATAACTTTATATTAACAAATTCTGTCTTTTCCTTTACAAATTACCAAGATCATAAAAAAATCATTTGACCTAAAGTAGCAATACAAGAATAAAAATTCCCCCATCACAAGAGTAAGCTCTGTCATCTTACTTCAGCTTCTTTTTCCAGCAGAATCTGGTCTTTATTTACTTCTTCATCTTCTATTTTCCTAAAATAAGATGTATATTGTTTAAAAATGTGCGCACATTCCCGATTTTGAACTTCTACAGAATGCTTTGTTGTGAGAAAAATCAAGGCTCTTAAAACATGTCAGTTTTATAATACAAACAAAATTCATTGAAACACGTTCCCCACACAGCTGCATTTTATGCTTTTAAGTTATTGTAAAGACATCAATTTATCCTTTACTCCTTCATAAAGTTATCTCCAGAACAAATAAATTTCAAAAACCATTCTAGCTATGACTTTAAAACATGAGAGGTATTCGCATGTAGGTATCAATAAAAACTGTTTCTGAACAGTATTCAAGTGTAGCAGTTTACCTGAGCATAACATTATCTTAACTGATTGCAATTTGAGTACCACACAGATACATCAAATTCAGAAATACCGCAAAGACATACTCAATTCTACTTTTTCATTGGTGCAATAAATCAATACAATTAAATCAAAATATGAGTTCAAGGTAATGCTGGACAAGGAGTTAACAAAAATATGGAAACAACATGTAAAATAACTTATGCTCTAAGAAATTCTGTACCTGGAAACCTGGTTACCTCCAGGCAGAACCTTCCTTTGATGCAGCTCTACCCCATCTCTAACTTCATGAACCATGTTTGCTACCAAACATCTAAAAGGCTCATAACCAAAATTGTAAAAGTAACACAATTGCTGTACATGTCTGGAATCCTTCCAGTTGGAGGAATCCTTTATCTTCTGCTCCACTTAAAGACTCTGAAGTTTGCTTATTTTTCTAGTACAGTCACCTTTTTTTTTTTTTTTTTTTTTGGCACATCCAGAAGACTTCTTTTGTATAACACGTTATAGTACAAACATTGATTGCTCCTGTTAAAATTAAGCAAATGCTTTCAATCAGTATCTCGGCAAACTCTTGCTTAATTGGGACTCCCCAGTTTTACACTGAGAAAACAAATATAAGAATATTTTAATGTACTATGTTTTCAAGATTACTGACCACTTTGGTAATAGATTTCTCCTATCCCATGTTGCAACTGGGAAGATCTGCTAACAGATCTAATCACACAAGTGCCATCAAAAATGCAAAGTGAACAAACTGATGCTTGTTAAAAGGATAATGGAGAAACAGATTGTCAAACATTAGTGAATAGAGTCAACAGGCACTAATTGCCAGGCACTGGCAGAGGGGTAGGTGCAAGTTTGAAATAACTTCACACACAAACTACCCTCACTTACAGTAAATCTAGCACCACTTCAGAAATGTGAAAACAAAGATAGATGGGCCACTTAACTCGACAAGATACAAAAGCATGGTTTAGTTTCCGAGAAAGATATGTCAACTGAACAGCAACCTAACTGTCACAGGTCCTTGACAGAGGCAACTTTAAATCTTCTAAAAATTGGTAAACACTGTTTTGACTCTGGATGACATTAGGTTACATTACTTCTAAGACCTCTGTACGTAACTTTTGGGTAACAGGCACCAGAACTTGGCAAAAAATATTTTTGTTTAGCTTGAACTTCAGAAGACAGAACTTAAAAGTCAGGGGAGAAGAGCATGTCATCTTGCCTAAAGCAAAACTGGACTTGTAGGCCAATGCCACATGCAGAGACAAACTATCCTGAAAACTGACTAGGCATGTGACAAAACCTATGTCGACAGCATGATGGAAAAAGCTTTGAAAAATATATCAAACCCACCGAAATGGGCAGTTATTAAACTCCCTAGTAATTAAAATAAGAGACGCAACTGAAAAATCTAAACCATGAAACTCCCAGTTTTCAGCAAGAACTTAGAAACTCAACTTTACAAAATCCTGCTGTTTTAGTTAAAAACGAGGTGTACTGTCTGTCTCTTACTAGGAAAGTTGTGCCCTGCCTACCATAGCTCAAAATACGGTTGAAAGACATTAGCCTGTGACTGCTATGTCAATAAAATTATTTATTTATACCATGTTTAATAAAGCACTGCAGAAGGACTTGTTTCTCTTTTTAAAGACACAGTCCAAATATTCCAGTAGTTAATTCTGAAAATCTCCCTTTTTTAACATAACAGCACTGACCTCATTAGCAGATTTCTTAAGACAACATTTATCATAGACATCTGCCCTACTTATTTAACTCAAACATTCTAATCCACTGTGTTCAAGCCTTAAAACAAAGCAGAGATCTAACTATACCCTTTTAACGGCACAACTGTCTCTTCAGATTGACGTAATACTTTGTCTTACACTCAGTGTAAGCTGGTCAACTGAACTTGGTGCTGACTGGAGCTACAGTGCTGTCCATGATCTACCAAATCCTAGCAATGAAATGGTAAGAGAGAGACCAAAAAATAAATTCAGAAGAGGAAGAAACCCTAAGATGACAACCTGCCACCTCGTTTGAGCCTCTCAGAGCGGAAGTTCTCATAGTGAAGATCCTGGGTCACCTCCTGAAGATCTTGCATATGGGTGCTGGAGGAAGAAAAATAATTAAAAGATAAAATACACCTGTGTCACATCACACCGACCAATACACATTGTACACCCATTTAACATGCTAATTTAAAAGCAAATTTAAGTTAAGTAGGTGCAATAAAACCCTGAGGCAGCCCTGACATAAGCTGTTCTCCTGGGTGAGGTGTTTGATAAAGCGCTGCTGGGCAGAAGCAGAGCAGCAAAGCCTGAAAAAAAAAATCAACCGGTGGACCTTTGAGTCCTGTGCAGATGGATATCTACCTATAGATATATTTAAACAATCGCAAGGTGTGAAGCAACCCATTTATGTTCTTGAGGGATCAATAGTAATACAACAGTGTGTTCAGCAAAAGAATTGGATTATTTTCACAGAATCACCAAGTAACTCAGATTGGAAAGAACCTACTGGGCCTATGTGGTCCAATCCCCACCTAGGCTAGCTGGGTCAAGGTTGCTCATGGCTTTCTCCAGACAAATTCTGAATATCTCCAAGGATTCCACAACTGCTCCAAAGCCCCATTACAGTGTTTGAGTATCTTCCTATTGCTTTTTTTTTTTTAATCTACCATTTAATTGAAATTTTCTAACTTACATTAACATGGTCCTCAGCTTCAGGAAGTCATTATGTTCCGTATTCTCCACTTCGACTACACCCCACGGGTAGAGTCGACCTCTAACTTTTTTACCTTTGGCTTCAATGAGCTGATTGGATCCCACTACACAAAATGGAATGCTGGCCTGAAAGCCAGAAATGCAAAAATTACTAATAATGAACCAGAACAAACAACTCCAAGAACAACTCTTGTTCTGCTTAGCACTGCACATTATGGTAATGAGTTCATAATGCTTTTCATTTGCAGGTGTTAAAAAAAAAAAGTAATTGTTACCACCACCTTCCAGATAGGGAAGCCTGGGCAACCTATGAAGCCAGTCATACCTTCAGGAGTCTGGTCTGCTCCTTAAAATCTTCATCCTCATCTGATTCAGCATCAGGCAGATGATAAATCTTGATGCCATGCTCTTCTATTTCATCCAGAATCTGAGATTTATAATATAAGCAGTTGAGATAATACATACGTAAAGTTAACACTTTTACATCTTAAGGTAAAATTACTCAATCAGTTATACAGAGTCTCTTGAGAAATTTGGGCCTTACTGATTCAAATTACTTGGCAAGTATTTTTTTTTAAACACCATATTTCTTCATGATATTCAACAACTACTTGCCACAGACTTTGAGACAAACAGCAGTGTTCAAATAAACACTGTCCTTTGTGGATTACACTTAAGAAATTAAGCTTTTTTAAACCTCTGCAATTGTTTTTTTTTAAATTATAAAGCATTGACTCAGAAGTCATAATTGCTTTGAACAGCTTAAAACACCCTGCTCTTGCCTCTGAATTACTATTTGGGGGGTAGGGGTGGGAGTGTTTAAAAACCTAACTGAACTGCAGACACAACAAATACTTTTTTCTGTCTCCATGACTGCTAAGAATGGCATCTGCAGCTGGAATCCAATTTGCCATAAACCCAAATTTTACTCTTAAAAAAACCCAAACCCCACCCTTATTTAGGCAGAATTCTAGCACAATACCTATTTCAAACTAAAGTATACTTCTCTGTTTTTATCGCAAGCTAGGTAAGATAACTATAAGGATTTACAGAATAACAAGAAATCATAAAGTTTTAAATATAACAGCTAAGACTGGATCAAGTGTGCCTTCTGCCAAGTTAATTCTAACACTTCTTTCTAAATTTCATAGTTATTATTAACTCATGATGGTTTGTTGCATTTTCCCCCCACCCTCAGCAAATACAGCATCAAGTCCTGGAAGACAGAATGTGTTAAGGGGTCTTGCCAAAGGAAGAAAGTAGTGAAATGTATTAGAATAGGGTGACATAGGGGAAGTAAAACAACCCCAAAATCAGAAAAATCTCTGAAAATCCTATTTTTCAATCATCAGAATTCCGACTGGGTAAAAAAATATATGCACATTGTGGATGCTGATACAGATGTCACCACTTTGGGAGCGATTAAACAGGTAAGGGAGCAATTACCAGTAACGAGTGCATGTAAATGTTTTTCCAAAGTTTCAAAATTGACTCGTAATTGTAAATGCAGCCAATCTGTCATTTCACAGACAAAATTTTAAGGACAATTTCTCAGTTAAATACATAATAAAAGGATTTACAAGATATCAAACTACATATTAAATGGTGTTACATTGTGCACAAGACTACATTTTTCTTGACTAGGACAGAGTAAGGTTGAACGAGAATGTCCCTCTCTTCAGCAACCATGCTGCTATAATCAAAATGCAACATTTTTTGGCAAGCTAGAGGAATACTTACCCTTTTCTTTAGTCTTTCTCGCTCTTTCAGAGAAAGCGTATCAGCTTTTGCAATCACTGGTACAATATTTACTTTATTGTGTATGGCCTTCATAAACTCAACATCCAGAGGCTTAAGGCTAAAATTATAATATGAAAAATTTTAGATCCAAATTACCAAAAAGCTTAAGGCTAAGATTAAAAGATGCAAAACTTATTTTCAATCTAAGTTACCATTTTCACGCCAACAGACATCACTCTCTTTACACAGAGAAAAGAACGCACTCAATTAATTTCAGCTGTTCTAGTACTTCCTTAAGTAATGACAATCTGACTCTGAAAGTTTAAGACAACAGGCACAAACCAACTCCTCAAAGTAAAATCATTTAAAAAATAAAATGACAGAGAAACACCTACCCATGACCAAATGGTGAAATGAAATAGAAGCAGCAATGAACCCGGTTATCTATGATATGCCTTCTGTTCAAACCACTCTCATCATGCAGATATCGCTCAAACTGCTCATCAATGTAAGAGATTATGGTCTTAAAACTGTAAAACAAATACGGATCCAAGAAATCATGCTCATTCTCAAATGGTCAATAATTTTAGTGATGTTTCAAAGGTAATATTAAAATACCAAGACATCTTGCTGATGAACAAAAATTAATTTACTGATGCTGTAAGACTGTAAGAGTAGAAGACCACAGATCTTGAACTTTTAATCAAATTCTAGAATAACAAACTACTACGCATATTTATTTTATCTTTATGTATATATAAAAGCCCACATGTATAACACACAACTTCTACAGCAAATTCCTCTTGGGGTAGTATTTATATTTTGACTAGTATTGATCACACATGCTCAAGATAATCTAAGCTTTTTGTTCCAAATTGATTTAAAATCATAGAATGGTTTTGGTTGGAAGTGACCTTTAAAGTTCATCTAGTTCAACCCCCCTATCATAGGCAGGGACATCCTTCAGTAGGTCAGCCTGCTCAGAGCCCCATCCAACCCGACCACGAGCACTCACAGTGATGGGGCATCCACAACTTCTCTGGGAAACCTGTTCTCACCACCTGTAAAAAACTTCTTCCTTATGTCCAACCTCAATCTACCCTCTTTCAGTTTAAAACCATTGCCCCTTGCCCTGTCACTACAGGCCCTGGTAATAATTCTCTCAATCCATATAAGGAGCTTACGGAAAAGATGGAGAGAAAGGCCTTCGTAAGGTCTCCCTGGAACCTTCTCTGCTCTAGGCTGAACAACTCCAACTCTCTCAGCCTTTCTTCACTGTGGTTCCAGCCCTGGGATCATTTTTGTGGCCTTCCTCTGGACTCACTCTGACAGGTCCATGTCTGTCTTGTGCTGGGGCCCCAGAGTCGGATGAAGGTCTCACAAGAGCTGTGTAGAGGAGGAGAATCACCTCCCTCGACCTGCTGGCCACACTCCTTTTGATGCACCCAAGATACAAATGGCTTTTGGGGATGTAAGTGCACACTGACAGCTTATGTACAATTTTTCATCCACCAGTATCCTCACATTCTTCTCCACGGGGCTGCTCTCAACCCATTCATCTCCCAGTCTGTATCAATACTGATGAATTCCCTAACCCATGCACAGGACCCCGTGCTTGGCCTTGTTGAACTTCATGAGGTCTGGCACGGGCCCAACTCCTCCAGCCCATCCAGGTCCCTCTGGATGGCACATCCCTTCCCTCTAGTGAATCAGCTGCACCACACAGCTTGGTGTCATCTGCAAACTTGCTGGGAGGGCACTCAATCCCACTATGTCATTGATGAAGATAAATAGTATTGGTCCCACTACAGACCCTTTAAGGACACCCCTCATTACTGGTTTCCATTTGGACTTTGAGCCACTGACTGTAAGTCTTTGGACATGGCCATCCAGCCAATTCTTTATCCATCTGTCAGTCTGTCTGTCAAACCCCTCTCTCTCCAATTTCCAGAGAAGAATGTTATGGGGGACCATACGACAGGCCTTACAGAAGTCCAGGTAGATTACATCAGTAGCTCTTCCTTTATCCACGCCATCATAGACAGCCACCAGATTAGTCAGGCATGATTGATTTTTGCTTGATGAAGCCGTATTTGGCCATATCTCATCACTTCCAAGTCTTCTATATGTTTCATCATAACTTCCAGGAGGATCTGTTCCATGATCTTACCAGACAGTGAAGTGAGGCTGACTGGTCAGTAGTTCCTAGGTCCTCCTTTTTAAAAACGGGCACGATGTTTCCCTTTCTCCAGTCACTGGGGCCTTTGACTGCCATGACTTCTCAAATACGATGGGGAGTGGCTAGGCAACTACATCTGCCAGAGATAACCAGATGAGATGGGATGCATCTTATCGGGTCCCATGGACTTATGTATGTTCAAGTTTCTTAGGCGGTCTTGAGCCTGATCTTCAGTTATACCAGGAGGGACTTCCATTTCCCCAGTCCCTGCCTTGAGGTTCAGGGGCTTGAGAGATGTGGGAAGAGGGATTACCATTGAAAACTGTCAGCCACTCATCTCCAGATTATTTCTCAGTAATTAATGTAAATTTCTCAAAAAAAAACAACAAAAAAGATGATGAAAATGCACTTAAAAACAAAGCACAGAATCTGAGAATACTCAAATGTAGACAAGATCTAAAGGTAGATTTTTACTTGCATTAAAGATTAATTACTTCCTCAGAGTATTGTCGAATTTCTTGTGTCCCAGTGGTTCCATTGTTTTCTGACTCCAAAAAGTCAGGGTCACTGTTCACTTAAAGCTGTTCCCAACTTAAAAAGGTTAACTAAGAAAAAAAAAAATCAAAATATTTGTTGCCTCCAAACTTACTTCAAGTTGTGCGGAAGTTACTGATGCCTCTTTACATGTATCTGAATGAACTTATAACACTTAAAACATAACACACCAAAAAAAGGGAATGACTTAAGAGTATAATTGAAATGGAAGCGTTTAAAAGAGCTAGGGTTGCCACTTGGGCCATCCTATTTCGAACTGCATACTGTTATTAATATAACCCCACTTCAGTCACTTATTCCCCCACCACCCCCAGAACAAATATGAAATGGATGTCAGTCTTCATACATAGATCGATATATACTCTGTGTACATACCAGTCTCGACAGTTGATAGCATCCCCGTACCCTGGTGTATCTACAACCGTCAGACGTAGTTTCACACCCCTCTCTTCAATTTCAACCGTTGAGGCTTCGATCTGCACAGTGCGTTCAATCTTCTCTAAAAGACAGTAAACTTGATCTTTCAGAATAGAATTTGTAAGACTATGTCATTTTGAGATAAACTTAAAAGACTAATTGGCAGATGCAACAATACAAATATTATTCCATGGATTACAAATATTATTCCATGGATTTACCTTCTAAAGTCTGATAACTTAACAGCAATACTCGGTACTTAAATTCTTCAGATTTTGTTAGAAGAATGTATGAGATTTCATACTGTTCTTAAATATAATGTAGAAACTAAGGCAAAAAGGAGTGAGAAGAAACTGTAGGCAATAGGCAGTTTGGAGAACAATACTGAATTTAAGTACTGGATTTTTTCCCAAGGTTGAAAGTGGTAAGTAATCATCAGCTAATGTGATAAAGCAAGTAATTCAACAAGTAGCTAACTCTATCTTCTTACAATATTCTCTTTCACTGGATTATTGTATGCCTTGGTTAACAGAATAAAAAAGGGACAAGGGACTGAAGGGACTGGATTGAAAGAAGGCCTGTGGAGGAGGGCTTGAGGATATTAGTGGATGGAAAACTGACTGTGAGCCAGCAATGTGTGCTCACAGCCCAGAAAACCAACCGTGTCCTGGGCTGCATCCAGAGCAGTGTGGGCAGCAGGGCGAGGGGGGGGATTCTCCCCCTCTGCTCTGCTCTCATGAGACTCCCCTGCAGTGTCGTGTCCAGCTCTGGGGGCACCAACATCAGAAGGACACAGACCTGCTTGAGCGGGGCCAGAGGAGACGATGAAGATGATCAGGGGCTGGAGCCCCCCCTGTGAGGACAGGCTGAGAGAGTTGGGGGGTTCAGCTGGAGAAGAGAAGGCTCTGGGGAGACCTTAGAGCCACCTCCCAGGGCTGAAAGGGGCTGCAGGAAAGGGGGGAGGGACTCTTGATCAGGGGGTGCGCGGATAGGACAAGGGGTAACAGTTTTGAACTGAAAGAGGGGAGATTTAGACTAGATATAAGGAAGAAGTTCTCTACTGTGAGGGGGGTGAGGCCCTGGCAGAGGTTGCCCAGAGCAGCTGTGGCTGCCCCCTCCCTGGCAGGGTTCAAGGCCAGGTTGGACGGGGCTTTGGGCAGCCTGGGCTAGTGGAAGGTGTCCCTGCCCGGGGCAGGGGGGTGGGAACTAGATGAGCTTTAAGGCCCCTTCCAACCCAAACCATGCTATGAGTCTATGAAGAAAAGAAGGTGAAGTTCACATTCACTAAATATCAAATCAAAGGAATCAAGTTGCAAGTCCAAGCAGGCATAAACAATGCGTATGTTTAGAATTGCAACAGATTAAATATTAAAGAAAGTTGTTGACTGTTTTGATTATTTATCTTACTGTGACACAATGACATTTTTTTAAGCAAAAGTAGGGATCAACTTTCTAGTTGCCAATATAAATATACCTAAGGACTAAACAGAGAGCCTATAACATCCTGGGTACAGAGGGAACCAATTCTAGCAAATCATTCAAGTATAAGGATATACATTAGGAATCATTAAAGCTAGAAGTCACTACTGGCTGTTACTGAAATCCAAAGATAAAAGCATTCAGCTCCAAAAATCAATGAGAATAGAGAAACTAGAACAAAGGTGTGTTTACCAGCAGCTCCTGGGATTATCCTTTCTGGGTAGAGATCTGTCAAGAAGAGGCTGTTTATTAATGTAGACTTCCCCAATCCAGATTCACCTGTAATTCAATATAAATTCAACATATTTACAGAAAATTTCAACTGTACTGACAGTATCATCTGACTATGCTTTTTTCCACATATAATGTGAATCTTTTACTTTAAAAATTTCCATCTTATAATTTTATGTTAGAAAAGTCTGCACAAAAAGGTTGAGTAACAATTTTTACATCTCAGCTTTGTAATACACTTTCACAGAGTTTTTACTGATGATCTGTAATTAAATCTGCTACTCAGGTGGCGTTCTGATCAATTTAGACTTCAAATTTCCCATTTTGTGTCTCCTGATTTTTTAAGGCATACTTTTCTGCTATCACTCCAGAATGTGGAAGATCAAACACAGTGAGAAGCCAGTGAGAATCCTGCCTAGGCTGTATCACCAATTTAAACAACAAAAAAGGCATTGCTAAACTTCTGCGCAGACAACCATCATTAAGTGTGATTTATTTCTGCTTTTTATGCTAATATGGCAAACAAGAACTCAAGGGAAGAGTAATATGACACACCTACTGAACATACACACAGAGCATTTTTTTCACTGATGAAACTGGGGATTAACAAACTGTACCATAAATATGGGGCTTTTGTTCTAGTGTTACTGACTGAGCCATGAGGAAAGTTCAAAAGCCAACTAATTAGCTGAAGATTAAGATCTAAATTGGAATAAATGTTCACAGTATAAAAAAAGACCAGGAACTCAAAGTGCTCAGTACTTGAATTCACTGAACAAATCCTCTTCTCGAATTTTGGTTTTTATTTCAGGTGTTGATAGAACTAATTAAAAAAATTAGACATTAAAAACGATGGGCCACATGATCCCTCTGAGTAACACAGGCTATTCTGCAATAGGAGTCTGACAGAAATAGCTGAACAAAAAAAGAGATGGAATTAGTTTTTAAATAAAGATTTGACTAGGACCTGCCAGTTTTTAATGTCTTATAGAATGCAAATCTCGATCTTGAGTTTTATCAGTGCAAGCCTTCCCCAGTGAGAGACATGCAGCCAGAGAAACTCAACAGTCACATGGCATCACTCCAGCAAAACCAAAAAAAGTATGGTTTTAACCAGTGGCACGTTCCATACTTTCAGTCTGGATAAATATTACATGTAAAACAAATAAGTTTTCATAGTCACTATCAAGGATTAATGAAAAGAGTAATTATTCTAACTACTGGGCACAGCAGAGTTTAGTGACTCTCAAATGAAAGAACTATTTAGATGAAGTCATAGCTTAATAATGAGAATGAACGTGAAATTTGTTAATAAATACAAGTGGTTAGGCTTTCTTTGGAAGCAACACAGTCAAGCAGAGAAACTGTTATAAACTCTAGCTCATATTTTCACAAGCCGCAATAAAAAATAGCAGAAAAAAACAGTGCAAAGAAGAATAATTATTGATTAGGACTGTCAATGCAGATAGCTTTTAAAGAAACATTCTCCTGACCAGAAATTAAGAAGCATGGCAACTTAATGAAGAATAATAGTTCAATACAGGCATTGTGGTATAGCCCACAAGAAAACATACTTAAACCCCATGCATATTTCAAGAGAAAGAATTCACATTCCAAACTGATGAGATAATCAACAATTTAAAGCGCAGTTTATTTTATCTTACATAGACTGCCTCCCTCCTAGTGTATCTTAAAATATCACTCCAAATTTTCAATGAAATTACTTTTCTCCAAGTTCTCTTCCTGTAGTTTTAATTTATCTCTTAGAATACTGGCAGGTGACAACTGTAAATTTAAATTTTACTCTGAGACATGGGTGAGGTTAATTGCCTTTCTGTTACTCTGACACCATGCCATTTCCCCCCTATTTTCTATTTTACAAGAAGCTAGAAACAACTTAGTCTATATAATTTTACATAGCTTTCTGCCAGAACTGTTTCACATAGCACTATTTGCAATTAATCTCAAAGACATCTGGAAATTAAGTTTAGCTGCAGCAGAGAAAGCACATCTTTTGTTTCTCAGGACTGTTTGATTTTTAGGATCACCAAACAGTAAATTCTTAAGAGTTACAGTAGATAACATAATGTGAAACATCGGCTTTTGGTTTGCCTTTAATCCATTATGATGTTATCCTAAACAAATCCAGTGAAAGATACAGTAAACGACTATGATAAAATTCTCGGAAGACAAAAATAAGGGTCAACTCTGTCCAGCACTGAACTACAAGACAGAAACAGGATAAAAGCAATGCTAGGGCTGTCATTTGGCAAAACTAATGAAAGGTTTGAGGACAGACTCTGTAACTACTGGAATTCAAAACAATTAAGAACTTAAACACCTTCTATCACATACTGCCTCACCTCTCCTGCTCATTTCCACTGTGATCTCTCTTGGACAAATCTAAAACGCAAATGGGATTTACTTCTTGTGACGCCAGGTAATAAACATTCTATTAGGGTACTTCTTACAAAAGCCTATTTTAAAACTCTGAGTTACAGAGCTCAAACACCAAAACTCAGAAGTTAGAGCTCCCAAGCGGTATGACCAGGAGAGATATAGAAGACAGGCAAGCTTGATATTGGAGCCTACTTAATTTGCAAAAATAACACGGACTTCTCAGAAGATCAAGGTATTTCTGCAGACACAGCAGATTTTTCTTTCCATTCCAGATACCAACACAGATTTTCAATGAAATATCAAATAGAATTAAACTTTAAATTATAACTGCTAATAGAAAATCAAGATCAATTTAAAAAGTAACAACTCACATCAAAACCAACTAATCCAATCACCATTATTCTCTTACAGGAGTATTTAGAAGGAGTGGAAAGACCAGAGTTCAGATTCTTTTGAACTACAGAAGCATAAAGAACATTTAGTAGAATAGGCTCCTTAATACTATTCTCTTAATCAAGACATGAAAGCAAACAAAGATCGTATTCAAATGCAAAAAGAGCTTAAAACTGTATTTTAAATGGAATGATTGAATCCTCTAAGACAGAGGAGAAGGAAGGAAGTAATGAACACAGGAGTGCACAACAGAATTTCTTCACTTCACCCACAAACTTATTAACGTATTCAAACGTGATTTGTAGTGTGGAAAACAACTGCTACATGAATTAATAAAGTGTAAAAGAAAGTTAAATGCTACAGTGCAGAAGCGCTTTCTGATGCAAGCTGAAGCCTTACAATAGTGGAAGTAACAATTTTAATTCCAAATTCCCTGTGAGCTAGTACCAATTTTGAGAAAGACTACAAAACATTTCCTTACCAACCACCATCAGAGTAAATTCAAACCCCTTTTTCACAGACTTCCGGTGGACCTGATTGGGAAGGTTTGCAAATCCAACGTAGCCAGGGGTTTCTGGATTGGTAAACTGAGCAGGCTGTTGCTAAAAATAAAACCAAATAAGACAACGATAAGCAACCACTTGAGACATACTTGTTTGTAGAACTGCTTTCTTCGTTATTTCAAGTGGTTTGAAGCTACATGACATACAGAGAGAAAAGTACACTGGTGTTCCTACTACTCAACAGTTTCACAATGCAGAACAGAACTGCGTTCACCTAGAGTTAAAAAAAAAAAAAGTTTCATTTATTCAACTATCCAGCCAAGATCACCTTAAGTAAACCAGAAACAAACCCCTGAACATTTATTTATTGAATTATGAAGTGCATTCACTAATCCCATGCTTTTTCAACAGTATCTTCACAAACATTTAAAATAAAAAAGCTTGTGTCCCGTGTTTACGGATTTAAATAAAAAGGTGACCATTTCTAATCTGGTTTTAGTACATCCAGGTGAAAACCCTGAACCACTAGTGAAATGATAGCCATCTGCTGGATATCCTCTTTAGAGATCTCTTTTAAAGACAAATCACAGGAAGGATTTCCACAACAGTGTTTCAAGTGCTCACTACCATAAACATTGCAGAGAAATCTTTAGAACTATTCGTTTCCCTCTTCAAACACATTACTCAAGTACCCTTTATCACTTATTTCACTCCAATAAGTTAACATGGATGTTTTACCCATTATACCAAATGCAGGGGACCAAGAATTAGATGAATCCCAACATTTCAGTAATATCTTAAGTTTTGTTTATGAAGCATTTTACTGAAGATCAGTTGACTCTATTAGTAAATGAAGAAATTAGATCTAAGAACATCCTTTTCTTAAATGATTCCTGCTCAAAACACAGTAGCAGAAGTCTCAGTGAAAATGCACCAGGAAGCTTGTATGCAACTCCATAACCAAAATTAAGTCCTTCCAAAGAGTATTAGTTAACTGCAGAGGTTTGTGCTCATAAGAAACTAATATATCTTCTACATCACTCAGTCTTTCAATATGAATTCTCTCTTACTTATTACCCATAAATTTAGCACACACATCATCATCAAACACAATGAAAGTTACACATTCTACCCTTGCAGATTAATACTTAAAAACAAAATATCTGTTTCACATTGTTACACTGGAAGACAGAAATGCCATTCTTACCTTGGACATTTTTATGGAAGGTAAGGAACAAATCTGGAAAAATAATGTTCATCAGTTTATTAAAAAACATATGAGGAAAAAACCAAACACACCACCCCCCAACAATGTAATATCCACTGTTGCACATTAAATTAAAAAAGGCTCATTCTTGATTGAATGTTCAGAGTTTGAAACAGTGACAAGTGCTTCACAGAGTACAAGTATTTGACTCTTCAGAATTAACGAGGGCAGAATTTTCAGCAACCATTGTTCCTATTAACATCACAGGGCAGTACATTTAAGCAACATGAATGCAGGGTGCAAAGGCACCAGATGTATGACAAACCATTTTGATGTCTGAAAAAGTCCACATCCTTTCCGGAAGCTAACCAAAGCAAACACACTGCCTAGACATCTTATTAGGTACAGGAAACAGTTTTTTCAAAGCTAAAAAACCCCAACTTGTGTATTAGTTTTTCTTCCTACGCCTCCTTCCCCTCAACATTTCCTTTCATGCTCAAGTGTTCTGTAAAGAGCCAACAGCTTCAAAATGAAACATTTTCTCATTCTCTTTCGTCCGGATGCCTGCAAACTCAGTCATTTTAACTTCTGTTGCCAAGATAAGATTTTCACATGCACTACTTTGAGATAAAAAGTAGACAGCAAAAAGAAATTTTAAAATCTCTCATCTAACACCTCTATGAAAACAAAGTCTCTTGACAAACAAAGATCTGCCAACACAAGATAACTTCTATCACGCTAACTTGTGTGAGTTCAGGAGATCATATAATTTACTATGGCAATATAAAAGTGTCAGCATGTGCTGTATTTTCAAGTGCTGAGTGTTCCAAGTCCCCTTTCTAGTCCCTCCCCTGACTTGCCCTCTAACCAAAAAGGTATCTGTTCCCAGTCACAAAGCCCACATACCATAGTCACCTCTCATCTAGCTCACACTCACTTTACAGATTTGAAAATATGACAATCTGATTCTTTCTGTCTTCCAAGCAGATTTTTGCCAGGGAGTTCAGCTTCATGTGAAATGACACCAAATTCTTCAATGTACAGCACCCTCTATTCTGTTCCTCGGATGGACAGGAGCCCAACCCTTTTTTGTGCTAGGCAGAAGGCAAAGCTGTTTTCAAGTTGGTGATGATTTCCCGCAGCTATGGCATTTGCTTCTCAAAGCTACTGTATATGTGTATATAGACAAGTGCAAGCTCCTTTATGTTTATGAAAATGCAACTTTTTAGCTCACTGTGATTAGTTCACTGTTAACAATTACCAAGCTGCTTCCCCCCAGCCCAATAAGGAAGCGGTCAGTTCTGAGGAAGGCTTTTTGATGGGAGGGACAGATTAACCATTGAAGCAATTTGATGTCACTTCACATGAAGCTAAACTTGCTGACAAAAATCTGGCATCTTGATTACACACATGGAATAAAAACTGGGTAACACGCTTCTCAAGTGAAGTTTCATGCAAAAAATAAAATTCAGTATCTGCAATGTCTGTATTTCAGTCATTAAGGTCACTTACGACCTATTAAGTATTCAACTACTGAAGAGGTTATCTGTGAGGCTTCTATCATTACACAAAACTGCTCCGATGGCAACTCTTCCTTCCAAGACTGTTGCCTGCTGAGTGATATCACTGATCCCTGCTTAACCATCAAACCATCATCATCCGTGAGAGATTTTCAATGCCAAACAATACTAGATCCTGCTAGAACACAGAGGAACATTCTTTTAATTCACGAGGCTTGTCTGTCTCCCAACTATTTCTCAGAGGACAGATAAGAGTGGAGGAAAGTTTCTCACAGCTACCAAGAAACGAAGGAGAGCTGTTTATGCAGATAGATGCAGTTACATTACGTTTTAATATATGGACCAAGCAGAGAAATCTTTCACGTAAGATCTTTCCCACAGCATTCCCTTCGGGGCAGCGTCTGAGTGCTCCCACACAGGCAGGAGCATGCAGTCCCACAGCAGTCCAGATTTTCCTCTGGAGCTGGTCGATCACGTTCCTTAGCCTCTGGTCTCAACAACCCGGATAGAGTTTTCTACAAGAGCTTCTTCTCAAGTGCAAACGGCACTGGAGCGACTATTTCACTCTGGAAAGAGGGAACCGCATCTCCGAGGCCTTCCCGCCGCCGCGTACTTGCGGCGCTCAAGCGGCCACAAGGCCCCGGGCTCGGCGGAGGCAGGCAGGGCGCTGCCCGACCCCTCCGACACCCCCAAGCAGCCCCACAGCCGCCGCCTCCATCGGCCCGCTTCCTCCTCACCAGCGGCTCCCCGGCAGCCCTCCCGGCCGCCCCACCGCCTCCCCCAGCCCCAGCCCCAGCCCGCCGAGCGCGTCCCGCGGGAGCGCCGGCCAAGGGGCTGTCCTTCACCGCCCGTCCAGAGAGGAGCGGCGCAGACGGGCCCCCGGACCCCACCGAGGAAGGCGAAGGGACGGGAACACCCTCCGTGACCGCACCTCACCTCCGCTGCCGGGCCGCGCCTCCCGCGGGCAGCCACCCCAACCGCCGCTCCCGCGCGCGCGCTCCGTGAGGGGGGAAGGGGAGGAGCCGAGGCGCCCCGCCCGCCCCGCCCCCGGAGCGGGATCGGTGGGCGGGGCGGAGGAGCCGCCGCGCATGCGCCCGCCCCGTTCCCATAGCAACCCGCCGGGCAAGGGAGGGACCACCCGTATGTTGGTAGGTCACGCACATCCCTCTTCTTTACCAAGATGGCGGCCGGCCCCTCGGCTTCGTACCCAGCATAGGCTTCGCTGTAGGCCTACTAGAGGTAAAGCCGGTCCCGGCGGCCCATGGCGCCAGCCGCGCGGTAGGGCGGCGGGGGGTGGGGAGCGCCTCCGGTAAGTGGGAGGAGGGTGCGGGCCCGGCTCTGCGGGCGGGCGGGTTCCGCTGCCTCCGACAAGATGGCGGCAGCAGAGAGACGGGCTCCGCGGGCGGAATGTCTAGCGGGCGCCCGGCTCTGCTCTATGGTCTCGGCCCTTCCGATTGGCGCGGGGTGGGCCACGTGCCGCCCCCCTCGCGGCGGCGGGGTGCGGGGGCCGCGCGGAGGGGCGCGCCTCGGTGGGCTGCGCCGCTCCCTCCGCCAGCGGCCGCCCCGCGCTGCGGCGGCGGTGGAGAGCGCTCCGGTGCCAACCAAGGAGCGGACAAAACCCATGAGTCATGCCCCGCTTCCCCTCCCTGCGGCGGCCGCCCTCCGCCCCGCGGGTAACCGGGGGTGTTCCCGGGCCGCCCCCGAGGGCCGGCGGGGCATAGGAGGGCTCGCTCGCCTCCAGCCGTGATAGCACGAATGCGGTGGTCTCTCCTCCCCCCCCCCCCCCCCGCTTTCGGCAGGGCGGCAGATCCCGTCCTGTGTCCCGAGGCGTGGGCTGCTTCGGGCTCTTGAGTTGCACCGCTGGTGGGCCTGAAAACTGAGGCCCCAGTCATGGGCTGCTCTGGAGGCGGGTTTCTGCCACACCCGAGACTCTTCAGGTAGAACTAGCCGCCTCCATGTGAGAGAGGGGAAGTTCAGTCTCTTTACTGAACTGCTTTCTGGTCCTGTATGTGGTTTTATTGCGGGTTATTGATAGAACAGGGTGATCCAACAGTCAAACAGTACTGAAGAGGATTCAGCATAGGGAGTTTGTGATCCTTGGGCCCAGCTTGGCTCTAGCAAAGGTGGCTTGGCACATAAGTAGTGCTTCCCACGCTGGCCTTCCCCACATAGTAGAGAGGATTCCCAAAGGGCAGAAGTAATTTCTTCCCCCAAGATGACAAGCAAGAGAGCAGGTTGTGCTGGGAATGTTAGTAATAGCGACAGTAGCTCACTCATAACTGATGAGACAAGCCAAGGTCCTTGGATCTGAAGGTCTAGTTTAGAGTTTGAATGCAAATTCCCAAGGCTGGGAAGTGAAGATGAGAGGAAGTTAGATCCAAGGAGTTTGAAGGAGGCGCTTCTTTTCCTACACTTGTGTAATTACAGAGAAAATTCTGCACACTGATACGTGTTGTATTGCATTATTGCATGTTTTCTGTTTAGTAAGGCAGGCGAAGCTGCTGCCCAATGATTTAGTCTCCGTTTTTCCTACTGTTGCTATCTAAATGCTACACAATTGTTTTTGGTTAGAAAACAATTTAATAGATAGTATAACAGCTCCCCAATCCCCCCCCCCCCCCCCCCCCCCAACTGGAAAGTGGTGTTTCAGGTATCGTTTCATAGGTAGATTGGATATCCCTCCCTCTGGTACAGGAATATACATCAGAGGCAAGACTGGAAAGGAAGCAATGACGTAATTTGTAGCTGTGTATCTGCTAAAGCTCTGTATCTCCAATTCTGCCTGTTCAGATTTAAGATGTTGGAAAAAAACAGTCGTCTTGTGGATTTTCATGGAGCGGCCTAAATCATAGGCAGGGCCACCCACATACTCAAGCCACAAAGAAACCCCGACCTTTTCCTTCCGAAAACGTCCACAGTAGTATAGTTTTTCACAGATGGAATAACAGGCACAGGAAAAACTCTCACTAGGTGTGGAGGTAACAATATCTGGAGGCCTGTAAATGTAGGGTGGAAGAGACAGCGTAACCATCTAGTCTGAGCTTTGCCACTCTGGCAAGATACAGTAAGCCTAGATCATTCTCAAAAGACGGTTTTCTAGGTGGTTTCTAAGAAGTGGGTTCGACAGATTGCTCTGTGTTTGTCCTATATAAATTGTTTCAGTGTTTCACTCCTGATAGTGTGACACATGCTCCCGTCTCTTCCCTTGTTGCAAGCTGAGCTGGTTTCTTGTTTTCTTTCCCTCCACTCCCCCAGTTCTGCTGGCAAAAGTGGAAAAATTATGATGCTACTACTTGTGTATTAAAGGTTATTATGTTCCCCACTTTTCCTTTGGTCTCACTTCTCTAGACTGGGATGATCAGGGAAGAGATTTCCCCTTGATCTGGAACTGGATCACAATGTTATCATTATGTTATGTAGCATAATGGTAACACTAGTAACTAATTTTTGGTAGGGTAAGTTGTTTTTGGTGAAGTAGCTAGTATTTTTTCCAATTCATGTTAAGCTGCTTCTGAAGGCAGTATTGTCTGTTAGAAGAGAGATCTGTAACCTTGGATTTCATAGCTGTTATCAGAGTGGAGAGCCATCCCAGACAAGACAGCCTGTGCAGTTTACACCTTTTCAAAGGAAATTGGGATGTTGTATCGGTTACAATATCACAGCTGATAGCGCCTTTCCCAAAACAGACTCTTCCCCTTGAATGTAGAAGCATTTTAAGCTGGTATCAATGCGTTTAGGATTGTGCTGCTCTTAGAATTCAGGTAATTCTCACAGGTCACTACCAGTCTGAAGGTCAGAGAAGTCAGCAGTGGCATTGAGACCAGTACAGACTGTTCAAACTGAATGTGGGTGTGTGGTTTAAAACATTAATTCACCATGACTGGGAGGGTATCTAACAATTTGGGTTGTGGATGTCTGTAGAATATCAGATTTGTGTGAAAATGATGTTTCTCTTTAGAAAAAAAAAAAGTCATTCACCAATGGTTCTAACTTTGTTTTGTATTTAAGAATTCTGCATAAGGAAATCCTCAGGCCTATATTGTGCAGAGCTTATAAAATGAACCTTAAAGCAAAATAGCAAGACTGGCAAGTGTCCTCACAGGTGTTTTGAAACTGGCAAGCAGTGAAGACAGGGTCTGGAAACTGCTTTCACGCTTTCCCTGCTGCCAGAAAGAGACAAGTTGCAGATGGGTCAGTCTCATCCCTAGCCGGAGTAGGCACTCAAGCATAGCCTGGCAAGACACCGTAACAAGAAATAGAAGTCTTTTAGTGCCCTGTGGATCAAGCAGAATAATGGCCTCCTCTCTGTAGCGTTACACTTATGGAAATACTGTTGTAATCTTGACAAAGACATGCACCACTGAAGAAGTTGCAACAGGGTTTTTTTAAAGTGGGCTGAGAAATGCATCTTCACCCAGGATGTAACGAGTCTAACTTGTCCAAGGGCACGTTACTGAGAGGCCCAAAGCCTGTAAAACTTTTGCAACGTGGATCTGCGCAAGAATTAAGTAGGTGTTATTTATATTAAAATACAAAAACAGATAAAGAAGAGATAGGAAAGTAAAACTGAGATGCAGGATGAGGCCTCTGTTCCTCTTCATTCTTACCCTAACCTTGACAGAAGAGAGCATGAGGCTGTATTGTGTCGCATGGTGGGGTTTGATGGTGTCGTTTTTCTGGGGCTTTGGTGTAGAAGCTGTTCCAGCGGAGTCTGTGTTACCTGGAGGCTGTGGTATTTATGGTGGGCTGTGAGACTGCATTTGGAGTGGAAGGGAGGGCCCTGGTCAGTAGGGCGTATGGGAGGAGGCATTGTGGAAGAGCTTGGGACACCTAGAGCTGGTCTCCAGATGCCAGGTGATCATGCTAGCCTGGTAATTAAGGCAAGAGTAGTATCTGAGTTCAGGGCTTGTTTCAAGAGCTCTTTTCATTTTAGAAATTCCTAGTTTTAGAAGAACAATTTTGGGTTACAGGCTTATTCTGGATTTGGAATTATACCTGAGGGAATTCAGCATGTGGCTTTATATTTAGCTGTCCTTTAGCTTTAAAAGAAAGACTGTTTATTTTCCTGAAAATCTTCTACTAAAATCTTGTGATTTACATTACCATCTTAAATGGAAAAGTCCTGCATGCCTAATGATTCTAGTGACCTTTTTCCCCAATTTTCCTTTTGTGAACTCCTGTTGCCTCATAGCTGTCATGATGTGACTTCAGTGGAAGAGAATCGGGGAGTCAGGTTGGAAAAAGAGGTATTAATAAACAAGGAGGTAAAGTTCTACCCAAAGCAAGGGGGAAAAGCTTGTTTATTTAGAATATTTTACATGTATAGAGGACTTTGGGTTGCTCGAGGATTTATGTGTTTAATTCTAACAAGGAGAATTAGTCAGGCTGTGGTGAGTGTTCTGGGTTTGTTTTGTTTCATAAGAGATTTATGCATGTTAAAGCTGAAGTGGGGTGGTTTTTTTCCTTCATTTAGGTGTTCTTTGGTGGCTTTACCTACACAAGCTCTGCTTATTTTCCCAGCAGTCTCACAGAATTACAAGTGTCCTTTCAGGCAGCTGCCATATGATAGAGATACTTTTTTCTGAACAACACTTGTGTCTCACAACTGTTCAATTTTGTTGAGTCTTGCAACTGGTAGATCTTTCAAGCCTCGAAGATATCTACTAATATTTTGCAAATTATTACTGGATATATTAGCATGTAAATAACTTAAGTACATTTATACCTCTCTGTGCTGATTTCTTGACTTCAGCTGATTCAGAGAGCTGTTTGTTTTTTATCTAGGTGTACTGCAGCTTTGTTTTGTGTCTGTGTGTTTCTCTGTTTTGGGGAGGGCTGAATCAGTAGCTTCTGCGAAGAAGGCGGGGACGTGAATTTATGTACGTGCTTGCTTATAAGAAAGCCAGTTGGATTCCTGCTTACTTCTCTAAATAAAGCAAAATGGTAGCGGTATTTAGAGGGGGGGGGGGGGGGGGGAGAGAAAAACTTGACATTACGCTTATAGTCCTAGCAATGCTTTCGCCTCAGTGAAGTCCTTTGAATTGCACTTTTGGCAGTGGTTGGACTTGGGAAGAAACCCATGGCCCCGGCAGTCACAATCCTGCGTCCTGGTGCCAGGAGCAGGTTCCAGAGCACAGCCGAAGGGGCAGATGGATGCGTGGAGCAGGGCAGTCTCAGTCCTGCGGCTGCAAGAGGGCTGACCTTGGCAGGAGCTGTCTGTGTTGCTGAGGCAGCAAGGGAAGCATGTCATTCTTTTGTGAGGAGCAGAGGTTGAAGCAAGGAGCTATGTCCAGCTAGAGTCACAAAAGAAAAACAGGGAGAAACCTGAGAGAAAAGACCACAAAAGGCTCTGTTAGAGGA
This sequence comes from Athene noctua, assembly GCF_965140245.1. Classification (NCBI taxonomy): domain Eukaryota; kingdom Metazoa; phylum Chordata; class Aves; order Strigiformes; family Strigidae; genus Athene; species Athene noctua. Next base: position 822,563 of record NC_134044.1, on the reverse strand, counting down.
AATCATAATGAGTTTAACTTCAGTGGAAAAACAGCATTGGAAGAAGGGAAGGGATTGGTTCGGTAGCTGTAAGACACCAAGAAATTATGATTCACAGGAAGAGTTTTGCCTTTGAGAGGCTGCAGTAGCGCAGTAATATTCATTTACCAGAATCACCTCCCTTAAATGACACTGTTTAATTTAATTGTAATGCAAAATGGATTTACTTGTTGACAAAATGGAAGCAGTACCAGATTCTCTTACACTCAGCAGCAGTCTCTGGAACAGTTTTCCAGCAAGTTTTGTTGTCTTTAGTAAAGACTTTTCACCGATGAAAGAGAACGATTTGGGAATAGTTTGGGGATGCAACTGATAGAATTATTTAGCATTAACGGAAGAAAACAAGCATGCAAGCAAAAAAACCCCAAACCATCAAACAATTCCACAAGTGACTTGCATATAAACATATGTCATAAATCGGGGTGATTCTGGTAAAAGCATCTATGCGTATAACTTGTGTGTACCTTTTACTTGCACAAGAAATAGCTGTAAATTAAATTTTCTGGAAGCAAGCGCTGATATCGCAACAATTGATAGTCGTGTGCTGTAGGTATGTATTTAGTAGTCCCATATCTCAGCAACTGCTGGATTTTAAGGAGGAAAGACTTAGAGCCTGTCATGTTTTGACTATTACTATTCAGCTTAGAGGTGGCAGGACTCAGCCTTTTCCCTTTGTTGTTAAGCTGATCATTGCTTGTTGGAGTCTCTGTCAAAGCCCATAAAAATGCTGTCTGACCCCAGGCCGGGTGATAAGGTGCATATCTGGACTCTGGTTTTGAAGGAAGGTTACTGCTATCATATTTCACAGTAAATACCATGAGGCAGCTATGGCTAGCTTTCATAAAGCTAACCTCTGGCATATTTTTCATCAGGGGCTGGATAACTGGAATCATCAGGGGTTGGATAATCTTTCATCATTCAAATGCCAGGCTTGGTTTAGGATATTGGCACGTAGCATGGGCATTGCTCCCCTGTCCCTCTTCCCCCACCCCCACTAGTTTTGGTTGACTGGTATTTCAAAGGTTTTGCAGTGGGTTGTCTGAAAAAGCAGCAAAGGCCTTTTTTTAGAGGAATGCTGAAGACCTCGACAGCCGTTGCCCAATTCAGGTGGTACCACCTGCAGTAGTACCACTTGCTGGTTCTCTTCCTGTTGTTTCTGGTACTGTGTTTCTATCCATTCGTTTCTGACACTGAGTATTAAACTGTATATTTCATAAAATAAACCGGATATTTGCCAAAGATGAGTAACAAAGCCTAGGGCAGGCCGTGTGGCAAGAACATGGATGTTGGGCATGGGATGGATACATGGGTCAAATAAAGAAAAAAGAAGAGCATAAGGGTCAGAGTTGATGCAGAGAAGATTCCCCCACTGACAGGGACAGAGGCAAAGCCAGAGACAGCCCCAGTGGGGTGAGAGGGCAGGAGCGTGTGAAATGGACTTACTGCTTGCCCCAGCTGCAGCCTTGTGTGAGAAGTTGGGGGTGTTGTGTGTCTCCAGTGGGCACTGGAGAAAGTGTGGACTGTCTGACCTCCCCTGCCCTTCCCAGAGCAGGGAGCAGGGCTCTGCTCTTTCCATACCAGGCCCTGACTGTTTCCACTGCACAGCAGAAAGTAAGTTTTCTGTTATCTCTGTTGAAGTGATAAAGCTGAACATAAACCTGTGTTGGGACAGTTGAAAGGAAAGCTGAGAACAACTCACAGAGCAGGCAGGGTGAGAGCATGGATGGGAATATGTTATGCTTGGCCTGTTATTGCATATGCTTTTGTTTTCAAAATGAATACTTCAGCAGTTGGTGTAGCCTGCTGGGACTTAGGTCTTACAAGGACCCTTGAAATCTCTGGAGAATAGCAAATTGGAGATATGTCACTGTTGCTTAAAAGTATAGCTGGTTAAATAGCATTGAGGAAATTTAAAATTCTGTGCCTGCTCTTATAAATAGTTTCATGAAATTAAAATACTGAGTTGATGGCTCTGTTGACTGCCACAGAGTTTGGGGTAAAAATGAGAGAAAGCAGCAAGTATTTGGAGAAGTTCAGACATTCTTGGAAATTTAAGAAACATTAACCTCTCTGTTTTATTTGAAAACTCGTATTGCTCAGGGAACTATTTTGTTAATCCAAAAGATAATAACAGTGTGTGAGTGGAGCACTGTACAGTATGAGGTATCAAAGCAAAAAATTTGTACCTAAAATTTGTACCCTTCTACTTCAGCCCAAAAATGAGCAGGGTGGGACTGGAAATAATTCAGTTATGAAAAGAGGTTTTAAGTGTAAAATAATATTATTTGTAACAATTAGTGGAAATAGTTTTACTCTGAGTTCTTGCTATCTCTCTCTCTCTCCTTTCATAGCAGGCTTAGAGTGGCCTTGCAGATTTGGAAGAGAAGACTGTCTGGTTTTTTCACTGTCAGTTTAGATCACCGTGATGTAATTCTGTCTAACACATGAAGAGCCTTTTGCTTGGCCTAGTAGAGATTAGGAATTAGTGCTTGTCTGTGGATATGTTGAGCCCCTGTTGCGTGTGCTATGAATAGGACAAAGGGAAGGTTGTGCTTAAATAGTGAGGGTCCTATCGTTGCCTTTAAAAAGTGTCAGCTGGAATCAGATACTTACTTTAATGTCTTTTCAGAGGAATTGTTACCAAACTGAAGTTTATTTTTTTTTAATTTTAAATTGATCCTTTCCTCTCGAAACAAAGCATTAGCCTCCCTGCAAGTTTAATTATTTTATTATATTGAGTTTTTTGTTTGTCACAATAATGCAAACTTTTCTGGGCCGTATTTTAAAACTGCTTATTGTAACTGAAAGATGGAAATAAAAAAAAATATATATATAAAATTGGAGTCTTGTGAAGCCATGTGACTTGGGGAACTGGAACTCAGGGGAGAAAACATACCAGAGCACAAAAAGTTTATAAAAATGGAGCTCCGGCATTCTCTTAAGTCTTTGTTACCCAATAAACATTAGTAACTGAGGAATCTTTAAAATCTTTCAAGGAGCCATGAACAATCTTGCTTAGGTTTTTCTGTACAATACCTAGAATAAAAATAGCTAAGCAATATTTTTTTAAAAAAAGAAGAAAACCCAACAAAAAACCCCCAAACAAAAAAACAAAACACAAAAACCAAAATGAAACAAACCAGACAAAAATAAATGTCTGTTTACAGTTTCCATGCTTAAATTGTACATTGTCCCCCTGCCCCCCTGAAAAATGCAATTGGGGATGTCTCATTTAGCTTGCCACTTCTTTTTTTTTTTTTTAATTTTCTATATATATTTACCTAATTGAGTCTCTGTCTAAAGAAGTAGTTGTCATCTTTATAAACTGCTGTAAGCAGGTCCTTAAGTTCTGCCCTGCAAAACATCAGCCTAAGAGTACCTGTAGGAGGGTTTTAGGGAGCATGGTGACACGTTCAACCTAAGGGACATGGTCCGCTTTGAATTCTCTAAATATATGGCAGTTAATGTGAAAAAGGGTCGGTTTAGGGCTTGCAAGTCCCTTGCCCTTCCACACTAAGTGATGTGTAGTGCATGAGAGCTTCTGGCAACATCTCTTAAAGAAAAAAAAAAAAAAAATGCCACGTGTTCATCTTATATTGCAGTTGCCAAGGGAGAGGGAACAAGAGACACTGAAAAGGTAAACAAAAGAGCTTCAACCCAGCAGCCAAAGGAGGGCGAAGTGAAAGTTTCCTTCGGAGGAGCAGAAAGGAAATAGTGTGTGCTTTGTTCTGCAGTATCTCCGCAACCCTCGCTTCTTGGGTGACTGGGATATTAGCAGGCACTGGGAAGTAGCTCTCAGCTAATTATTTGTGGAAGATTTTTTTTCTTGAGCAGTGCTGCAGCACTGTTCTGAAAGCACCTGTGTATGATGAGCACACAGCATGGCGGTAATTTAAATTGAAAAGCAAGTTCAGAACAGCATAAAGAGCCAAAATTGAAATGAAAGGTTCTGGCTGCAAGTAAGAAACCTTTTTCACTGTTAGGGTAGTCAGCTATTGGAATAGGTTGCCCAGGAAGTATGTGCAGCTTTGAAAGTTTTAAAGATCTGACTGAAGAAAGCCCTGAAGGCCCTGGCGTGATGAGCAAGAGGTTGGACTAGAGACTCCAGAGACTCAGACCTTCAGCCTGTTGTTGGATGTTTTGAATTTCTGTGATCTCTTTCAGTTCTGCTACTCTGTGCTACTGCCACTTTCCAGACAATATATATCGGGAATCTTTGTTTTCTGAATCTCTTTTCCTCTTCTGGAGTCAAGTTACTGTTTTGCTTTACTGTGAAACTGTAAAGCAACATCGAAAGATACTTTATTTCACTGTCCCTCATGTTTAAAATGTATTCCTCTTCAAAGTGTTTATTGGCTCCCTAAGGCCAAGAACCTGAAATTTGCTTCTACTTTGACAACCTTTTCAATTCCTGAATTTGACTATAACCATTTCTGAAATACAGGTGGGAAATTCACCTCAGTCATTCTTGGTCTGAATGTACTCTGTTTTCATCTCATTCCATTTTATCTTGGTTATTTGAAATCCTAACTTCCTGAAAGCCAAGTTTGAGTTAAATAATCAGATTTCTCTCCTAGTGGAGGTGGAAGAATGGACTCTGACCTGTCCTTTGTGGCTTCCTTTTGCTTTGCTTTTGGATTGATTTTATTTAACTGTCAGTTGACTTTCTCATCTCTGAAATGGCATTTGTTTTGTCATAGCACCTGACATCCAAAGATCACAGCATACTGAACAATCTGAAATGAATGAGTCCACAGGTGTGCGCAGCCAGGGCAACCAAGAGAATTTCACCGGTCAATTCACCAAATCAGCAGTGAAACTAAGAGTAGATTTTGACTGATTTGTCTGCCTTAACCTCCAAATCTAGTTTTCTCATAGTGTCCCCATGTAAAACATGCATATCTACCCCTTAACTAGCAGCTTTTCCCCTCTCTGCAGTCAGAGGACTTGAAGCTACTTGTTCACACTAGGAGTCTGTCCATGCCAGTAAGTTGCTCCTGCTCTTCCTACCTATTTCACTTGCCCCTTTATAGAGAACACCCTGTGATAGTCTAGGAAGGGCAACGTATTTATTTTTTGGTAGCTGATGGTTGCAAAATTTTATTGTCAGGGTGCCCAGGAAATAAGTAAGTCTCCTAACTAACCACTTTGGCCTGAGGGGCCTGCTGAAGTTAGTCATCTTCCTTCAGTGTCTGGTCAGCTCTTCTGCTTGTGCAAGAGAACTGCCCTTGATAAACAATGTAGGTTTATCAGGAGAAAGGCAAGTGATGTTGCATTCCCCTGGGACGCCTTATTTATACCACCTAGGTCCCATGTGAGACAAACACATGCAGTCACTCATCTTACTTCCACCTCCCTTTCTTCTTCCCAACGTGACTAAATGATTGGAGTTGGGATTAGTGTTTATGTTTGGGTAGACTTTTCTGTTTCTATCAGCAGTTCTCTACTTGGATATTTACAGTGGGCCTCTGAAGATGGTGGGGTTGCACTAAGTACAGCAGAGGAGCAGAATTTAGCCTACAGAATAATTTCTTTCTAGTATTGATGTGTGAATGGGGAAGAGAGGTGCCTGACTTGCATGTCCCTGAAAGTTTCCTTCCTCATGGCAAATAAAAAAAAAAAAAAAAAAAAGAAAATCTGGTCTGAGTCACTGAGACATAGGCAATATGAACTCACGTTCAGTCACTTTTTATGATGAAACTTTTTTCATTCTCTTAGCAGAAAGATCTATATAATTTGACCCTTAACTTCTATTAGAGGTTTTCCTGTAGAAATAAAAACAGCCTATTGGAGGATCCCATGGCAAGCCATAGCGATAGCTGTAAAGCTGAGAGGCATATCTTGCTTGCTTTGGCTGAGAAACCCAGTACTCCTTGGCATACAAGTGCCCTGCATCCTGAATCCTCTTCCACTTCTCTTTCTAGCGCAATACAAAGTATTCCCCCAACCCTTTTCAAGCCACTCCTGAGGGATGTGCTGAAATGTATACTTTGAGAGGTAGTACTTGTGTAGTGGTCTCTGACTTCAGCATGTGGGATAAACACCCAGAGTACAAAAAGTGTGCTTATTTGTACAGTTTTAGGAATCTGGAGTTATATTTAACAGGAAATAGTCACAGCACACGCTCTTTGGAGCATACTTGGGTTGCTTTCCAAATAAGGCTTGCAGTTTCTGGCAGGAAAAATAGGGATCTCATAACAACAGAAAATAAGAACAGGCTAGAAGAAATCCTTTGTAAAATCCTAGCTCAGCTAATGGTGAATGTGCCAGGAAAGACCAACCTTTTTGTGGTCTTTGCTCCAGTGATTTAAGGAGCTGAAAGTTTCCTCTCCCTTCCTCAAGAGTCCTGGGGTGGTGTGATTATGAAAAGCTACTTAACTCCTCAACCTTTGCTTTCACACTGGTGAACACATGTCTGTTCAGCATTAGTTTTTCCCTCTGTGTGCGTTTCGTATTTTTGCTCATCCTATGTCTCTGTCTTCCCTTGGATCTGAACTGCCAGTTTGATAACCCATGGAAACTACATATTGCCCAATCCTTCACCCTTTCTGTCACACATTGATGCTCTTTTTGGGAGGCTTCCTTTTTAGTTGTTCTTGCATGTCATGAAACAAGGGTCTGTAGTAATGCTGCCACAATATGGGATGCTAGAAGGACAGTCTTTGTCAGGGGGTTGAGTACTTTCTGCCTCCTTTCCCCTCAGCTACTAAAAATTCCTATGCCTGGCTTATAGAGGAGCCATTTTACGCACATCTTCATGAGAAGCATCTCCATGGCGTGGGGGGGGTGGGGTATGTGATATTGCACTTGTGGGCAAGTAGACAGAACAGGCAGCAACCAGCCCCTGCAGGCCTCTCTCTCTGCCTGTACCTGTCTTACTGAAGGCGCATTACAGGCTGGGACACAGGGTTGGTCAGTGTTGTGTGTGCAGGAGGAGCAGCAGGTTGAAATTGGCCTCTTAGCACCCTCTAAATGTGCTTTTGTCCATGTGCAGGACACTTCAGTACTGACTGAATGTGGGAGGAGAGGTGAGCTCTTGCCCCACTTCTTCCTTCATGGAGGATCTTCCTCTAAGGAGAACAGCCCCTGACAGGTTTCCTTCAGCAGAAATCATTATTTGAGGGTGACATGTGGTGAGATGCTCCAGGCCTTCCAGTAATTTCTGGGCCTGGCAGGCTTCCCTCCCACCACTCGCAGCTGCAAATAAAGGAAGAGCTACAGAAATACACAGGGAAGATTTCCTCTTACAGAGTCCTGGAGAGGAAGCTGTGATAAAAGCCAGAAATCCATAATATCCTAGCAACCCCAGTGGCTGTAGCAACACGGCATAGATAGAGCAGGAGAGGGGCACAGGGTTGTCCCATAGGCACAAGGTGACATGTCCCCGCAGAGGGCCCCTGCTGAACCAGATAACGAGGTGGCGTTGAGGGAGAAGGATGTTGGTGTTTCAGTAAAACGCTCTAGTCTGGGGGTTATGATGCTCCTCTGGTTCCCCAGCACAGGGGATTGCAGTATTTACCCATGTCAGAGTTAATTGGATGCAGCAAAGTTGGAGTGTTGGAAGGAGGTTGCTTGCTTTGCTCTGGGGAGATAAACATGAGGGAGTAGAAGCACCAGAAGAGCATCACAGACCTCGAACTAGGTTCAGAGTGCTGTGCTCCAAGGCCCAGATTACAGCTGCCCCTCTGCTCCCAGCTGCTGCTTGGAAGCCAAAGTGTCCAAAGTCTAGAGGTGCAGCGCTTTGCCCAGGTACCCGAAGCTCCGCTTCTGCACGAGCCACCTCTGTCTCGGTAGGCATCAGCCTGCTCGCGTGTCTTACGGGGTGCTGCTGGCATCCGCAGCCTGGATGGTTTTGGTCAGAGGAGCCTGAGCCAGTTCTTTGAGTGTATATGACGTGGCAGCAGTGGTTGCTGCCTTTCTGTGCAGCAGCCTCGTGCTTGGAGCAGTATCCCTGCATCCTTGTAGAGACTGACAGACTGTTTGAGGAGAGGATGGGGCGGGGAGAGATGGATCATCATGGTGCCTGGGCAGAGTGTCAACTCTTGACGACCGTTCTCCTCCCTTTAACGTACTTCCAATTTCACCCACAAGTGTATTTTTATTTACAGCGATAAATTGTTTGTGTCAAAAAGTTCAAGTGCTCTAATGATGTCCTCCCAGCCTTAGGATTAAAAGAGGAAAACTGGAGAAATCTCCTACTCTTGTTTAATTATAATAAGTAATCATAATTTTACTTAAGGCTAAACCATCCATGTTTCCATAAATACAGCACATAAATATCTCTAAAAATTACTGCATGTAATCAAAAGCAGTTATTCCAAAGACCTCAAATTTGTGCAGTCAGAGCTCCACAAAGCAGGTTCTTGCGTTTAGTTTGCCAGGCTCTGGGAAGAAGCAAGGCGTGAATGAGAAAACCAGTCACTAAGTGCAAGTTATGAATGATGAGGAAAATCAATCCTGTGTAGGAAAATGGGCAGAGACTGAGCTAATGCAAAAGTCAGTTCAAATTGCATGTGTTTTTATACTGATGTGCCTTTTTTTTCCTCAGTTCCCCGAGGGTGCAGGGCTAATAATTAAAAACATCTATATTGCACAAACTTTTAATAAACATCCTCTCTGCAGGAAAGGAGGGTATTGTGCTTGCTGCCTTGCCATTCCCCTCCTTTGCTCTTCCCCATCTCCAAATTAGAGAACGGAATAAGGAGGGGGGGTGATTTTTTTATTTATTTTTTTTTTTTTTAATCTTGCTCTTACCTTGCCCCTTCTCCTGTCTGATACTTCACCATCGGGTGGCTGCTGCTTTGACACAGGTTGCGCAGGAGGAGGAACAACGGGCCCGGGGCTGGAGCCTCGGCGTCCCCCTCTGGTTGTGGGCCAGGGCCGAAGCCCCGGGTGTCCGCTGCTCGCCAGCCGTGGTATTTAAGAGCGGTCAGAGCCCCCGTGAGCCGCTCCAGCTCACTAACCCTGCCTGAAGCCGCCCTCGGGCAAACCAAGGGGGTAGCCCCCAGCTCCGGGGAGCTGGGCTCAGTCCCGGCACCGCCGAGGGGCCCGGGCTGGCGCTGGGGCCAGCCCCCCGTGCAGCAGCTCCCGGCCCGCGGGAGGGAGGCACTTTCTGCACCGGAGTCCGTTAAGGGGGGGCGGCCGGGGGCTCTCCGGCGGGTGTCCGCCCGGGGCGGGGGCAGGCGGCGCACAGCGCCGGTGTCAGCCAGCCGCGGCTCTCCCCCCTCGCCGTGAAGCCCGGCGGGACCGGGCTGGGCGGCGGGAGCCGGGCCGCTGCTGCGCTGCGCTGCGCTCCGCCGCGGCGGGCAGGCGGCGGGGCGCCCCCGGCGGCGCGGGGCACGCGTGGCGGGCCGGCCCCGCCGGGAAGGGGCATGTCCCGCTGACGTGCGGGCCGGGGATTGGCAGCGGCCCGGCCTATATAGGCGCCGGGGCGGGCGCCGCGCCGCTCTCCCAGGAGCGCTCCGGGTCTCCAGCAGGGCGGGCGAGCGGGCACCGGCCGGAGTGAGTCACGGGGGACGGGGGGGCGGCCCCTCCGCCGCGGCGCCGACGTGGAGGCTGGCGGGGGAGGGGGGCACGGCCCGGCCCGGCCTGGCCTGGCACGGCCCGACGGCGCCTCGCTTCTTCCTCCCGGGCACCGACGTGTCGGCGCCGCCGGGAAACTCTGAGCCAACTTCCCGCCGGCCGGGCCGGGCAAAGTCCGGCGGGGGCCGCTCGGGGCAGCCGGCGGCGCGGCCGTGGTCGTGCCGGCACGGGTGTGCCGGCCGGCAGCAGCTGCCGGGCAGCGCCGGCGTGCGGCGCCGTCCCGGGGCTGGGCTGACGGGGGGCCTGGGCCCCGCGAGTGCGTGGGGAGGGGGCGGCCCGGGGCGCGGCGGGGTCCCTCTGGCCGGGAGGGGAGGGGCAGCGGCGTGGGTCGGGGCGGCTCCACATCGTCCCCGGTGCTCGGAGGGTTCGGCGGCGGGCGTTCGTCCAGCGCCGGCTCGGCCCGCAGAGCGCCGACGGCGGGCAACCTTCCCCCGGGGCGCGGGGGCCCAGCGGCTCCGCTCCTGTCGTGACTAGAGGGGCGAGCGCCCGGGCCCCGCGCCACCGGCGGGGGCGAGCGGGTGTCGGAAAGGTGCCAACACCGGCTTCGGAGCAGGCCGTGCCCGCCCAGCGCCGCGTCCGCCTCGCCACCGGCAGCTTTTCGGCGGCCGCGGAGCCGTGTGCGGGGGCTGTCACCGGCCCCTTCCCCCGCCGCCCGCCGGAGCACCTTTCCCCCGCTTGCATGACGCGGCCGCCCCCAGCCGGCAGCCCCGGAGGACCACGCCGAGCTGGGGCTGCCCCCGCCCCGTGCGCCCGGCCCTGTTCCCGGCGGGGCGCGCGCCCCCGCCGCCGCCCTCCCGCCAGCCCCGCGCGGGGGGCGAGTGACAGCGGGGCCCGGCCGGGCCCTTTAAGGGCGCCGCCCCGCCCCGCCGCGCCGCCCCGCCCCGCCCCCGGTGCCGGCAGTGCTGAGGTGGCGCTGGCGGCGCCGCCCGCCCCGGCCCGGCCCGGGCCGCGGGGCCCGTCGGCTCCCCCCGGCTCCCCCGCCCCGCCCCACCTCGGCCCGGCCCCGCAGCGGGGGAAGCGGAGGGGGCGCCTCTCCGCCCGGGCCCGGCGGCGCTGCCCCTGCCGTTGTCTGGGGGAAGGCGGAGCGGTGGCGGTACAGGCCCGGGCGGGCTCCGGGCGCAGCCTGCCCCGGGCGGGAGGCCGCCCCCCGAGGCCCCGCTGCACTTCTCGGTGCGTGGCCGTGGAAGCCCGGTGCCGGTGAGAAGCCGCGCGGGGGCCTGCCCGGCTTGGGGCCGGCCGGGGGGAGGCGGGCGGGTGGCCGATCCCGGGGCCGGGCGCTGGCGAGCGGCCGGGCGGGCGCAGCCCAGCTCTTGGCCGAGGGCGGGACGTGACGGCGGGTCCTGGCCCCAGTGCGAGAGTAGGTCCGGGGCGTCGGTCAGTGTGGGCCGGTGCGGCCAGGGCGCAGGCGCGGTGCCCTCTCGGATGTCCCGCTTCGGGAACCCGTGTGCCGGGAAGGGCCCCTCCGTGCGGCACAGCAGCTGGCCGCCCGCGATCCCTCAGAAACCGGGCGGCCTGGGCCTTCAGTATCCGGGAGAGCCTGTCCGTTCTCGGAAAACGTGGATTTTCATGTAGAGCCACTCGCCTACCAAGAGGTCACCCTGCCCTGCATGGCCCTCAGACAGAGGACACTGGCTGCAACAACCAGCCCGGCCTTGTTGCTGTATGCAATCCCAGCTGCATCTGATCTCAGTTACCTCAATTAACAAAATGCTAATATTTTTATTAAATACAGTTTTAAATAACGCGTAACTGACGCTTCTGTCCACAATTACTGATTGTACTGGCAGCGTAACTTATGACTTCGCTTTTGTTTCTCTTCATACAAATGTTTCCCATGTGGTTAGGTCTGGCCCTTGCCGGAGGTTATTTTTAGGATGATTTTGTTCTCTTTAAGTGTGCTCTAGACTTCTGAAACTTCTTTTGGTGCACAAAGCCAGCGCTACAGACAGTGTATAAACTAGGCAGTTTAAAACCTGTTGACCCAGTCAGCCACACGCTAGCATGACGTAGCTGTAACCTTAGTTTCAAAACCTAAAGTGTGAAGTCAAGGAGGTGGAGGCTCCAAATGTGATGCCTGAGCTGCTGGTTTTGACATTACATTTAAAATACCATTCTGATGGCCGCCTCTGATTTTGGCCAGAGATGAATCCCTGAGGCCTACAATATACTAGGTGTTTGGGGTTACTGGAAATGAAGAGTGTTTGTTCTTAGCTTGCTGTATGGGTGACGAAGCAGAAATTCATATGGATAAGTGCTGCCCTTAGATTTCTCTTTGAATGTTCTCTGAGGTGGAGAACTGCAGGGAAGAGCTGTGCAGCTGGTGTGGACACAGTGAAACCTGCAGCTGTGCCCTGAGGTTGTGGCTCTCAGTCAGGCACTATTTTGGGTGCTGTTTGCTGGCTTCTTCTTCCTCTAAGGAGCAGAGCACGTATGAGAGGAGCCAGGTGGTAGTTTCCTGAGAAGTGAGAGTTACAAGCACATCCATGCTGTTAGCAGGGCTTTAGACCTTGGCAGCTGTTTGTGATGTCTCGGATGCTTCTCGCCCTCCTTCCTTGCTCGCAGCTTGCCCTGAGGTGGTGGCACCCTTGCTATGACTGTGGGCTGGAGAAGCCGGCAGCTGAGCCTGCAGGCCTTGCCAAAATAGTCTGGGAAAGTTGCTGTGCTGCTAGTGCGCTTTTGCACAGCCGTGTACCTTAGACATGTAACCACGTGTTACACCGTGGTGTAACTATGGATGGCAGGAGAACTCAGGTATTTCTCAGAGATCAGATTACTAGCCACCCTTTCACGTATACCAGCAAATGCCTTGCAGAGCTTCTGTCTGCTGCAACAGCTGTGCTTCAGACAGCATGGCTGGCTGGCTGGCCTGGGAGCTGCTGCCTCATAGCAGCAGATCGTCACAGGATTTATTGCTCCATTAGCTCTATTGCTTTGACAGTGCAGGTGGTATTGCCTCGTGCCTGGTAAGCAGCGTGTTGAAGTAGGGGAAAACACTCCGGCCCTCACTGAGGCGCAGATCAGGCCTGTGGGGCCCGGCTGCGTTACTGCACTCCTTGTTCTTCCTTCCTTTCCTTCTGCTGCTGTTGTTCCCTTACCGCGTCACAACGTAAACAGGCCATCAGCCACCACCTCAGCGACACTGTGGTTTTGGGAGCCTTTTCTGGCACGTTGGGAGGTCAGAAATGGCAACTCAGCTGAGTGAAAAGAGTTTGCTGTTCAGGAGGAGGTCTGAGCAGCACTGTGGGGTTTGTGTGGCAGAGAGGCCTCTTGTCTCACGAGCAGTCAAAGGCACTGGATTTTAGGAGAGTGCAAGACCCGCAAGAGCACACATAACTACTGGGGGGGGTGACTCCAGGTGTGGGGAACAATCTGGCAGTGTGTATGGTACCGGCTTTTACATTTTTACTTTTATTCCTAAATGCTTTTTCAGTAAATCTGCAGATCCAGAAGATGTAAAGCTCCCACTAACAGTGTCTTTTTTTTTTCCTGGTTCCATCTCATGTACACATTTAAAACAGTCCATGTAAACCGCCATGGGTTTTGTTCTTCTGACTTCCAGGTTTAGGCCTAGAGGCAGAGTTCAGTGACTGGTGCATGTTCTTACTACAATAAAAAATGAAGAGCTGGACTGACCAACAGCCTTAGTTTGTGAGGATGTCTATGTTGATTCACCCAAGCTCCACTAAAGTACATTCCTAACTTCTGACTGATGGCAGTGTTGTTGGCAGATTTTCAGGTTGTTAGTCTCCTTTGACTAGATGTTGATGCTCTTGCTTGCAACCCTGAAATTTCATGTCTATCTTGCACATCTGTTATTAATTGAATGTATTTTTGCCTGATACTGGCTCTTGTAGCCAGTGTGATGAAAGAGTAGCTACTCCAGGCTTCCTGCTGTGAGGTTTAAGTAGATAGTGGTGTTGCCTTAGCTCTAGTAAAATATGACAGGTAAAGCATAGTGAGATGTGACTCAGTGTGAGAACATTTTGAAGAGGGTGCAAGTTTGAAGCGCAGTACAGGTGGTGCTCTTTTGAAAGTTACAGTAACGGGGGTGTCATGTTTTCCTGTTATCTTGGAGCAGTCATGTAATTTTCATTTTTTATTTTTTCTATAAAGCAAAAGCTGGCAGGCTGACAGACGGGCAGCTTACAGGACGGACTCTCTGGCTACTGACCATTTAGCTGGTAAGTTCTTATTTTGGGAGAGCCACAGATCTTGCTGTTGCTGAACTTGCTTTTCAGAGCGGCTTTCAGAATGTATCCCTAAGTCAGCAGGAGTTCATGCACCTAAATAAGACTTTTTCAGGAAGAGGCAGCATTGTGGGCCCTTTCTGTTTTCTCTCCAGTGTTACACAATGGTCTTGGACTGTGTATCCAGACCTTCGGATACTCATTTAAAAATTGCACACCATTAATAATTGATAGATTAATTAGAGTATGCTTTAACAACTTCTGGTGTCCCCCTTTCCAGTGACCTTCTTAGGTTGCATATCCTCTGCCTTCTTAATGAGGAGCTCTGGTTTTGGTGAGCACTGTGCTGTGAGGAAGCATCCCCCCCTGGGTTCCTGTCTGGTTCAGGAGGAGAACTGGCAGCTAACTGGCACTGTAGGTGCTTTTCAAGAGCCTGACGGGAAAAATGCTCAGTAACACATACTTTGTCTTCCTGGAGTGACTTTTGTGCATCTTGAATGGTGTTAGTAATAGTGCTGCCACCCCTGTCTTCCAGTGGCATACCCGGATTGTGTGTGGGTGGGAAGTCGACAATGAGCTCCGTGGCAGTTTTGACCCAGGAGAGCTTCGCTGAACACCGCAGTGGCCTGGCTCAGCAGCAGGTGAAAGGTGAGAAAACACAGTTGAGTTCCCATGATGTGCCTCTAAATACAGGCTGCACAGACAAGGTTCCTCGCTGTTACCCCAGCTCATTCCACGTGTCTTTGTTCCCCACAAGTGTGCAGACGTTGCATTCTCCATTCCTAGGTCGGTGGCTGCCCAAACTCTGGCTTTCCACCAACAGTAGCGCAGCGGTGATGCTGCACAGTGCAGGTCAGGAGGAGTCAAGCCTCAGATCTTCACAGAGCTCTGTCTAGTGATGCCACCAGCCGTGGGACGGGGCACATGCAGCAGTGGGGCACTGGGTTACAAGAAGGCCCCTTGGAATTGGTGTGCGGGGCTGTTTTTTCCTTCTTTTGCTCAGCCAGGTGGTAGGGACAGGCAGTGTAACTGTATTAACCGACTCACTGACTGGTTTTGGCACCCACCCTCCAGCTGTGAGCTGGCCCACTTGGCACGGCCCATTGCACAACTGAGTCGAATGTAAGGTACAGGCTTTCCCTGGACTCTGCTGTAACTATAGTGCTTCTCTCTGCCTTCCTCCTGGGCATATGTTTGTCGTCTTACCCCTTCTGACCTGCAGCTTTGCTCTGTTCCTTTCACTTCTTTTTGCTCAGCCTGTTCTCCCTTAATTAAGCCCCTCCTGACAAAATTGGCAGTAATGTGCTGTTTGCTGCCACCGTTCACTTGCACGTTCACTTCCTGTGTTTGTAGTGCCAGCTCAGACAAGGCTGGTTGTTCATGGCATCCACTGCAGCCTGTGCTGTGCTGAGGTCAGTTGTGCTCCAGACTTGGCTGCTCCACAAGCATAACTGTAATAGGATTAATAGTAGTGCACAAGTCATTTGCTGTCCGTTGTTAGTGGTGCCTGAATACAGTTGCATTGACGACAAATAGGGGCATTTCTGCAGGGAGAGCATGACATTTACCCTGTTTGCTTCACTCCAGTTACAGCTTTAAACTCTGAAGAAGAGAATGATCCTCCAACCTACAAGGAAGCCTTCCCTCCTCTCCCTGAGAAAACACCATGTTTGGAAGCTGCCCAGGAACCTGCAGGGCCCTGGAGCAAAATCCGACCAATAAAGGCTTCTGTCATCACTCAGGTTGGTGGGAGTGGGTGTCTTATCTCCCTCCTTTTTCTGCCTCCAAAAAGTAGGTGAAGTGAAACTTTTCCTGGAGTATGAAATCCTTAGTGTGTCAAATTGACAGCCTCTTTGCTGTACTTTACCCTGGGGCATGAGGAGGACTGCAACTGAGAACTAGGACTGCTCTGGAGGGGAGGGATGCATTGGAAAACTGTCCAGAAAAAGCTCTGCATCCCTGTTCCACAAATAGCTGGAGCAGGCCTGAAGGGAGGATTACAGAATTCAAGAAGTGAGTGCTAATCCATTAAAAGTATTCCCCCCATAGCACGTGCTTCGGGAAGACACCCAGTCAGTGTAGGACAGGCTGCCTGCTGCAGTCCTCTCGCCCTTTCCCTGATCCCGGCTGGTGTCTCCACTGAAAAGGCTGATGGGTTGCACAAACCTGGGAGCTTAGTGTGCTAGTCGAGTCCTGTATGGCAATGACAGAGGGAGGACTGGCCACCAAAAGCATGCTGACTGCTTGCTGTGCCCTTCTTTTATCCGTCCTATGTCTGAGCAGGTGTTTCATGTGCCACTGGAGGAGAGGAAGTACAAGGACATGAATCAGTTTGGAGAAGGCGAGCAGGCCAAGATCTGCCTTGACATCATGCAGAAGACGGGAGCTCACCTGGAGCTGTCTCTCGCAAAAGACCAGGGCCTTTCAATCATGGTCTCTGGCAAGCTGGAAGCAGTCATGAAGGCTCGGAAGGAGATTGTCGCTCGTCTGCAGACTCAGGTGAGGGCATCTAACTGTTTCTTACTTCATCCTTGCTCTTCTCTTGGACTCTCAAATGCTTTGAGACCTTTGGGTGTGTGTGCTTATAAGGCAAAGAGGTGTTATTAGATGACTAATTCAGCTTTGCCATATATTTTCAAAGCACACAATTGGCAATTTGGAATGGAAATGAGTCTTAAAATAGGGTTCAAAGCTAATTACAGGCCATGGTGTTGCATGAAGGGTGGAGTCTGCAATCTCTGAACACTTGAATTGCAAACAGTGACTTTGTGTGGAGGTGCTGGTGCCAGGGGGGGTGCAGGCCCCTCACACAAAACTAGTAGTGTGTGAGAACAGGACTGTTCAGAGGAGAATGTGGAGGGATGGGAGAAGGAAAAGTAGAGAAGAGGAAGTCCTGCCAAAAACTGAAAGCTTCAGGTCAGGGTTCTTAATTATGTAACTTAAGCCACACTGGTAAGGAGCCATGGCCCCGCTGTTTCCCTTGCTTCTCCTTTCAGTCCTCTCAGTTTTGATATCTTCAGATTCTTGAGTTCATAATCAAGATGGTAGTTCTTGTTGGGATATATCACAGCCAGGTCTCATCGTATGTTTTAAAGTGTAATGTCAAAGGTAGTTAGTGCGGTGGTTATTACTATGTCTGCTTAGTGCTGTTCAACCCATGTGTCATACCCTGCCAGAGGGAAGAGAAAGAGACAAGCCCTGCATAATGTGCATCTGAAAAAATAGTTCAGGTCCTACTGCCACAGATCCATGACCCACTGTCCTCAAATATACCTCCCTACTGCCCTGGCCCCAGGTCTGAAAGGTGTGTCTATTGTTCTGAATTCTCCTATGCTTGGCTGGCTTCAGTACAGGGACATAGAGTTGAAGAGTCACATCAAGTGATCTTTTTTTGACGCTTTTTTTTCCGTTGTAGCTTGAATTTTAAGTGTTAGTAGTTACATATTCACAGGCATCAAGAGCATGGTAGCAATCATAAGCTACAAGGTCAGTAAAAACTTAGTGAGAAGGGAAGAAGTCAGGAATCCCTGTTACAAACCAGCCACTTAATGGTAGACTGAGAGAAGCTCTGGGTACCCTGTTTCCAAGAGGGACCTTCTAGAAGCAGTCCCAGGAGCAGCATGTGCTACATTGAAGGCACCTTTGTACTTAGCAGTAAGCATCTCCTAGCTGTCTGCCTGCTCAAATAGGTTTCTGGTGTTGAATTTCTGTTTCCTAGGAATCAGGCTGTATGTCTTATTCTCTTTAGCCTTGGCAGCAGATGTCAGAGTTCAGATAAACTCCCCCCATGAACCATCATCTGTCTGGTACTGCTGCAGTGTGTTACACTGGAGGATAGATACCTCCTCATCTGTGCCTAAAGGCCTTTGCTAATTTAGAGTACTACTCCTGGGCAAACAGAAGGGTTTTGAGGAAAAAGGTGGGTTTTAGACTTCTGGTATACAGGCACTGTAGGTGAACTGTTCTGGTACAGTATGTCCTCGGGACAGAATGTGCTGGGAAGAAGGCATTGTGTTTGCTCCTCAATGGGACCACTAAGCAGCATCTAACTTGTTTCCCTGGCTCTGTTCCTGTGGATCTGCCAGTGCACACAAGGGTTCTCACAGATGCTTGGTTCTTGTGTTGCAGGCTTCAGCGACAGTTGCCATCCCCAAGGAGCACCACCGTTTTGTCATTGGAAAGAATGGCGAGAAGCTGCAGGACCTGGAGCTCAAAACTGCAACCAAAATCCAGATCCCCCGCCCGGATGACCCCAGCAACCAGATCAAGATCACCGGCACTAAAGAAGGGATTGAGAAGGCCCGACACGAGATCCTGCTTATCTCTGCCGAGCAGGTACTTCAGTACTGTGACGTCTCTGAACAGCCATTTTGCTTCTCCATGGTATATTAGATGTTTGTAGCCACCATGGCCGCAATCAGTGGCTAATATGTTAGTCTGAACGAGACATATACTGTACCACTGGCTGTATGAGCACAGCTGCCAGGTTCTGCAACCTCTAGTTCTTCATTTCGTCCATCTCTGAAGTCAGATCTAAGTGCGTTTCATATTTGAAGTGAACTGTATTAGGTGCCAGCTGAGATAAAGCTGAGATTGCCGTAATACCGTGAATCAGTAACAGCAACAACAGTATCTGTAGATTGAAAGGGATGGAGATCTACAAGCCTGCAAGCTGAAAAGGGTGCTTGGGCCAGAGTGTCAACAAGACAGCACTGGGAACTTAGTGGTGTCTGGCAGAGACTGTAATATGGAGGGTTGTTCCCACTGAGGTCTGTTCTGGGCTCTTCCAGGATAAGCGTGCCGTGGAGAGGCTGGATGTGGAGAAAGTATACCACCCCTTCATTGCTGGCCCTTACAACAAGCTGGTGAGCGAGCTCATGCAGGACACAGGGACGCGCATCAACATTCCTCCACCCAGTGTCAACAAGACAGAGATAGTCTTCACAGGAGAAAAGGAGCAGCTAGCTCAGGCTGTGGCTCGTGTTAAGAAGATCTATGAGGAGAAGGTATGGATGGTCCATAACGCTTCATCTTCCCCACACCTGCTCATAGTTCTTCTCTTCTTTGTTCTACTTTTGTGCACCCCTCTCTTGCATCCTCCTCATGTCAGCTCTGTCTCGGCAGCCCTTGCAGTACATGGCCCTGGATCTTACCATTTCCTCACTCAGCAGAGTGGGACTTGGGGTGATACTACCAGGGAGGTGACAGATTGCTCATTTCTCTGTGTCATGGGAATTAGCAGACCACAAAGAGCTCCCCTGGCTCTTGTTCACACAGGTGCTACTAAGGAAGGAAGTATGAAGTCTGCAGTGGTGGCCAGCTGACAGTATCAAAGTTGCTACCTAAGTAGAAGGTGCTGAAGGGTGAATTTCACTCCAGTTTATTTTCCACAGCCAAGATCACTGTGAATATCCTTGTTGTAGGTTGTTGGGCTGCTTTTCCTTGTGGTTAGGTCTGTATTTGTACCAGTCTGGATTTCAACAGAGCTAATCAGCTTATAGCCTAGTAGCCCACATGGGGTTGCATTACAGTAGTGCCTGGGGGACAGCTGGACGCTGAGCCCTGTTGTGCAAAGGGAGGCGGGTGGTGGGTGTGTGGGTGTGGTCTCTTCTGTGTAGCGTCCCAGGGAGCTGGACACAGAATACTAGTTTTGTACTTCACCTCTGCATTTTTGTGCACAAGGCTTTCTGTAGGCAGGGGCCCAAAGGGTGCTAGGGTGCTGCAGAACTGTTTACCTTTGCTTTGCTCTTTCCTGGGTGCAGAGTTTCGCTGTGCTTTGTGCCTCTTCCTTTCACACTTGTCCTTCCCTTGTGATTGATGCCCAAGTGCCTCTGCCCCTACAGAAAAAGAAGACTACTACCATTGCAGTGGAGGTGAAGAAGTCCCAGCACAAATATGTCATCGGCCCCAAGGGGAATTCCCTGCAGGAGATCTTGGAGAAAACTGGAGTCTCTGTCGAGATCCCACCCACTGACAGTAGCTCGGAGACGGTGATACTGCGAGGCGAGCCCGAAAAGCTTGGGCAAGCATTGACTGAAGTCTATGCAAAGGTACTGAAGGGGTGGACTAGGCCTTCTTTGAAAGTCACATAAAGATGCATCTGTGAGCACTGACAAGTATAGGGGGGTGGTTTCTGTTGAGAGATGCAACTCAAAAGTCAGTATTGAAGATGCAGCATGGGAATTGGAACGGAATTTTTGTGAAGGCCTCTTCCAGTCTGTCCATAAAACAGCTGCTCTTTTTTTCTGTCTCTCAGGCCAACAGTTTTACCGTCTCCTCGGTCTCTGCCCCCTCTTGGCTTCATCGTTTCATTATTGGAAAGAAAGGACAAAACCTGGCCAAAATAACTCAGCAGATGCCAAAGGTATGGATGAGCTGGTTAGCTTAGCACCCTCTGATGCAGAATATGGTTTGGTCCAGAACACTCTTTGTAGAAGAGAGCAATGTATTCTAGTGTGGGTAAAACCAGGGAAGAAATGACACAAATCTTAATACTAAGGAGACCCTCTCTTTTACTGCTGCAAACACTACACATCCTATGTTATTCTCATGGGCTGAGCTCTTCAAAGGAAGCTTTATGTGGTACTACTATGTAGTAGGATACTTGTAAATGCCAACTTCAGCAAGGCTTCTCCCTGGTGAGTTAGATGATATCTAGAGAAAGACTACATGAGTAACTTCTCCAGAGCCCTTTCAGACTTCAGGACAGCACCAAAGCCTTGGGCTCTAGACACTGTGATATGATCAGAATTGCAGGTTCCCTATTTCTGAAACCATGGGAATGATGTTTGTACTTTGTGGGAAGGAAACCATCTCTTAGTCGCAGGGATTGATGGTGTAGGCCTGACTATAGGCATTGACCTGGCTTGTATCTTGGAAAATTCTTACTGGATTCATTGCCCTGTGTCTCAAGGTTCACATCGAATTCACTGAAGGAGAGGATAAAATCACTTTGGAAGGACCTACAGAAGATGTGAATGTGGCTCAGGAACAGATTGAAGTCATGGTGAAGGATCTGGTAAGTTGGCATTACTAGTTCCAGTACATAAGAAGGAAGTGGGGGAAGAAGGGGCAACAGAGCAGAGACGATGAGGTACGTATCGCATCCATATGATGTCTTGACATGCTTAACAGAGCTTGCAGAAGACAAGTTGTGTTGCAGATGGATGAAACCCTTGGTTATGAAGCTTGTGTATAGCATTGTTAAAAAATCAGCAGCAGGTCTTAAATCTTTTGATGAAGAGAAGAAAGGATTCTCTTTCAGTCATAGCTGAAGAGGCATTAAGCTCCCTTTGAAGAGGTCCCTTCAGAGGTTTCACAAGCATGGTGCTCTGAGCTCAGACCAGATGAGTGCTTCTGCTCTGCGTAATGGCAGGAGGAGCACTTGTAGCTGACCACTGAAGAGTCAGTGCCAGTACCAGCAGCAGGCACAAGGCACTTAGGGCAGGAGAAGGGGTGCCCTACCCTGCCTAGCCCTATACAATTCTTTATAGATCAACCGGATGGATTATGCAGAAATCAACGTTGACCACAAATTCCACCGACACCTCATTGGCAAGAATGGAGCTAACAGTAAGTGGGGGACCTTTCTAATCCTTCCTGTGCTCAAATTCTCTGTGTTTAGTAGATCCTATCAGGGGCTCTGCAGCTTGTCCAGTGTTCTGTCTCCATTACGTTTCCTCTGCTCCTCTGGAGTGGTGTTGGCACAAGGAGATAAATGGGCAGTGAGGCCTTAGGATGGCTTTAATGTGTGAAAGTGTCTTGGGAGGTTGAACAGTGGTGGGATTGCTTTGCCATGCCCTGGAGGAATTTTTTTTTTTTCAGTTGGAGAATTGTCTGTTGTTTTGGGGTTTTTTTGAAGTTGCTGGATGTGAATTACATTTTAACCATCAATTGGGGGTGGTGGAAATCTGCTTGGTGAATTTCTCCCCAGAAAATAATTTGGGATTAGAAATGAATTATCATCTTCTGATCTAAATGTGATGCTGTTTGGTGAAGAAATGGATGCCTTGCTTTGGCAAGCAAACAGCTGGCTCTGTAGAGGCCACAGTGTTTACTTGTTCTGGTTCTGTGTGGCACAGATCTGCTCTCACTGAACTCCAGGGTGAAGAGGCACTTTCCCCTGTTTCAACCCCACCTCACTAGCCCCTTCTCAGAGGCTGGTTTACTTCTTAAACAGCCTCTGAGCAGTGATAATTAAGGTGCCTTGCTTCCAAGTCTTGGCCTAGCAGAGTGTGTCACCACAGTCCTTGCCTTGAAGTTAACAGGATCAAGGACCTCTACAAGGTGTCTGTGCGCATTCCTCCGGACAATGAGAAGAGCAACCTGATCAGAATTGAAGGAGACCCACAGGGGGTCCAACAGGCCAAGAAAGAGCTGCTGGAACTCGCTTCCCGTATGGTGAGTAGGATGTGATGCTTGGGAGGGTGCAGGGTTTGGGCTTTTATGTTCCCTTGTAACCTTTTGGTGCAAGTGTGTGCCCGTTGCCCACCAAGCACTTGGATCTCATGACAAGTGCAAGTTCCTCTTCACAGATGTGTTCCTCTGTTCCCTTGGATACTCCTTCTCCGTCAACCTAGAGTGAATTTTGTCTAGAGGAGAAAAGAGGGACAGTGCTGAGAAGTAAACTGTTAGGCAGCAAACTGGTAAATAAAAGTATGTGGCTCTCCTGATGAACACTCAATGTAAACTCTATTCTCACCAGGAAAATGAACGCACCAAGGACCTAATCATTGAGCAGAAATTCCACCGGACCATCATTGGACAGAAGGGCGAGCGGATCCGGGAAATACGGGAGAAATTCCCAGAGGTAAGGCTTTCTAGGAGATGAGGAATCCAGAAGGGACGTTTCCTGCTTGAGTAGAGACACATTGTTGCTGAAGTCGTATCTCTAGTGGCTCTGTATCTAATATGTACGAGAAGATAGTTTTTTGGCCAGGGACTGCTAACGTGGTTACCCTTTCCTGAATGGGATGTGTTGGATCCTCCCCCCACCTTTGCATGTCTGACACAGCAATTCTTGCATTTGCGTGCACTGACTGTAAACGGCCACCTCCTGCAGGTTATCATCAACTTCCCAGACCCTGCGCACAAGAGTGACATCGTCCAACTTAGAGGTCCCAAAAATGAGGTGGAGAAGTGCACCAAGTACATGCAAAAGATGGTTGCAGACCTGGTAAGGGGGACTTCTGTCTGCTGTTCTCTCCTACATGCCTGGATAATCCTAGACTAAAGCAGAGCTGTACAGGCTTGTCTAGGGCTGAAACACCTCAAGGTGAAAGAGCTGTGAACACTGTCCTGGCTGGATGAGGGCAGGGGGGTAATACCTATTATTTAAGGGGCTATAGGGGAAGGTGCTTGACTTTTCTTATTCTTGCAAGTGTGTCATGCAGAGAACTTCCTTGGGTCTAAGCCTATTGTCAGAATCTTGTTTGTCACGTTCCTGGGACAGGGCCTTGCTTGCCATAACACTTTAATCTTCAGTTCTCCCTTCCTTTCCCTCTTAGGTTGAAAACAGCTTTTCTATTTCTGTCCCCATCTTCAAACAATTCCACAAGAACATCATAGGGAAAGGAGGTGCCAACATCAAGAAGGTGAGAGAGTTTGCCTATCTCCAGTGCTCAGTATGGTAATTGTCTGCAGCTAAATCTCTCTCACTGCGCTCTCCTTCTCATTGGTGATGTGAAATACAACTCCAGGGGGGTTTCTGTGACATGGGACACCTCTGAGGTGGTTTTTTTTTTCTTTGTGTCAGATCCGTGAAGAAAGCAACACCAAAATTGATCTCCCAGCAGAGAACAGCAACTCGGAGACAATTGTTAT
This sequence comes from Athene noctua, assembly GCF_965140245.1. NCBI lineage: Eukaryota > Metazoa > Chordata > Aves > Strigiformes > Strigidae > Athene > Athene noctua. The sequence continues at coordinate 798,933 of NC_134044.1, read as the reverse complement.
CACAGGCAAGAGAGCAAACTGTGAGGCTGCTCGCCACAGAATTCTTGCCATCCAGAAGGAGCTGGTAAGTGAAACAACTGACCTGTTGCAGATGAGGGACTTGGAAATGTTGCTAGAAGGCATAAATACAGAAGAAGTGCTTGTAGTGGGGGATGGCAGGGAGGAGACAAATGTGAGTGTCAGTCTGTTGTTGACTCGTAAACCTAAGTTTATGGCTGCTCATATGTCAGGAGTAGCCAATCTCAAGCCCCTCTAGTCAGGCATTTCTTGCACACACCTCTGTAAAGATCCTAGCCTAGGTGGGAGGGAGTCAGAGGGTAAGCAGAGTGGGCAAAAACACATTTCTGCAGTTTGACTAACAGCCTGTTACTGACCTCTCTTAGGCCAACATCACAGAGGTGGAGGTATCCATTCCTTCCAAACTGCACAATTCCCTCATTGGCACCAAAGGCCGCTTCATCCGCTCCATCATGGAGGAGTGTGGTGGAGTCCACATCCACTTCCCCACCGAGGGCTCTGGCAGTGACACTGTGACCATCAGGGGCCCAGCCCAGGATGTGGAGAAAGCCAAGAAACAGCTGCTGCACCTGGCAGAGGAGAAGGTGAGCCTTGTCTCACAGGTGAAGGAGCAGATTGTTTTGGCTAGCTGTTTCTTTTGGGGGGTTGAAGTGATCCCCTCTGCCTGCTGGGAAGCCTCTGGCATCAGCCTAATCCTCTTCTGAGAGATTTGAGTACAGTTTCGGATGATTGAAAGAAAACTGTGCTTCTGTCCTTGTGACAATGAGTTCTTTCCCCATGAGTAGAAGAACTAGCTGTAATGCTTCTGTCCCTAGGCTGGGGATGTACTCAAAGGGTTAAGGGTCCCTACTCCTGTGGTTTGAATGCTGTTGGATATCCGCACTTCTCTGAAACAGCTTACTCTGGATATCTCCTTTCCTTTTTTCTTGATCTCTGAATTCCAGTTCTTCATTTCATGGCATATATCCAGAACCTCAGGTTACAAGACCCCTTTCTCTGAGTTGTGACTGACTGGTCATTTTAATAGCAAGAAAAAAACCCTTTCTAATATCAGCATGTGAACATGTTCTCCTTATGGGTTGGTTGCCTCTGCTGCCTGGCTTGCAGCAGTCAGTTAGCAAATGGTTATGCTGCCTTGTGTGAGTGTCAGACCCTTCTCCCTGGGAAGTGTTTTCTGCTCATATTTTCACTGGTTGTGCTGAGTGTAGAGTTAGCTTTTCAGCCCTGAGAACATCTTTCAGGTAGTGTTTTTAATTTAAGACATTGTATACCTTTTTGACTTTGACAGCACACCTTGCTCTTGCAGCCCTGTGTATGTGAATGTAGGTAATGTCCCTACATGCTTAATGTTGATGCTGGTGGGTATTTTCTATGTGTTGACATGTTCCATGGATATCTGACTCCTTTCAGCAAACGAAGAGTTACACCGTGGACCTCCGTGCAAAGCCAGAGTACCACAAATTCCTTATTGGTAAGGGTGGTGGAAACATCCGTAAGGTGCGTGACAACACTGGGGCCCGCATCATCTTCCCAACATCTGAAGACAAAGACCAGGAGCTGATTACTATCATGGGAACTGAGGAGGCTGTCAAAGAGGCACAGAAGGAGTTGGAGGCCCTCATCAAGAACCTGGTAGGAGCTAGCTACTTTTTCAACTTTCTTGCCTATCACTGTAGGAAGGTGTAAGGTGTCAGTGTGGAGGACCTGCTTATCCTAAAGCCATATGCTGCCCTTCATGGGAGCTCAGAAAGATCCCCCTTGCTGTCACTTGTTGGGGTGAGGTTGTAAACTCATTGATGGTTGTAAATTGAGTGCAGCAAACTTGTTCTTATTAGCAGGAGCAGCAGGGTTGACTGGCTGTCATCTGTTGGCAGGATAACGTGGTTGAAGACTCCATGGTGGTTGACCCCAAGCACCACCGCCACTTTGTCATCCGGAGGGGGCAAGTTCTGCGTGAGATTGCAGATGAGTATGGTGGTGTCATGGTCAGCTTCCCGCGTTCTGGCACCCAGAGTGACAAAGTCACCCTCAAGGGAGCCAAGGACTGTGTGGAGGCAGCCAAGAAACGCATCCAGGAGATCATTGAGGACCTGGTATGTCACAGGAGAACTGTTTGCTTGCACTTTGTTGCTTCAGCAGTGCCCTCCTTGAACCTGCTGTACAGCCAAGCTTTATGTGAACAAGTTCCACAGTAGTTCTGGGATTTGAAGCTTTGCTGTCCAACATATAGGGTCTGCAGACTTTAGATCCTGGCCTGGGGAATGGCAACTGGCTCCAAAATGGTGATGCTGTATGAAGGAATTGCCTCCTCTGACTATCTTCTTGGGTTTTAGGGGTGGAAATAGGAGACCCTTTCTTGGTGTGCTTCTAGATATTAAAAGATTGGAACCTTCTTGTGCCTTTCCATGCCTGGCCTTGGGCAGTGGTTGCTCTCTGGGCTTTCCTGTGCTGTTAGTATTGGCTTTTGGAAACAGCCAGCTGTGAAATTTGTTCTTTTCCCTTCTTTCCTTCTTTGTCTTTTTTCTTTTTTCTAATGCTTCCTCCCCTTCAGGGTAATAGAGAGCTTGAGCTTTGGTCTCAGAAGCCTGTAGCATCATGGGTTGTGGAGGCAGCCTTCATTAAGGAATCCTCTGCTAACTTCTCTGAGAGAGGAAGAATTTTAGGAAGTTTTCAGTTCTTCCCCTGTCAGCAGCTGTTATCTTTTCTAACTCCTCTGTGTCCATTATGTATTTCACCATACACAAGCGTCCTGTTTTCTGGTGTGAAAGAAGCTGCATTGCAATAGAGCAACTCTGCTTTCTCACAGGAAGCTCAAGTGACAATCGAGTGCACCATCCCACAAAAGTTCCACCGCTCCATTATGGGCCCCAAAGGATCCCGGATCCAGCAGATCACCCGAGACTATGGTGTTCAGATCAAATTCCCTGATAGGGAGGAGAATCCAGGTACACCCATGGACGTTTGCATGGTGGTTGGGGTGACCGTGTAACTTAAGCTCCGTGTCAGTGGAGATGTTTTACTTAAAATCTATGGAGAACTGACCCCAGGTGTTCCCTGCAGTGTCCTTGGATCTGGGCTTAGCAGCCACCTTGCCCTCTTGGGTAAAACTGCAGACCTGAGTGTTGTGAATGTGTTCTCACTGCAGAGTGCAGGGAGTACAAGGACTTACCCTGGCAAAAAAGGCCCTACAGTCTTAACCAGGGTCTCTCTGGGCTCTGGTGCTGGCTGTGCTGAATTCAGGGGGTCTGTTGAATACTCTGGCCTAGCACCAGCCATCCTGTTGTAACATCCAGTGCTGTGCTGGTGAACTTCCCTGTTGGGGAAGAAACTCCCAGCTTTCCTTGTTGCCTCTGCTAATGTAGAAGTGCAGCCTCTGCTTCCGTAGTGCAACTTCAGGTCCCTTCTGTGCAGGCAAAGGCAGTATCAGTGCTTTGCAGAGAGGTGTGCAGCAGGCTGCTTCCGTGGATGTTCTTGTTCTGCTCCTTCCAGGCTAAGCCCTGGCAGGCTCCCTGTGCTAGGAGTGACCTCCTCCACAGCAGTCTGTAGTGTCTGACTTCTCGTGACAAAGCCCAGGCTGAGCCTGAGGATCTAGAGGGGGAGATAATGAGCAAGGAGGGGGCTCTGTGCATTTAACACCAGACTTTCCGTGTTTCCAGCCCCTGTTGCAGAACCAGCTGTGCAGGAGAATGGTGAGGACGGTGGGGAAGGCAAGGATGGGAAGGATGCAGATCCCAGCTCTCCAAAGAAGTGCGATATCATCATCATCTCTGGCCGCAGGGAGAAGTGTGAGGCAGCAAAGGAGGCGCTGCAGGTATGTGGCTTTCGAAGCCCCCTAGCCCTGTAATGTAGCGGTGCCCTGATGCACGCAGCTCACTGCAGGCTTTAGTGGTGGTAATAAAAAGCTACTCACCCAGTCAAGGTTGCAGTTGAGGTGGTCACTGATGTGAACTGTAGAGGTGGTCTGTACCACTCAGGGGAAGTCCTCTGCTCTGTGGTTTAGCCTGGCAGCTTGAATCGTAGTGCCTGACCTTGCAATTGCTAGAGCTTGTAGGCAGCCCTGAGTTCCTTGCCGTAAAAGCATGACATCCTTGTTTTATGAAGCACAGCTGGAAAGAGGAGTCTGACTGAGGCTGAATCATTCAAGCTTTAGCAGACCTTGCCATGCTCTTTTAGTGATGTTTTCCAAGTCTCTGCTAGATTGAAGCCAAGGATATGGAAACAGTCTCTTCCCAGAGCCAGGGTTTAAGATTGCTTGTTTGAAAAAAATGCTTTAACACCCAACAGGTCATCTTGGTGTTTGTAGTTGATCTCTCTTCCTGAAGAGTTTGTATCCTGACTACAAGGGAATGTACCTCAGTTCAGCAACACATTCTTTTGGGCGAGTCTATGGCAAGCTGAAAGACAGAAGTCTTTCAACCGGTAAACTGTGCTCCCTCCCCTGCAGGCTCTGGTTCCTGTCACCATTGAGGTGGAAGTTCCCTTTGATCTTCACCGTTACATCATTGGCCAGAAAGGAAGTGGGATCCGCAAAATGATGGATGAGTTTGAAGTAAGTTGTTGCCCTTCCTGCATCTCCTCTGTCCTGGAGAATCTGTAGGTGACAATGTTTGCAGTGGTGGCAATCAATTGCAACATACGTAGGAGTCTGTAATAAGAAAGCGAGACCAATGTGATTTAGTCTCTGGCTCAGGGCTTGATGGGTTTTGTGCTGAAGCTGAGTGATCAGTGCTGAGTGTCACATGGCTTGTTTGGTGCCCACAGGGATTCCTCACCAGTGTCAGTTGTTTTGCTCCTAGGCTGGGGAGGCAGCTCTGCTGTGCCTGCCCGTTTGGGAGAATTAACCCGAAGCCCCCAGGGACTCTTGTGGCTGATGTGGGCTGGCTGCAGACAGCGCTAGCGAACGTGTATTTGTTTCCTGGCCTCTCCAAGCCGGTGTAGGGACTGCGGGGGGCTGAAGCCCCACAGCAAAGCAATCTAATAATAGCTGAAGAAGCAGAGTTTTAGTCAAAAAACATATAGACACGGTCCCAGACAACTGGCTCGAGGTGGCCCTGCTTGAGCAGGAGTGTTGGACTGGGAGATCCCTACCAGCCTCAGCCATGGTGTGGTGCTGGCTGGCTGGGTGGGAGCTGCTCTTGGTGGCAGGGGAGATCAGATCATGACTGATGTCAACCTGCAGTGATAGGCATCACAAACGATACAAAATGAGCAGGGATACAAAACAGAAATTGCTGCTTGTTACTCAGGTGAACATCCAGGTCCCTGCTCCTGAGCTGCAGTCGGATATCATCACCATCACTGGGCTGGCTACCAACCTGGACCGTGCCAAGGCCGGGCTTCTGGAAAGAGTGAAGGAGCTGCAGGCTGAACAAGAGGATCGGGTAAGGCCTGTGCCTGTCCTTCTTCCAGCTAAACAAGACTTCAGCCTCTGGGTGTTAGTTTCAGAAGCTGTGCAGACTGCTGGAAACCCTTGCCTTTTAAGAGCACCCTTAGGTGCTCTGCGTGTGTGGACTGCTCCTAAGTGGGTACTCAGGTGTAAGTTGTTTAACATAAACTGACAGGAGAGTTTGGGATTCTGCTTTAGGTAACTGGACTGTCCAGGGCTCTATCACACCTTCCTGTATCCGAGACACTGCAAGGTGGGAACCTCACTGTGCTGGGAGTCTCTCTGTACCTATTCTCACTGAATCCTTATCACAGCTCTGAATAAATAGATGAGGGATGAGTTGGATGGTTGTTTGCTACTTGTAGTTCCTGCTGAACTTGGTAAAAGCACAAGGCCACAGCAGATGGATGTCTTGGGTGCTCTTCTGTAGCCATGTACACTCCAGCATGTCCCTGTAGAATTGGTTCCGTGCATCTCAGAGGCCAGAAGGAAACACTGGGACTTAGATGGACATCACTGGACTAGCCATGGCGTGTTCCCTGCTGTTGTATCTCATTCTGCTTCTCCTGTTCCAGGCCTTGCGAAGCTTCAAGCTGACAGTCACTGTGGATCCCAAGTATCATCCTAAAATCATTGGGCGGAAGGGAGCAGTGATCACCCAGATACGTACAGAGCATGAGGTCAACATCCAGTTTCCTGACAAGGATGATGAAAGCCAGGTGAGAGGTCAGAGGGGCTGCAAGGAGGGCTGCTGGTTGTCTCTGGGCATAGGAAGCACAGCATCTTCTCTAGGGCTCTGAACTCCCTGCGCTGCCTTTGGATAAGGTGGAGGGTAAAAGGGATTAGCAGGGAGAAGGCTTGCTCAGCTGCTATGAGCCTGGTTTCTCACACATTTCCCTGTGCCTCAGGCCCAAGACCAGATCACTATCACTGGCTATGAGAAGAACGCTGAGGCTGCCCGGGATGCCATCATGAAGATTGTTGGTGAGCTGGAGCAGATGGTCTCTGAGGATGTGACTCTGGACCATCGTGTTCATGCACGCATCATTGGTGCACGTGGTAAAGCCATCCGCAAAATCATGGATGAGTTTAAGGTGAGCAGTAGAGTGATGCAGCACAGGTTAGGCTGGGTCTGGGTGACCAGTGGTGCCACTTGCTCCTGTGCTAAAAGCTTGGTAGCAGCTTGGTGCTAGGGGCTGAACTCAGGAGCGTGAGGCTCACATCTTATGGTCTTTGTTCTTGTGCCTGTTGAGCACCATCAGCTGGAACAGGCACAAAAGAAAAGCTGGTGCTGTCCTGGGCAGCTGAGCTATCTGGACACTACACCCACACACCAGCTGAAGTGTCCCCACACGACCTCAGCTGTGAGTCACTTCTTCTGGAAGCCAGGCAGGGGAGGCTGAGCTCTCCCTGTCTTGCTGGAACATAGCCAGAAGAGGAACCTGGAAACGCTTCCTTGGTGCTCTGGGTTAGCCCTGCAAATGGCACTGAGCTCTGGACCTCTGTGCAGCGCTCCCAGTGGGTTTCTTGCAGTGTCCCTTATGGTCATCCAAGTGAGGGGGTGGTTATGGCAGCTATTGCAATAATGGAAATGGACAGCCAGGCCTGTGGCTGGGGGGTTGTGAGAAGAGACTGTGCCCAGACCCCCTCAGCTTGAGCTTAACTCAAGGAAGTCCTCTGTATTTCTTTGTCTCTAGGCCACTGTTGATTCCCTCGATTTTGGGAATCTTGACACATTCTCAGGGCTCCGGATTTGGCAAGATCAGCTGACTCTGGGAAGGGCAGGGACCTTTGTCCCTGACTGTGTGTGGCAGTAGCAGCATGCTTTATTACAGGGGCAGTAGTGAAGGTGAATCCAGAGTGATGAGGCTTTGGAGACTTGCATCTTCCCTGTGAGGGGGGTGAGGCCCTGGCACAGGTTGCCCAGAGCAGCTGTGGCTGCCCCCTCCCTGGCAGGGTTCAAGGCCAGGTTGGACGGGGCTTTGGGCAACCTGGGCTAGTGGAAGGTGTCCCTGCCCGGGGCAGGGAGGGTTGGGACTGGATGGGCTTTAAGGTCCCTTCCAGCCCAAACCATTCTATGGTTCTGTGATGCTGGCTGGGCTCAGTTGTTGAAACAAGCTGTTTGGTTCTGAAATAAGCAGCCTTTGGTTTTGTCTTGTGTGGCTTCCCTGCACCCATCTGGAAGGCAAACTGCGAGAGAGCTCAGTGTATGGGGTACACTAAGCCACCGTAAAGTGATTGTCAGCCAGGATTACTCTGTCTCTGGAGGAGACAGAAAGCTTATTGTATTTCGTGTTAATCGCTTGATGGTGAAAATGCCTGCGGCAGCATGAGGACACTGTCTGGAAGTGCAGCCCTGCTCTGCATCTGCTGCAGGTGCTGCACAGAAGGCAGCAGGCCTCTGAGCAGTGAGAACAGCAGGGACTGCTGGAAGATGGGTTGTTACTGCAAAGCCTGTTCCCAGGGGAACCGGACAGGCTTCAGGGCCAGGTATATTCTAGTGCACACCCCAGTGTCTGAACTATGTTGATTCTAAACAGACTTGCAGCAGTGAACAGATCAGGGCTTTTCTGTGAATCTAACCTAACAACAATTGATGGGGAGTCTGTGGATTTTCAGATGTGCATACGTAAGCCCCATCCTGTGTTGCAGGTGGATATTCGCTTTCCCCAGAGTGGAGCTCCTGACCCCAACTGTGTGACTGTGACAGGACTCCCAGAGAATGTGGAAGAAGCTATCGATCACATCCTGAACTTGGAAGAGGAATATGTAAGTGTTCAGCAAATCTGTGCAGGGGCTTAGCAAGGATTTCCTCTGCTGCAGAGCTGGATGTCTGAAGTATCTCCATGTGGTGTTTTCTACCACTGCATTGGAGAACTTGAGCCCTGTGCCGGCAGCAGTCGGCCCTCGTCTGCATCTGCCCCTCGGGCCAGGTGGGCGCAGAGCCCAGGCTGTGATCTGCAAGGCAGCGCAAGGGCCGGTCCCCCTGCCCGGGGCACGGCAGTGAATGAGAACGCTGGACCACCATCGGGATGTACGTGCTTGCCTTGCTGCGGCTTGCATCGGTTAGGGATCGGTGGCCCTCAGACTAGTGCAGAAACACTGTATTTCGTCGTGGTAGAACAGGCTGGTGACCTTGGACGGGTTGGGGGGAGGTGTGTTAACACCAGTTTGAGGAACTGTCAAGATCCCCCCCCAACTGGGCCATGTCACTGCAGCTTGCGGATGTGGTGGACAACGAGGCGATGCAGGTGTATATGAAGCCCTCTTCACATGAAGAGTCCAAGGCCCCATCCAAGGGCTTTGTGGTGAGAGATGCCCCCTGGGCCACTGTCAACAATGAAAAGGTGAGTGCTGCTTCTGCTACGGGCCTGGGGACATGGGGTGTGTGGCACCCTCTGCCAAGGACTTCCCCTGAGGTCCAGCCCTCCTGTCAGGGCTGGGGAAACAGAGCATGGGGAAACAGAGCATTCTCCTCCCTTAGTAGCAGAGAAAGCAGTGAAGGACCCTTGTGCTCCTTGTGGCCTGTGCAAGCTGAGAGTAGGCCTGGACTCTGCCTCTCCAGCTTCTAAAGCACTGTGCTCTCTTCCTTCCAACCATCGTGCCCACACTGACTGCCCTGCTGTGGAGCTGTTGGGGAATGGAGGACCCTTACCAGAAAGTGTCCTGCCAGGAATGGGGCCCTGGACCTTCTGGCTCTTCAGCTGCAGCAGCACAGAACTGTCTGGGAGCAGTGAGCTGGGACGTGGGGCAGCTCTGTCCTCAGCTGCCCCGGCACAGCTACAGGCCTGGCCTGACCCCGCTGCAGTGGCCGAGTTACTGAGGTTGGACCCTCGGAGCCCTTGATCCAGCTGCCATTCGCGCCTATCTGCGTCCTCCTAAATGTCATCTCTAGATGGCTTGACCATCCACCCTGGGCAGTCCTAAGCACATAGTGATCTTTTCCAGCCCTCGCCCATTGTCTCTGCTCATGAGACCTCAAAAATGCTCAGGGACGCACTGTGCAGGTTCACAGCAGGGCAGGAGCTTAACTTGTTCCCTTTTTGTTTGCTCTAGGCCCCTGATATGAGCAGTTCTGAAGACTTCCCCAGCTTTGGGGCTCAAGTGGCCCCCAAGACTCTTCCCTGGGGACCCAAACGATAATGACCTGGAAGCAGAAACTCCTCCAGCCTGCTGACCTGACACTAACCTGCCACAAATACTTCCTGTCTGAAATCTGACCCAGCGGCTGGAGCACAAGTCAATTGCCCCAAGAGGTCTCCTAATGGTGTCTGGAGTGCTAGACCCTATCCTGCTCCCCTCAGCTATCACCGTGGCTAGGACCCACCCTCATCTCTTGATGGATATTCTTTCCTCCTTTGAAACAAGACTCAGATTCAAACACTAAGTGTGTGTGTTTTTTGTTAGAAACTTCATAATTGACTCAAAGTGGCTAAGATTTGCAGCTTCCCAAGCGCTAGCAGAGTAATCTGCTCTCTTGAGCATGTCTTACTAGGCATTCTCGCCTTCATTAGGAGACCTCCTTTACTGTGGCTAGGAATCTACTTCCTGTCTCATGACCTCAGGAAATAAATTTCCTTGACTTTCTAAAGCCAAAACGTTTGCCCTCTTTCCTTTGTGTTTATCCCAGGCCTTACCTTACCTTTGTAGAGTGCAATCAACTTTTTTTCCTTTTAACTGCCAAAAATTCATTTAATGCTGATAGCTGACTGTGGGGAGAGCTTAAAATAATCTAAAAGGTCAGAAACTTGCTTGTTAAAGGAACAAAACCTTCAGTAGGCTGTGGAGGCAGCAGAGATGGAAGGGACCAGAACAATGTATGGCTACCGTGGTCAGGTAACACCTCTGAGAGCAGCGTCCCTGCGCCACACCGTGCACAGCCCCAAGTCTTCCAGGGTGTGAGGACAGACCCTGCTCCTAGTTCCCTTGTTCCCCCTTCCCCACACCACAGCGCGGGCAGGCAGGGCCAGCCAGCACCACCGCAGGGGACACGTTGGGGTCGGCCAAGGTTGCTGCGGTGGCACGGCCCAGGAGGAGCTGGTGGGAAGCACAGCCTTGAGAAGCTGTAGTCCTCTGCTAACACTGCAGCATCTAGGCATGAGCGGTAGGGACACCTGTTACTGTTGCCTTCTTTCTACCTCAAAAGTCAGTACGATGGTGGCCTCTTGGTGTCAGGGGGTAAGCAGCTGTTCCAGCTCTTGCCCTGGCACCCAGAGCAGAAGTGTGGAGGAGAAGCGAGAGGAGTCTTTTGTCTCCGAGTGGCTGTGGGAGCTCCTCCAGAGGGAAGCTGAGCATGGTGGTGACGAGGCAGGCTGTGAATCAGAGAGCGCCGTAGGGCTGCTTGCTGAGCTCGAACAGGGCTCGGCCTCAAGGCCGTAGGTGCAGCCTTGCCCCAGCCCTTGGCTGCGGAGGTTGTGAGCTAGGCTTCTGCTCTGACAGTGTTGGGGGGCTGATGGCGTGGGGTGCTGAGCCCTCCCCGAGGCCTCCATCGTATGGGCAGTAGAGGGTGATCCATGCTCTGTACTCCAGGCCGCTGGCGCCTAGGCCCTGCCACAGCTTGCTCGAAGGGAGCTGTGTCTAAGCTCCTCCAGCCAGTAAGAGGAAAACCACGTCTTTGTGGAGGGAGGCAGGGAGTGTGGGGTTCCTGTGTTCCCTCCCCCTGCCTCAGTCCTACAGAGGTTGTAGTCTGAGCCATTCCTCTATCCCAGCTGCTTCAGCTCTTGGACAAGCAGGAGTCCCTAGCCTCTCTTCTCTAGTGCTGCTCGTGGAGCAAAGGCCCAAAGCTCTGGCAAGCTGAGCCCGGCGTTCTTGCCTTTCCCTCTGTCCGGCATGCCTGACATGCCCACGCTTCTCCTTCCAGTGCCAGCTCTTCTTGGAAGAGGCTGCTATGCAGAAGTTGAACCAAAACCTCACAGTGCTCTCCTTAAGTTTGAGAAACGGCTGGAGCTGGCCACGGCCCGTTGCTGGGCACCTGTCTGCCCCTGAAGGACAGGGTGGCCTTGCCTCCAGAACAGGAGACAGGGTGGGTTAGACAGAACTAGGGTGACACCCTCCCATCTGTGTCTGTCAGAAAATGGTTATTACCCCTGTAGCTTAGGTCTGTCCTACGTCACCAAGCCTATCGCCCCCCTCTTCCTCTTTATGCCCCATCGTGCTCTCACCAGTTGCACAGCTAGGCTTGAGTTCCATTCGGGGCACCACCATCTGGGCTTGTGCCCCATAGCCCCACCCTCCACTCTAAAGAAGGTCATGAAGTGATTGTACCTAGTACTGTCCCCCTCCACCCTCCTTCCGCAGCAGACTGTGGCATGTGTCCATTTCCTCTCTTTGACGTCTTCCATATTGTACGTTTCCATAGCAATGATCCCTTGGCCTTAACTTTGGAATTTGGAGACTATATGCAAACATGTAAAAAGGCTCATGAGTATGGATGACACTGGAATTTTATAAATTCTAAAATAAAACCTGAAACAGCTTGGAGTGTCACGGATATTATTTCTACCGGTGGGTTGAGGTCCAAGGCTGTCCCCGCTTGGCGGGCTTTGGCCTGGTTTGAGGAATTCCAGATGCACACATGAGCCTGCGCTGCTGCAAGGCCCTGCCTGAGGCGGGACTCACCCAGCAAGAGACTGGGGAGGCAGCGGCCTGCTGGCAGCCGGGAGGTGCTGCTGGGGCCGCTGTGGGTGGAGGGCAGGAGAGGGAGACACCAGCCCACTCCCTCCTCCCTGTCTTCTCCAGAAGCGGGGCCTCTCGCCTCATTCTGTGGCTGGCACCGCTGCACTGCGCCCACCCGCTGGGCCCAGCGTGGCCAGGGGGCTGCGTGCTGCGGTCAGGGCCTGGCCAGCTCACCCGCCCTTGCCGTAACTCTCCCCCTCCCGACAGCACCTCGGCCCTTCCCCTGTGCCTGCTGCTGCCGTCCCAGGAGCCAGCCGTGCTGTGGCTGCCCTGACCAGCCGCGCAGCTGTGGTGGGCGGGCGCTGCCCTGGGGTAGCTCAGTGCAGCCCAGGGATGTGACATGGCCAACGCCTCCAATTCACTCTGCCAGGGCGCTTACGCAGCACTGGTTACCTTGCGGTAACACCGACAGGCTTGGACGAGCACCCAGGGCCGGCTGCGTCCTTCCCTGCTGTCCCCAAATGCCCGTGTGCCAGCCAGGCAGGAAGGCTGTGCTTGCTGCCCTGTGGCTCCGGGCTGGCTTCAGAAGGAGCTGGCCAGCAGCCCTTCAGTCCCGGCACCGTGCCATGGGCCTCGGGGCATGCCACGTGCCCAGCTGCTGGCAAACTGCTCGGTTTTTCAGTCCCTGCCTGCAGCCAGATCCATGACACTGGCCTTGCTTCTTGTCACAGAATCCCAGAATCATCTGGGTTGGAAAAGCCCTTGAAGCTCCTCCAGCCCAACCAGGACCCTCACCCTGACCGTTCCCAACTCCCCCAGATCCCTCAGCGCTGGCTCAGCCCGACTCTCCAACCCCTCCAGGGATGGGGACTGCCCCCCTGCCCTGGGCAGCCCATTCCAACGCCCAACAGCCCCTTCTGCACAGAAATACTGCCTCAGAGCCAGCCTGACCCTGCCCTGGGCAGCTTGAGGCCATTCCCTCGGGGCCTGGCGCTGGGGCCTTGGCTCCAGAGACTCATCCCCCCTCTCTGCCCCCTCCTGGCAGGGAGTTGCAGAGGGCCAGGAGGTCTCCCCTCAGCCTCCTCTTCTCCAGACTGAACCCCCCCAGTTCCCCCAGCCGCTCCCCAGCAGACCTGTGCTCCAGACCCTGCCCCAGCTCCGTTGCCCTTCTCTGGCCACGCTCGAGTCATTCAATGGCCTTTTTGGGGTGAGGGGCCCAAAACTGAACCCACCCATCCAGGGGCGGCCTCACCAGGGCCGAGCCCAGGGGTAAGATCCCTTCCCTGTCCCTGCTGGCCACGTTATTGCTGACACAAGCCAGGATGCCATTGGCCTTCTTGGCCACCTGGGCACACTGCTGGCTCCTGTTCAGCCGGCTGTCAATCAACACCCCCAGGTCCCTCTCTGACTGACATCCAATCCCATCTCTCCAAAAGGACCCAAAGCACAGTCAAAGGGAGCCAGTATTTGCACTAGTAGGAGCTGCTGCAACTCCTCACAGAGCTGCCTTCTTGCTTGCCTGTGCCTCTGCACAAGTTTAAGGCAAAGAACACTTTAAAGGAGGAGGCAGAAGAGTTGCCACAGCCTGCCTTGTTCTCAGCCAGGGCCTCCTTGGCCAGGTACTGTTCATGCTTCACCTTGACCTCCACAGGCTCAGGAATGTTGGGTACCAGCCACACGTCCAATGAAGAAAACCAAGTGCTGGAAGTGAGCGGGGATGCCCAGCTTGGCCACAGCGACAGGTCCTCGCCCCCCGCCTGCACCGTGCCCTGGGCCACCCCGCAAGGCTTGGCAGCTGGTACCTCAAACACAAGGGGGAAGCCCAAACATGTGGTCAGCAGTAAGTCAGGGTCAAGTTGCCATCCCAGCTGCTAAAGGCTCTGTATGTGTGGGAGCAAAGCCCAGCTGTGACTGTCACCATCGCACATTGCTGCCAGCTTGCTCTGATCACAGCTCTGCCCCGGTGAGCAGCAAAACCAGCCCTGGGCCAGCCCCAGCCGGCACCCAGGCACTTTCTCCACTGCAAAAGCATCTCCCTCCATGACAGGAGCTTTTGCTCCAGCCCCGGGTCAGGCCAGGCAAGCGACCCCCCCGCATTACCCCACACAGGGGCACATCCAGCACATGCTCGGCCCTGGGATGAGCGAGGGCCCCAGGCACCGAGGGAAGGGAGTGGACACCCAGGACCTGCCTAAAGGCTGCTGTGCTAAACAAAGCGTTTGCTGTGGCAGCTGCAGAGCAAAGCAAATGCAAAGCTAAGGAAACGAGGAGAGAGGCCAGACGAGTCAGGAGGGGGGCTCCCACCTGCACGTGGTGTTGCTCTGCAGGACAGAGTCCCACAGTACATATGCCAAGGTGAAGTTCATGCAGCCACACAAGCTGCTGTTGTGGATGTATTTGTAGCACACATGGGGTGGGAAATGGGAGGTGAAAGCGATGAGGAAGGCCTGGGAGCAGGGAAATGTGCTGCAGCAGGTGCTGCAGCCAGGGGATGCCTCAGCCCCACCAGTGGGACCCCCTCTGCGCCCTGTGCTCTGAGGTGCCTTCCCTCTGCCATGCCTTGCCCTCAGCCTGACAAAGCAGACACAAGCGGTGCTCGGCCTTAGACTGCAGCTTCCTGCTGACAGAGCTGAGTCCTGCTCTCACCCCTCAGTTAAACCCACGCAGGGTCACACCAAGCCCGGGTGGGTGGTGGATTCCCACCACCTGCGGCTGGAGCTGCACCTCCAAAGCTGCAAAGATGGGCCCACCCCGGGCACCACACTTCCCCTCGTCGTGCAGCACCTTGCAAGCAGCCGAAGGAGTTTTTCCCCCCACTCTGCTTGCAGCCCTCTCGCTGATGATGGCCAGGCAAGCGATGGCCTCCAGGATGGAGAACCAGGTGCCAAGGCCCTGTGCCCACACAGCCACAGGCTGCCGGTACTCGGCGATGAAGCTGTGGTCATCCAGGTGGGTCTCTACCCAGTCACTGAGCAGGGCAGAGGGGTGCCAGGGGACAGGCTGCCATGAAGATGGTGAGGAAGTCAAACCACAGGACTGGGAGGAAGAGCAGGGAGGGACAGGATGAGCGATGGTGAGTGCCAGGTGCTCAGTGTCCCCGAGCCATGGGGCAGGCAGGAGCTAAGGTGGCAGGGGCCACCTGAGAACCTTTGCCACGGAGGGAGGTGTGGAAAGATGGGTGGGAGAGGAAGCACTGGGGCAGCAGGGGCCAATGTGGGGAGGCAGACTGGGCTGGCATAGGCTAACGTTGGGCTGGAGGTCACCCTGGCCTCAAGCTGCCCTCCAGGACCTCGCCATGAACATGCTGCAGCTTTTGGAGAGCTGCCAGTAGGGACGGGTCTTGCAGAGGAGACACATCCAGTCCTGCTCTTCGCTCACACAGATCTGCTGCCTATGGGCAAGGAAGGAGCATCCAGCAGCCTGTCAGGGCTCGGCCTTGCCCACCGCTCCCCACTGGACCCTTCTCCAGCAGTTTTTCACTGAGTGCTGTGGCTGAGCCCTGGGCCAGCCAGCGTCAGAACATTGGGGTTCAGGCACCCCCTGCCCTCCTCCCCACCATCCTAGGTGTGGAGGGTGCCAGACCCCGGGGAAGGGGCAGGCAGTGAGGTTGGAGCGCTTAGAGAGGTGCATCACTGAACATCAGGAAAATGCCCAGCGATGACCAGCACCACCCCCACCACTGTGGCAGGCGAGAGCCATCCCGTGTAGATGGCTGGGGAGCATGAGTCCTGCAGGCGGCCACTGTGGCCACCGAGCCAAGAGCAGCTCCCTTCACACAACACCACCTAACCCTCCCCTCTACCACCTCGGCCAAAGACACGGTGGGGAAAAATTCCCCCTCCCCTTGTGTGTTTTCTCCATAGTTGGCTCCGTCATGGTGAGGAAGGATTTTCCACTACCCTCCCCACGGGGCAACCCAGCTCAAAGGCATGGCCACCAGCATGTGTGACCTCGTGATGAGAAAGCCAGGGACACCCTTGCCAACCCTGACCAGGCCCAGTCCCTGCCCAAGCACGCCGTGCCCAAAACACATGGCAGAAAATGAGCTCCCCCAGCTCTCAGTTTTGGAACTGGAAACACCTCAAGAAGCCAAGGTAGGAGATGGGAAACTCATGCAATGTCTGACACTGGCTCAGACACATGGGAGTTGAATAACGAGCCAGAAAAACACCTTCTGCAGAGGTGGGGGGGCCAGAATGGTGTCACAGCAGCACGAACAGCAACCAGGCAGGGAGGACATCACACATGCAGCGAAAGGAAACAGTTCTCTTCCAGTGCATCCTCCACCTAAAAAAGGAGCCTGGGAATCTCCATGTGCCCTTCATTAATATATTCTGTTATCATGAAGACTGTTACTGATCAGTGGCAAAGATGCTGGTTCAGTTTTGTGCTCCTTTGAGTCAGATGTTTGTGTTTCAGTTGACTTTCTGGCTGCACTCCAGAGATGCTGGAAAAAAGCCACCAGCAGCACCGCCAACAGTGGGGACTGCACGTCAGCCAGGGAAACCAGCTCCCTCGGTGACAGAGTGGAGTAAATGTGTCCCCATTTCTCCAGATCTGCATGGGAGGGCTGGCCCGGTTCATTGCCACCATCACATGACATGCCCATAAGCCACGGTCTTTTACATTGTGGCTCCGAGTTTGTTGCTAAACAACGAGGAAATGGAGTTGGCCTTTCTAATGACGTCATGCTGCTCCTCAGAGATGCTGTGGCTCTTTATCGCTACTTTCAAGACAGGTGGTGTACAGGAGGAAATGCCAGACAGCCCGAGTTTCTCAAATCCCCATGTTCTTCTGGCCAAAAGCAAGGTGAGCAAAGCACCCCTTTGCAGAAGACATTGAGAACGTCCACCAGCAGAGCTCTTCTGGTACAAGAGCTTCTTCTGGGCATCGGTGGGAGAGGAGGAAGACATCTGCTAACTTCAGCTAAAAGCATTAGAAACCCTCAAAGCAAGGAAGTCATTGGAATAAGCTGGGCCTCTTGCACCTACGGGAGGGGCTGGTTAGTGTTAGGATAAAAATGTGCTCGGATTGTGAAGAGATATAAAGGTGCCATGAAGAGCCCAAGCTTCTGAATGTTGCACCACCCAAAATGTCCTCAGCTGGGCTCCTAGAAAAGGCCAAGTCATTCCTGGGAAGGTGGCCCTGTGAAAAACCACCAGGCACCTGACGACCAGTAAGAGTCCCGCAATACGCATCTGGGATCGCAGCAAACATGAATAGTCACACTGGGAGGATGTGCTGAGGGCCTGGAAAACCAGGAGTGTGCTCAGGAATTGGGGCAGAGACCTGCTGAGCTGAGGTGCAGGTGCCAACCTCCACCCAGTTCCCTTCCAGCATCTCAGTCCCCCTGGTCACCTTCAACCAACCCTGTCGAAACTTCCACACTTCTTGGCAAATTCTAGATTCATTTACACCCCTTGCAACTCCTATCAGGTCAAAGGGGTTGCTAGTCAGCACTGAATTGTGCTCAAAGACCTGGTCAGACCCTCCAGGAGGGCTGGAGTGATGCAAGCCTGAGGGAACACAGGTATGTCCTGAAAAGCTCCAAGCTCCAAAAGCTTCCACAGGGCCACACTGTTCTACTGCATACTACTGACCTCCTGCTGAAGAAGAAGGGATTCACCCCACTCTCCCAAAGACTCAAATCCACGTTCCATTAGAATGAATCAAAGTACCACCACCAGCAAACTTTTGAACACCCCTCCCATTTTTTTCTTGTTCTAGTTCTCTGTTGTTTGAGAGGGCAGCAGAGGAACACAGTGCTGATGGGTGGTGGCCCAGCACAACCTTTGAGGCTGATGTGCAGTGACCAGCACATCTCCTGCTGACACAGACACCCCATCGCTATTGGCTCTGGTGCAACCCCTAGCAGAGGGATCTGCTTCCTTAAAAAGCAGCCAGAATTTGAATTTTTTTTTTTGCCAGAGAATTGGCAAACCTATACATCCCTTGAACAGCTTTCATATTTAAAATACACGTTCCATTGCTCTGTTCCTCTGTGAGCGCCGTGGGCCACGTTGGCAATGTCTCCCAGATACCTCACAGGTTCACCCATCTGGCTGGCACATGTGGAAATCTCCCCCGTGCCTGCTGCAAATCCTGCACTAACCTGGCCTGGGCAGCGGCTGTTCCCCCGGACCGAGGGCACGGCTGTTAGACAAACACAGGGCGGACGGCAAGTGCTTCCAGGGGGGTTTCCGGGCACTGGAAGTAAGAAGTTCAATTGCCCAGATCAAACACGGGTGCAGAGGGATGGCAATGCCACATCATCATATTTAGTGGAAGCAGGACATGATCATATTGCTTCCTGAGTGCAAACACCATCCATAATAAAGTGCCACCAAACCCTTAACTTGCTGACCAGAAGCCTTAATATATTTGATATATTAATATCAGCTGCATTAATTTAGTATTAATAACAAGCAAATGACAATGCTAAGACAATGCCAAACACATTGGCCACAGGACAGTCTTAACTAATTCCTAAATACCGCAAGAGGCTGCATTTGCAAAAGTGCTTAAGGACTCCTATCACAAATAAAGACTGCTCCAGTGGGCACTGACAGTTGAAGATGACAGCTGTCACTCAGCAGAGATCAAATACCTAACAACAGGCAGTGGTACAGCAGTCAAACAAGTGGCAGCTTTCACTACATGGTGGTATCTCGCTGTCTCCTCCCACATCAGTACAAAGCCCTTTTGAGCTCCTTACAGAGGGCTCTGACTTGCTCCTCTCCAGACTGGGCTGCCCAGGGCAGGGGGGGAGTCCCCATCCCTGGAGGGGTTGGAGAGTCGGGCTGAGCCAGCGCTGAGGGATCTGGGGCAGTTGGGAACGGTCAGGGTGAGGGTCATGGTTGGGCTGGAGGAGCTACAAGGGCTTTTCCAACTGAGACAATTCTGTGATTTTGTGATTCTGTAACTGCATTAGATTGACGCTGCCAGAACTGCAGCCCACGCATGTGGCACTCCAGGCAGGTGGGCTTTATAATGAGTTTCTACCAAGGGACCTCAACGGCATTTGTAAGATGAAGGACATGCTTGAAGTTGTGCTAAATTGACAGCTCTTTCTAAAGCAGTCCACTCGTTTTCAATAAAAAACCAGGTCTGTTGAGCTTCAGGCAGTGAGTTCAATACAAGCCCCTCAAGGAACTGCGGGGCACAGGCCACACCCAGCACTGCCCCGATTCCCGCGGCAGCCTCGGCTTCAGCCCGGGCTGGAGGAGCAACACGCCTCAGGCTCTGCTGGACTTTGCTCTGACAAATCCTGGGAAATCAAGAGGCAGCTGAAGCCACAACCACCAGTAAAAAATCCTCCAGGTGTGGGCTAGACCCCTCAGCTCCTCAAGCAAAATCCGTTAAGTCTGTATCTCCCTCCTTTTAACCCCTTTTCCAGCTCCCAGCACATTTAAACATGGAAGCCTCACCCAGGCACACACAGCACGCTGCTTGTCCTCAGCCCTCTGTATAAAATCACGGCAGAAAGGCCCCTGGCCCCAGTCCCACAAGCTGATATTCAGCACTGACTCACATCCCATAACCTGGATGGGCATCTCGATAAGGTTCTTCCCCACATCAACACCGTCACCATCTGTTCCCACTTTTCCAGACCACCTGGATCCGAAAGTCATTTTTGCAGGGACATTACTAACCTGAAGGTGTGTCACAGAGTCAACAAGAGTCAGAAAGTGGCTCCAAGCGGCTTCAGCCTATTGCAAACACTTTCTGGCAAAGCCTCCCCCAGAAATAACAGACACAAGCACAAGGAAGGCTCTTGTGTTAAGATTTAATAGTAATAATAATAATAAGAATAATAATAACAACAACATTTCAAAAACAATGAGTGCATTGTACACAAGATCTGGTATTCAGTGCTTTTATTGACCGTTTGCTCTGTGAGTGTCGGTGTACTGAAGACCTGGAGAGTGGTAAGTGGATAAAAAACCCAGTTGGGACATTTCTCCAAGAAGGGCAGGAGGGTGGGGGCAGCAGGAGGTTCAGAATCGAACAAACGTGGCATCAATCTGCCGGACGGTGGGGAGCGCCAGCATGATTTTGCGCCGGTACTGGGGATCCTTCTGCAAGGGGTTTCGCTCCAGATAGACAGTTTCCAAGTTCTTCGCTCCTTTCAGCTCATCCAGGTCGCTCCAGCTCTCAACAAGATTATCATTCATCTGCAGAGCACATACAGACACACTCACACACAAACAGATGCTTCCAGGCTACGCCTGGTTAGCCAGGACCTGGTTAGGCCAGGTGAAGCCACAGCAGCCTGCCCAGTAGGCTCAGGAGTCCCCGGGGGCAGTGACGCTGTGCAGTCCCCGTGCACACACAGACCACCCTGCCTACACCATCCTTCTCCCGCTGGAACCTCCCAGATGTGCTTTCCCATCCCACACTCCAGGCCTCGCTCACCACGGCCAGCCACGCTGTGCTGGGGAGCTGCTCCAGTGCTCCACACCCCCCAGACAGCGAATCCAGTCCAACCAGTCTGCTGGGGAAGAGCCAGCAAGACACAGACACTCTCTTGGTAGTGTCCCAGCCCATACACAGCTCAGTTCAGGGATGGAAATCTTTACACGAAGATTTTCTTCCACTGTGACCTTTGTCTTTCATGACTTCCCCGGAATCATTACAAAAAGGTGTCAAGCTGATGTGAAAAGTGACATTTTCCTCTCCCCTTTACATCACTGCGGCACAAAACCAGCTTCTGCACTCCGGAGAAAGCAGCAAGCTCTGTGGCTCAGGTTCTGCCCCTGGCAGCCCCAGTGCTGCCTTGCTGCGGGCACCGCAGAGGAACTCCGGCGCCCCGGGATGAACGCTGCGCTGCCTGGCAAGGGAGCAAAGTGTGCTCTGGCCAGACACTGCCCAGCCCAGACACCGCAGCCACCCTCTGCTTTTGGATACAGAGGCAGTCACTACAGCAATACCACCTTTATGTAAAAAATAAAAAATAAATCAATGGATCGGCTCTGCCCCCCCTCAACAACTATCCCCCCTCACACTGGGCACCCACAGTAAACAGGAACCTTTGTGCACACTGTTTGCTGAGCGGTGGACTCGCAGATTTATTTTTTCCAGCTAGTTCAGCGAAAGAAAACTGCTTCACCTCTGGAACTGCCAGTGTTCCAGCTGAAGATGGTTTTGTAGCTAAGCCCCTGGACTACGAATCAGAAAAAAACCTCCTAGCTCCTTCATTCTGCTCCAGCTCATCGCAACATCCCTGCGGCCAAGTCACTGGACCTTCGGATGTCCCAGTGCCCCCACCGGGGAGGTGGTGCTGGGAAGCTGTTAGAAGATTCCCACAGTATCTAGGATTTAAAATTCTGCTTCCTTAAGGTGTTAAAGGACTTTGTTATGTGGCTTCAACTCTACAGTCGTGACAAATATAAACAAGTAGATGCAACAAAGAAAATTCTGCCCTGCTCTTTATCAAAAAGTACATGATCTTAGTTTTAAAAACGGTGCTAAAGCAGAAAAAAGCCAGGAAGGCATTTTCCAGGTTCAGCTAACAGATCTTGGCCAATGCTCTGCTTTGACAAAGGACTCTAAATGCACTAGTGTTGTTGCAAAGGAAGTTCAGTGAGGTTAGGATCTTCCCCTTACTTTCTGTGAAACAAGTGGAAACAGCTGTGCAATGCTGCCTTCTGCAAGCAGAGCAACAGCAAAGAGGAAGACTGGAGGAAATTGCAAAGGGTCATGACAGGTCCCACGCCAGCCACACTGCGCTGTCTTATTTTTACGTCTCCAAAGATCTCATATTAAACGAGCTTCTCAGCTCCTGTTATTTAAAGAGTTCCTTACGGAACCAGCACGGCCAGGTAACACCAGTTGCCACCTGCTAAGCCACACTGCAAGATGAGGAAAACAGTCCAAGTAGCCTGAACTCCAAGCTCTAGATTGGTTTCATTTGCAGCTGCTTTTCACTCCTTTTATCTCAGCCTCTGCCCAAGAGTTTAAATAACTGAACTTAAAATGACAGACATTAAGCAGCACAACTCTTCTTCTCAGCCTTGACATGCAGAAATTCTACAAGAGCTAAAGCACATGCCAACTCACAGACATGTGCTGCTTTTTCCCCCAAATCTGAGCAGATTTGTACACAGCTCCCAAATACAGCAGGGTACTGATGTTTCAGGAGGGGGTGTCTCTGCATATTTCCTGATCAGACTTACGAATGACAAAGGGCTTTGCTATTTAGGGTGCCAGAAAGAAACAGAAGTGACCCTAAACAGTTGTTATTTACCTCACAGGAATGGAAGTAAACCACATGATGGTTTTTGTTTTCTTCATATTTGTAAGGACATGAACATATTGACTCTGCTCTAAACAGGTACTGTGCTCTGGTGCAGTGGTGAGACAGTATCAGCTTCCCCCATTACACTGTCATGCTCACTTAAAGAAAGCAGAGATCTGCAAAAATAGAGCACAGTAGGGCTGTTTCATAACCATCACAAGCATGAAGGCAGGGCCTATTTCCTCGCTAGAGACAGGCTTGTTACCACTAAGCAAAGCCCTGCAAAGAATATTTTATGCTCATCTGTTTCCTTAGAGGGAAATCATCATACTCTATCCATGCAGACTGTCAAGATCTTAAAGTTGGTCACCAGAACAAGAAGAGGTTACTCCAAGACACACATGTTCACCACCCTCCCACTGCTCCCATCAGCAGGGATTCCCTCGCCGCTGTACAGACATTTTGGGGAACAGCTCCAGCCTGCTCTTACCCAGAATTCCTGCAGCTCTGTTAGGTGACTGATATTTTCAATCTTCTTGATTCTGTTGGATGCAATGTCCAGCATTGTGAGTTTGTTCTAGACAAGCAAACACAAAAGCATTAGACCAGGTTTCCTTTCATCTTCTCGGTCCCACTTTTTTCAGTTTGGAAACTGTCAGAAGCAAAGACACATTATTGCCAGCTGCTTACAAGCACTGCCTAAATATAGTAAGGAAAACTGTTTTTACTTAAGCTGGGTTACTCACCTCCCAGAAGCCATGTGACAAAAATAAAAGCAATTACTGCCCAGATGGCAACTACCAGCCAAGGGCTCCTAAAAAGTGAGATTTCCTCATAGTACATTAAGAGGAGGAATCCATTAAAAATCAGATCAGAAGTGCCCCCCTCAAGCAGCAAACAAACTTTCTGCAGCAGAAAACCCAACAGTTTTAGAAAAAAGGGTTTTTTCTGCCTTGCAGACAGCCAGTTAAGTTCCAGATTGTCTCTGCTCTCTGATAATGCCATCTACTGTTGGGTGAGAACAAAAATGCTGCAGGCTTCTGTGAAATCAATCCTCCCCAGAAATGCAGAAATGTACACTGACACGAAGGCAAGCCACATGCCACAGCTTGTCTCTCTCACTCCCAGCTCCAGTTGTTGTCCTACTGAAAAGAACTCTTGATTATCTACAAACTACTGTCCGAAAGGCTGGAGCAGAGACAGCCAGCTGTGGCCATCAGGCTTTCCACTGCTGAAGACCAGGCAGGCTGCTGTATTTGTGTATCAGCTTGTGCTTCCCCTTCCCAGGTCTTGAAAAAAAGAGTTCTACTCCAGAAGACCTGGAGGAGCTTCACCCATGCAAGATATTTTAATATAACAAGTGCTTGAATCTTTGTGGTCTTTTCAAGATACTCAGGCCCCTGGCATGTAACTGGAGAAGCTGAGGAACAAAAAACTTCCAGAAAAGCACAACCACTAAGAGGAGCACCTTAGTGCAACAGTTCTGTCACACAGTTAGCAAGAGCCCGCTCACATTGTTCTCCAGTCCCTCGATGACTTCGATGCCATTGTGGCTGAGGTACAACTCACGCAAATTCACCAAGCTCTGCAGCCCCTCAATCTTGGTCAGACGGTTATTCTGAAAGGGAAAGAGCAGTTTAAGCCCACTCTAAACAAGCATTTCTCTGAAGTATGGATGGGAAAGGGAAACAGTCTGTGTGGGTCCACACTGATCTCATGAGCTCAGCAAGTCTGATCTGTGTACCACTGAGGCACAAGGAAGCTCCGTGGTAGCCGGTCTCTAAGTTTAGAATCATCAGACCGAGCTTCCCAACCAAAGTTGTAGCCTGAAAGTTTTCCACTTGGTGTCTTTAGAAGCAACAGGCCTAAGTATTAATAGCATTCATTTTGAAGGTCTTTTCAACAGAATGGTCAAAAGGGAAGTTACAACACTTCAATCCCAGTACACTCTGCTGTACATAACTCTGCACAGCCTGTAGAACTACAGAATAATGATGCATATGGGTACTACAACATGTAGTGAGTATGCCTTTCTTACCAACAGCTGTAAGATATTACAATGCAATAGTACTGTCTTAGGGATGAGGAGACTCAATGAAAGAAATTAGCTGAGTATCTTTTACGCCACCTTTTAAAAAGGAAGAAACCTTCCATAAGGGCATTAAGGACAGGTTTCATTTAGCACAGGCTTGCTCGCATTTCTTCCTTCTGCAGGAAGAAGGCAGCAACACTGAGCCACTGCCATTATAATGACTTCCCTGGCATAACTCATTTGATGTTATTGTAATATATTAGGAAAGAGTATTTCAGGAAGAAAATGGGGGATAAAATTAATTTCCTGTTCTCTCTTCCATAAAAATCAAACATTTGTTTTATCATTTTATCAGTGTCTGTCAATCTCACTTAGTATGGAAGTATGAGAAAAGAAAGCACAGAGAATATCACACTTTCTTCCAGTACAGGAGTACAACTCAAACACTGAGGACCTGCTGATTCAGAACACCTTATAAATTACAAGGTGGTTTGTGTAACCGAGGCTGTTCAGAACGTAAGAGTACAAAGTAGAATCAATACCTGTATACTGAGCACAGTCAAGTTTGTCAGTGCATCCAAATTCTGCAGCTTTGTGATTTTATTCTTTCCAAGGAACAGACTGTCAAGATTAGCCAAGGTGTCAATATTTTCAATTGCCTGCAAGATGACCAAAGGAGACGGTGTTATTGCTGTGATGCAAAACTCCAACCTGTAGATGCGGGTGGCATTTTCCTGCCTTGACACGTGGAGCTGCGCTCCTGAGAAACACAAGTCTGTCAATTCCACACACAACGTGTGCTCAAGGTAGGGCCTCCCTGGCGACCCAAGAGCAGGGCTTTGTGCAGTGAGTCATCTCAGCCCGTGGGACAGCTGGCTTGTGGCACTACTGTTTGATGATTTTCCACAAGGGTCCCATTGCTTTGTCCTAGCTGTTGCCTCCACTGTCCAGGCAGGAAGAACAGAGAATAAAAAGGCTCACGGAGCACTGGAAGTGACATTCCCTGGGCCATGAGGTGTATCCAGGGCGGGAGATATTCATGATGCATGGAAAATCTGTCACTAGTGAATGAAAAGAGAATCTGGGAGGAGAAAATAAAATTTGCAAATTTAGTCCTGACCATCAGTGACTGCATAAACCAGAGGCAAGCTGTTTAGCTTCTCTGCACAACAGTTTCTCTGTCCTAAGCAAGGTTAAATGTCTCATGGGTGTGTGTGTTAAGGTATTTAACTACTGGCTATATATTCACACTGCTGGCAGAACATACACATACCAATTTAAGTGATGTACATGTTTTAAATATACATGCTACTGGCAGAACATACACACTACACTAGCTTAAGTCCTGAGCTCAGCCTTCAGTGAGAAAAAATAAGGATCTCTGTGAGGCATCAGAACACATGAACAGAAGAGAGGGCACGAAAAGGGAAAAAGGGTGGGAAAAAGACTCCTGTAAACAGAAGAAAAGAAAACACAATGTTTTCTTGGAGGGGAAAGCCTCTTAATTCAAAAAAAGGTGCTGTTACAAGAGAAAAAATTTTAAAAATAGACTTCGGATCACAGAAGAACAGTAACATGAATATAGGTACACACAGAGCCGTGCATCTGTGCTCGAGTACCCTGTGTCACGTCAGCTCTTCCACATCCTTCTTGCCTGGCAGAGTTTCAGAGACCAGCAGTGCTGGTGAGACAGGACCCTGAGTCCTAGCACCAATGTGTGTGTGTGTGTGTGTGCCCATGTTCACCTGCATGTGTATAAACAAAGGAAGGAAGATGAACACACACACACACAATTAATTTACAGATACACTCTGGAAAGGAAAGAAGCTTTTCAACCTCTATCCCCCAATTGCCAACAGATTCAACATAAGGTGTTTATCAGCTCAGATTTGGATTCACCCTCCTTCTAGCCTGTGGACTTACCCCTATTTTGACCTTGCAAGAAAATGATAGATTTGTTGCTCACTGGTAGCTTCCCCAGCCCTGAGGAGGAAATACTTTGGACTCTGAGGATACTGAGAAGAAACAGGGGAAAAAAAAGCTACTTAAATCTATAAAAGCGCGATACTTAAGTGAGAGCATGGAACAGATGGACATGAGGGGGGAAAAAAACCTAACGAACAAATAAAGAAGTGCTTGCCTCAGTCCAACTTTGGAAAAAAGCATGAAATGTATCAGCTCAAGCATAAAGTTCTGCTTCCTCACCATTCATACAAAAGGATCAGAACTACAAGTACTTAGTAAGTCATGACGGACTCCAGAGTAAGTGCACTCTGAAGGTTCAGTGTGCAGCAAAGGGACTAAGACAGCATTACTGTGGACAATTTAATGCCCAGGGGATGAGTGTATGAGGCACCTCAGAGTCAAGAATGCTGCCTGGACAGACAGTCCATAGGCCTTCACCCTGAAGGGTTACAGACATGCCCACCTGTAAAGCACAGAGCTAGGCCACCCCACCAACAGAAAACTATCAGAAGGGTTCTAGGTGCCCCCAAATGACATGAGATGTATTTCTTCATGCCTAGCCTAGGCACAAGTTACTTACTCCAGTAAAGCAATCAGAAGTATAGAGCAGTGCTGTTTGAAGAAGCCAGAACAGAATTAACAGATAAACAGAAAAAAAAGCTAAAAATAAAGTCATTTAAGAAGCTTGTGTTACCTATACAGTGATAACTTCAGGGGGTTTTGTTGTTAATATGCTCAGGCTCAACACTGAGCAAACACACATAAAATAAATCTGACCTAATTGTTTAAAAGATATAGGTAGATACATATAAAGATACATAGATAGATATAAAGACATAAAGGCTCGACAACATTGGTGGCAATCTTAAGTATCAATTCAGAAATCTAGCTGGAATTTTTTTTTTTCCAGAAGGTAATGATGCTTAGATATGGAATACAGTACAGTTTTGCTTAACCCAGCTTTTGAAATGTAAGGATCAGTGTATTTAGCAACTCCAAGGTTCCTAATCACTCATCTGATCTGGCTGATGTTCTCACACTCTAGATTTATTCCACTAAGCAATCTAATTTCCAAAGTAGAAATTTCTCTGGATCAAAAAGAATTCGGTCTAGTTTAGCTTTAGGAGCAAAATAAAATTTTTCCAGTTCATAAAAGCAGCACACATTTCTGCCTTAAAAGGCTGTTCATAATAGCTGAAGTTTCCTTCTTTTCTAGAAAGAGAAGCATGCTTCCACAAGGCTTCAAATACAGAGGACAAACAGGTTTTTTCCTAATTTGCTCTTTCAGCATAACAAGTAATTTTTCAGAGATTGTAAACGGGGAGTGCCAACTTAGTTTTCAGATTGAAATGCACTCATCTGTTACAAGTATTTTCTAAAGCACATATAATTGAAAAAGCTTCTAAAAAATTAATAGTTTACTCGGCACGTTGCAAGTCTTTTGTGTCATCTGTTTCACCAGTTCTCTTGCAAACTGCATAAAATGCAGCAAAGCATACCTTAAGGACAGGAGTGACTATTCAGAACTGCTTCCCTTTCACTGGCACAGATTTTAAATCACCTAAATTGAAAAAGTCACAAACTGCACAATAAAAAAAAGTAATCAACAGTACCAGGTTTTTGAGGCATTTCGAGCAAAGCCTCAAGAAAATCTTTTTCCTGAGTGAGACCGAGCAGGTTATCAAGTACACACACAAATCAAACCAGAGTTAAATTTGCACTCAACAGGTTTTATCAACACAGTGCCAGCCTCTAGGAAGGTAAGAGAAAACAGTAATTGCTAGTTTTGATAGGTATGACTCTCTAGCAGGAGGAAACCATCATCTGGAAAAGGGGATGAATGAGTTCAAAAGAGAAATTAATAAATTCAGTAATTTAGTAGCCAGGCTACTACATGCATACAGAATTAAAAGATCCAGCATGCGCAGCAATAAGCAATTACACATTAAATGACTGGAACAATAAGAACAACAAAACTGCAAGTAAAAGACAATGAAGTACACTTTCAGAAAAGGCTAATTCCAAGCTGAAGAGAGAGTTGGAGAGCTCAAAACTCTCCCACTGATATCTTGTAGAACAAGCCTACCCGAATTCGATTGGATCCCAACTCCAACATCTGTAGCATCTGCAAGTTGCTCAAGTTCTCAATTTTGCTGATCTTGTTGTTGACAAGGAAGAGTTTTTTTAGTTGGGTAAGCCGATCTAGTCCTTCAATGTGTCGCAGAACATTAAAGGAGATGTCCAGGATCCTGAAGTAAAACAAAACAAAGGTGTCTTCAGTCCATCAGGCACAGATGATTCTGGAAAATGCACTTGTAAATTGGTGGGGAATCTCACTATCTGCAGAGATCAAGCACTTTGCTAGGCCTGGAAGCTAGAGTCAGAAGTGTCATTTCTTTTTATCAGGAATGACAACAAACGTTACAGTGTGTCAGGGGAAAAAAAACCAAAAAAACAACAAGTCACATGCAGAAGACAGTCACCATTTCACCCAGCCACAGACCTGTCACCGTGGGAGAAAGCCCATCTCCAGTACTGCATATTCCCTGGGAAAGGGACGTGCCTACAAGTTCTGCCTCTGACAGGAAAATGCCAAGGCCTCCCATAAGCATGAAGCAGTTATGGCTGTGGAAGTAGGTCAGCCCTCCTCGCCCCAGTGGGAATAGTTTTGTAATGTATCTCCAGAGTGATCACAGACAAGTGCCAGAAACTGGGAAGAGCACTTCTCCTTTCCTAACACCCTGCAAAAAAAGTCCTAATCTCACCTGAAATCTCTTGTCATTTTTTGCAGGAATAAAACCCTCTTATATGGAGCTCTCGCTGCCAAGAGCGAGGGGTGCCTGAACACTTCCGCACCTGCACCTGTCATTCTTGCTGCCTTCTACAGCACACATCTCATTTCCAGCTGGCTGTCCCTGATGAGCTTCAGGATAATGAAAGTAATTTACTGGGTAGGTGAACTATCAATGGAGAATGGACATTATCCTCCACAGAGCATGCGAATGAATCATGAGAAAGGCCTGGGTGATAAATACTGATGTACAACATGAGTAACTCAGTGAGTGGCAAACCACCCTCAACCTAATTCTGCTTTTTCCCCTGGACTCACTCAAGTTCCACCAGAGATTCCAAGTTCTCGATCTTCCGAATTTGATTGTCATAGAGATCCAGTTCCCGCAAGGTCTGCAATTGCTCCAGGTTCTCAATGCGCTTAATCAAATTCTGACGGAGACATAGAGTCTAATAGTTGGGGAAAAGTTTAAAAACAAACAGGGAAATGGATATGAATGACAGCATGTAATGCCTTTTGGCATACAGCCAATAAGGCTGGGGTTTTTTTTCCTCATTAAGTTTTGTTGGGGTTTTTTTGGGGTTGTTTGTTTGTTTGCTTTTTGTGGGTTTTTTTAAATACAATCTTCTTGGTTTATTCCTACTCTACAGAAGTCAAATTTTTAACCACAAAGATGGTCAGACACTGTAATAGCAGCCCAGAAAGGCTATGTAATCTCCATTCTTGGAAATACTCAAGAGCTTGACTGGAGAAGGCATTAAGCAACACGTTCTAACTGGACCTGCTTTGAGTAGGGGTTTACAAGAGACCTCCAGAGGTCCTTTCCAATCTACATTATTTTATATTAAGCTTGCTGTGCAAGTACAGAATGGATCTCTCAGGATGAGCCCTGATGCACTCTCATCCACTTCCAAAAACAACTTGTAAAACTCCAGGATTTTTATTACTACTAGACAAATGGGTAAATGCTACCTCCTTCAGTTAAACACGAACTCATTAGGATCTCAGACAAAAAGAGACTCCTGTATCTGTCCTCTTAAAGGTTAGATATGCAAAATCTCCAGTTCCAAGAGGCATTCCCTAGTTCTTAGGACTGTTACCTTCACTTTCTTGAGCACCTCAAATCCTTCAATCTTCCCGATTCGGAAATGATTCAAGTCAACATCCTGAAAGAGAAATGGAGGAATTCAGCAGTTGTTTCAAAACACTCTTCAAAGACCAACCTTGTACTCGGTTCTAAGGAAAATTATAGTCTTGCAAAATATGTAGCTCATTAAAACTTCCCTTCAAAGAGCTTGTGAAAATTGAACTGGTACATGATTTTACCAGCACAGGTGAAGCATGTGGCCTCAGCTTGTCAGCTGCAAACACAGTATCTGCAAAACGGCAACAGCCCTTTTCTGAGTCTGAGTATTGTTTTGCCAAAATTAGAAATCTTTTGTGGTAAATTCTGAATTTACAGAAATTGTGCTGTCTAGAACGAATGAAGTGTTGCATAAAATTACCCACTTTTCTAGGGCTTAACTGGAACACACCTTGCTATTTCCAGTTCAAGGACTCAGATGAACAAAAACCACTGACGGTTCAAATAATCTGCTGGTTCTGTGAACATTAACTCTGCACTGGCAATCAGCTGATGCACTTCACATCTGTGCTGTCCAGCTCCATATGTTCCAGTTTTGCAGGTCAGTCAAAGAGAAACAGAGCACCTCACCACCCAAGCTCAAAAACTCTCCAGCTAACAGGCTCACGAGGCTGTCAATGCCAAGGCACGAGGCTGGTGAAGTAGCTGTGCCAGTTACAAATCATGGGTCTGACAGCAGCGATCAGTTCATTAAAGATATTCTCATAAAAAGTCATAGCCCGTCAATAATGCTGGCAGCATAGCTTCACTTTCAGTGCCTCCATGCTTAATTTAAAATTCTAAATTAGTACCAAAATGTTTCAGCTACTGATTGAGAATAAAACACCTCTACTTCTAGTCTAAAGGCTCTGAATCGATTCTGGGGAAGATCACGGTAGCCAGCACTTCCAGAAGAATCAGATCTTCTAACCAGGTTTCAATACTTGCCTTTGCCTCCCTTTTTCTCCCGCTGTATAAAGCCCATGACAAAAATGTGCCTTTACCTCAGCTTCTGGGTCCAGGCTAATTGTCTCCATGTCCACTGGCGTCTCTGCTTCTGCTGCAGGAGAAGCAAATACATTATAAACTTCTGCTACCTGGTAGCTAAAGACAAGGTAACAGTGGCTAGTATCTGGAGAGACAAAGGGAGCAAACGCTCCTCAGAAGAACAAACACAGGAGATGCACAGTTCAGATATTCTGCTGCATTATAACTAGACCTCACCTATCTGGCTTTCATCATGACAGGTAGCTGTGGAAAAAAAGCTTTCTTAACAACAGAATTTCATGCTGAGATGCAAAAGACAGAAAGAACAGCACTTTCCATGGCCTGCCTGTGTGGCTGCTGAATAATGCTGTCTTAAGACTGATCTGAGGAGGATTCCTTTTCTTTACACTTAGGGTTTCATCTCTACATCATCCAAAGTGCCTGTGCTCCTGACAACCTAATACAACATCTCCAAGAAGGAATCTAAACTGTCTAGCAATAGTGTCAGGCATGACCAAGCATCTTGGCCATCCCACCCTTCAGCTTGTCTTCCATAAACACTGCCAGTTTATGTCAATGTTGTGTAGACTTTTGCACGGATCTCCCTTCTTTTGTTTGACTGAACTCACTAATATGCTAGAAAACATTGTTTATCACACTGCATAGATTTTTCTTGGGAAATGCCTTTACAGCCCTGGAAGACAGCCCAACATTTGCTGTGCTTCTATCACAGCACAAGAGGGAGTGAAGTTTACTGGATACATTCATGCTGAATAATTCATGACCAGTTCCAATTTGTTGAAGATTGTGTGCTGGTTGCATCAATTTCCAAAGAAAGGCTAATTCAGCTTTGCAAAAGTCATACAACATGCAACCCACTTCATGTGTGTAGCTTCTGTATGTACTGCCAAAACCCCAAGGAACTTTACAGTCAAATCCCAAAGGCTTTGCATCAATGCCTGTATTACTGTATGCAAGCTCATGCCACCAACCCAGAAATAATGATTATTTTTATAGCCCAGCATGGTTACAACACCCTTGTAGATGCCAAATGTCCCCAATACTTAATGAGTGTTTTTCCTTCTGATGCTTGGCATTGTAAATAGCATTGTATGAAGCAAGGATGAACAGTACAAGCATTACCACTTTTAATACTGCCATCGAACTCCAGGGTTTTGATAGCTCCACACACCACCCTTTACCTTGCTGTATTTGGGCTACTGGTCTTACCTGGGCATTGGAACAGGAAAGAGCATTAACTGAACTCAGAAGTTAGGACTGAAAAGCAATCCTCTGTCCATCATCTTTTAATATTCTTTATAGTATAAATGAGCGGGGAGCATGAATTATATTTTGGGGATGCAAAATGAGCTGGTAGGCTTTGTGACATTGAACTAACATGCCTGCATGTGTCTGTCAGCATTTCAGCAGTGGAAAACTCGTGAATTTTCTTATTTTTCTTCCAGATCAGAAGCACTTCAGCAGGGGAGTGGGATACCCTCCTCTGCTGCTACCATGGCTGCATCTCTTTGACCTATTACTAGGGTGCAAAGGCTGCCAGCACAAAGTGCTCCAAGCCAAACAAGCACCCTAGCTGAATTTACAGCTAACAGGAACACAGCCTGAGTTTGGAACAACAGTTGAGATCACATACAAACCCAAACTATTCCCCTCGTATTAAATTGTACTAGCAGTAAGATGGTGCTCATGGTGAGAAAACTTGTACTTTTGAGTCTTTAAAGTTGTCCAACAGTAAAGCCAGTCACATATTCAGTAAAAAAAAAAATAAAAATTCTTCAGCAAAAATAAAAGTCAAGTAAAAAAAATTCTTCGACCTTGTTTGGCTGGCAGCCTTCTCTAGAAAATCACATGTTTTATCACAGCACCCATTACAGACCATTTATACACAATTGGTTTTGGTAGTGTATTAAATACTCTGTTCTTGGCTCTGTCAAAGGGTAGTTCCTTATATTTTTGCCATATGGCTTTGAGTGACCAGTCCTGGCAGAGCCAGCACGGAAAATAAGCACTCAAGTTCCAAAGGTGCCAAACCAAATCACACAGGATATGTGTATCAAATTCACTGAAATAAAAGCAATTTAAAACTGAACACAGAGGCACTGGCATTTATGCAATAAGGTCAACTCTCAAAGTTTACGTACTCTTTATAAAACACTCTCCATACAGCAGTCTGAGTGAGATGTGGACACTGGTAACACCGATAAATCATTATTGGTAAGAGAATGTTGAAGTTCATTTTTTCTCAAAGAAGGGAAACAAAAATGGTTCTCGCAAATTTACAGTCCTATCAATTATCAGCCAACATTTTATTTATGAACTAAGTGGATGTAAAACACCAAAACTGAGCCTTTTACAGTCACTTTACAAACAGAACCACAATTTCACTTGCATGCGGCAAGTATGAAACAGTGCTTCAGTCCACAGTTTTTTAATGCATCAGGTTTCTCAAGGGGAAAACATTGCTCTGGCAGTGAAGTTACTTAAGTGAATTTTTGTGTAACCCATGCCTGCAAGCTACACAGCTTTGCAGATGTAGGAAGAAAATCTGACATTCAGGAAACCCAAATTCAGAATGTACAGAACAGTAGTTACTGAGTTATGTAAGTTCACAGTACCACAAGCATTTAAAGCAACTAAGAGCCTAACTACACTTTTTAACTGCATATGCATGAAAAATATTATAAATAGATGAGTTATAAGCTTTCTAAACAGAGGCGCTATTCCTCAGAGAATTACCTAAATGATGAATTTGAAATTTCAGCTGCTTGAGCTCTTTCTATTTATGACCTTCTGTGAAAAAATGTGGAAAACTCTTCATTTTCCTTTCAGCCGAGAAACTCAAAGCTGGCTGTGGAAACTAACTCAAATGTTCCAAAATTATTCCTCTGCTTGGTTTCTGCACTAGAAGTTTTCTGAATCCCAACAGTTTGGAAGAAGTAACAATACAGTCATTACGTTAAATCATATCCAGTGTAATTCAGCAACCAAGTCTGAATGTGTTTTTCTTGCTTTCCCTGGAATAAAAAGTACGTCACTTGAAGTATTTTCTCTAATATTATAATTCCTGGGGGAACAACGTACAAAATATAACCTCAAACACACAGCTAAATCACATCAGCTGAACAAACGCTCAGTGTTACATGCATGGAAAGGAAAACTGTGACTGACTGATCTGCATGGCTGCTATTAACGATGCAGTGCAACAATTTGCGAGGCGTTCTCTTACACTTTCACAGATATCTCCACAGCATTTTTTAATTAATAGGGGTTTTTTTTCACTATCAGCAATGATTTAAGACCTAGATAAGAGTTCATTTAGTTAGCACATGAGATTTAAAATTCTCATCATAATTAACTAGTTGGGAGAATACTTTTGCAAATTCTAACGGGCAAGGTTAAGATTAGGAGGGATTTGCAGTAAATGCAGTCAAAAAGGATTAAAATTTGCTGCACAAGATTTGCTGTATTATTTCACTTACATTTCCAGACCAATAATAATCCCATGAACATCTCTAATAAAAGGATGCTATTACCTTTTGGGTTGTTAGCTAGCACCAAAAGCCCAAATCATATTGCCATACAGGGTCTTCAGAAATGGATCTGCTTTGGCAAATTCTATGCAAGCTACTGAAATCAAACCCTTCCAACAAACACAGGCTTTTAAAAGTCAGGATTTCTACCCCATATTCTAATAAAAACAGTAGCAAAAGTTTAAAGTCAAGAGGATTCAAACATATAATTTCGGTATGTCTTAGAATTTTTAAATTAAAAAACCAAAACATACAGCTTCCTTCCATCTATCTAGAAATAGTCATCTTTGCCTTCCAAAGGAATTTGGCAGCTCTTTAGGTAAAATCTACATACACTAAAGCAGAATTATGAAAAGCTGCTTATGTCTACTTCTAATGAACACTTCCAGCATCTTTCCATAGAAAGTTATTATGTTTCCACAAAAAAAGTATGAATAAATACGTTTTGCGTTTTGATACTGATTTCAGAGAGAAATGTGGATGGATAAATAAATAAAAACTCCCAAAGGTCTAGTATCGGTGGTTCCATAAAAAAAGGCAGCTTTATTTTAGCAACGATAACACTATCATTTATTTCTTTTTAAAGGAGATGGTTCTAAGGCAGATTCACATTGTTCACTAACATTGATACAACCATCACATAGCCACAAGGAACACAAAGCACTGATACACGTGCCCTACCGTACACATGGGTAAGGTGACACTTCCTAACGCGATCTTTAGGTTGGAAGGTACCTGCGGAGTTCTCGCCATTCTGCTCATCCCTCAGGCTCTGCTGACTGAGGTCTGTTACTAAGCGAACCGCTTGCTTCTTCCCTTCTTCGTCTCCCGACTCCTCCGATTCAATCCGCTTATCAACTGCACAAGATACATAATAGCAGAATTAGGCTATTTTCAGCAGTGGGATTGGGGGAAGAAGTAGCAAGCAGATATAATAACCAGGATTCACATATACCATTATGCAGTTAGTAGAAATCCTAAGTTAACTAAATGAAAGGTTTAGTCTTAAATAAAAGGCCTCTTACCCCTCGTTTCTACTTTGATTTTGGATGCACTTTTTCCTCCCATCACATCTTCCTAAAACCAACAATCTGGGAAGAAGACTGGAGGAAAAAGGAAATTTCTTATATCAATGAAGTGTAATTCCAAAGATTACGGAAATGGAACTAGAACTATTACATTTTAAAAGCTTTTAGGTAAAAATCAGTATCATGTACAATAGTACCAATGACACAAAGAAGTGAAGGCATAAAAAAAAAAAATATTAAAAGATCTCTGCAGATAAAAGCAACCCTCTCCCCAGCACAACCTGCGAGATCCCTTCACCGTTTACCCAGCTACAAGTCTGGTGGCCACCCTGGCCCTGGGGACCTGAAGCTCCTCACTCCTCCTCGGCCCCCCCTCAGTATTTGCTCTCGTTTCATGGGGCGACTGAGGAAAAGTAACGCCATGCCAGGGGATTTCTTTCTCATTATCTTTATTTTTCATGTCACGGTCATCTCTACAAACCCACTTCTTCCACCTCTCGTGAGTGGAGGCCCCGCGAGACGGGTGGAAGGCATCACGCCAAGCCCCAGGTAACACACCCCCCACCGCCCGGCCGGCCCGCCCCCGCTCCGCGCCAGCCAGGGCCCCGGTGCCCACGGGCAGTCGCCCTCGGGATGGGCACCCGGGGGCTGCCGGGCCGTGGAGGGCCCGCAAGCCCCACCGCACGCAGCTGGTAACCGCCCCACCGAGGAGCGGGCCGCTCCAACCCCCCTGAGCGGCCGCAGCCGTGCCGGACCCCGACGGGCTCTCACCCTCCATCATCTCCTGCGGCCCCTCACCGCTCTCCGCCGCCATATTGCTTCTCCTCCCACCACCCCCTTCCGGAAACCGCCTCGACCGTGACCGCAGCCAATCAGACCCCGTGGTTCGCGACGCGCCGCAGCCAATCGCGTCCGCCGGAGGCGCGCCGAGGGGGCGGGGCAGAGCCCGGCCACGACGGCCAACGCGCGTGCGCGCCGGGCCGCGCCCCGCGGCCTTCTGGGAGCTGTAGTTCCTGCTGGCGGGGCGGGAAGCGGCGGCGGCGCTGGGCGCGGCGGCCCGGCTCCCTCCCCAGCGGTCCGAGGCCGTACGAGCTGCTGCCAGCCTCGCCGTTCCGCCTACAGGCTCTTCGGAGGGCGGTTGTGACCCTGTGGAGGGGCCTTCCACCTACGGAGCGTGGAGCCCGGGGCAGGTCGTCCAGGGCTGCCTGGGCTCGGAGCAGGGCGGCATCGGTGGCGGCGGCGGTGGAAGGAGAGGCCGGAGGGGTGCACAGCCCCCCGGGCGCGGTATCAATTTTGCTTCTTCCCGCGCCGGTGTCCTATTGGCTGCCCTCCATGCCGCTCTCCCACTGCCTTCGTTTATTGGACGATACGGCTGTTGAGCCCTCCCACACTTCCTCGCGCCCGCTAGCTCTGGTCACCGCCCTCAGGAGCGACCGACCGGCCGGGGCCGGGGCCGGGGCCGGGGCCGGGGCCGGGGCCGGGGCCGGGGCCGGGGCCGGGGCCGGGGCCGGGGCCGGGGCCGGGGCCGATCCTCATTGCTGGCGGGGTAGGACTGTGGCCCCGGGAAGGTGGGCGGGGCGGGCAGTACCCTGTGTGGGACGGGGTTGTGCTGTCTCTACGCTGGGAATGACCCCAAATTACCAAAGCTTTTGCTTTTTAAAACGAGCAGTAATGGGGAGAGAGTGATGGCTGGGTGCTTGGTAGTGCTTGCAGAAATATGGTGGAGGTGTTCTGCCCATCGCAGGTGTCCTGTATAATGGTCAATAGAGCCACCTTTGCATTAACAACACAGACCACATGTTGATCAGGGTGTGCCAGAAGGTGTTAACTAGCTTACAGGGCTGTGCTTGGGGTTAGAAGGCATTGTTACCTACCAGCATCCTGAGTGTTAGCGCCTGACTGTAAGGCTGACTGGATTTCTTATGTTTCTGTTACAGGTCGTGGCTCCCTAGGTGTGGTGTAGCAACCAGTGCGTGATTATGGCAGCCAAGGCTTATAGCCCCTCGGAAGGGGGCCTTCTGTCTTCATCAGTAGGCTTAGCCCTTGCTCACTTGAATGACTCTGCTAAGCTAAGTAGATCCTACCCCTGTGCTAGCAAAAGCAGGAAAAGTCAGCTCTCTGAACTCTGCCGGCTTAGAGCTTCTCTGTCTGGTGAGAACAGCATTTTGAGATTGAGTTCATGTGTTGTTAGTGAAGATGATGTGTTTTAGATGGTGTCAGACCTTCCTCCTTCCCTCCCCCAAACCTAGAGGTGATAGCAATAATCATCTGAGCCACAGATTAGGGCAGGCTGTGTTGCTGGATAGGTGCTCTGCACTTGTACTTGTCCCTGGGAAACCCTTATTGCCTGCCATTGGACCACCCTGTCATCTTGTGTTGTTACTTAAAACAGAAAATTTCCAAATGACGAGTAGGATGATATACTGGATTCTGTTAGGAGGGGAAGAACTTTGCAGTTTACAGTGCACCCAGATGCAGGCCTCCCTGTTTTATCACAGTGAGCATATTCATACTGAATGTGGTGCATAAATGCAGGTGTCCTTGTGATGAATTGTTCATAATGCTTCTTCCAGTACTGCTAAACCTTCAAAACTGCTTACTGTTTTGAGAGTGGAATGATGACATTTGGCTGCTGATGCTGCTTCCCAGGGAAACATTTTTTACAGGCAGACCTTTGGAAAACTGTAGTACAATCACTTGGCATTGTGTAACATAAAACGTCAGTGTCGACACAGGTATTTTAGTGTCGTGTCTTGTGAACAGTAAATTAACTGGCTTCTGCCTAATAAGGGCTTGAAAACACTGTTTATATTTAATATTTAATTTATATTTAATAACAGTTTCAATTTTAACTTGAGAGATTTCAAAACTCTCCTGAGATTTTTAAACTCTCTTAAGTGAAAAATAAAAGTTGTCTAGTCTGGTTGAATGTCACAGATGTTGGCAATTTTTTTCTAGCCTATGGACTGAGTTTAATTGTTCCAGGGGCTGTGATTCAAAAGAGATGTTTATTAGAATTGTTTCTGTCTTTAGTTTCATTGATTTTATTTTCTTGTAATTTCTCTAAAAATATAGAAGCATATATTTTGGGATTACTTGGCAGGTTGCTTCAGCTGACAACTAATTTTTTTTATTCATTCCTCTAATACTCCTTGTAGTAGACTGTTATAGCTACATAGCTGATCTTTATCTTCTCACAGGGGAGAAATGGAGCTCTTACTGTTTGTCTTCACTGGCAGCTCATAACATTTGTACTAGCAAAACTGGTAACTTGTGGGCTCAGTGGGATTCTGCCTCTCTCTCCACTTCCATTGGAAGTTCTGCTTCTTGCTTCTTTTTGCATGCCCTCGCTGTGGAGGAATCCAGCCGGCACCTCTCAACTCCTTCACGCAATCCAAACAAAGCCGTCTTCACCGTGGATGTCAACACAACAGAGGTATTTGCAGTAGTAACTGCTAAACTTAGCAGGTTGTAACTAGTATAGGTTGTATGACATCAGACAGGTTAAAATGCCTGTTACTCTCATGTGTATCTGCAGGTAATCAGAGCATCATGAAGGCATTTTATTGTCTGCTTAAGTTCAGTGGTCTTGTAAAGACTGGCAATACATTTATTTCTATTGCAGGTTGTAGTTAGCAAAATATACAAGATGGTATCAGGAGCACGGATGTCTTGAGTCTTTTTTCAAACCAAAAAAGGGAATAAAAAAGAATGCAGCTGTGAAGTGGCATGAGGGAAGAAAAGCAGAATGTGCTTCAAGCTACCTGTCTATTAAGTTCCAACCCTGGGATGTGTTTGTGG
Organism: Athene noctua; assembly: GCF_965140245.1. NCBI lineage: Eukaryota > Metazoa > Chordata > Aves > Strigiformes > Strigidae > Athene > Athene noctua. The sequence continues at coordinate 759,399 of NC_134044.1, read as the reverse complement.
TGGAGGTGTCTTTATTTTCCCCAGTAAATAGCCTTTTGCATTGGGAAAGAGAGAATTTCTCTGGCTTTGTCCTGAGAGTAAACACTAATACAAAAATTAAGTACTGAAAACTTTAAGGGTCTGTGCCATTTTTAACTTGAACTGACATTTCAAGTTACCCATCTAAAAGGCATTTAATCCTGCCTTGGTCTCTAACACAGCCTTAAGTATGGCAGTGACTGGTGTGATTACTGTATGCCTTCAGGTGTGGATAAATTTTGTGGTCTGCCCAGGCTTTGCTTACAAATACAGCTTTGTGGTTTTGCCTCCGTGGTTGTAATTGTTTAAGCAACACAAGAGGCTAGAGCCGGTAGGCAGTTAAAAGAAAGCGGCAAACCTAAAAGGAAAGCAATGTCTCAAACCCTCTTAACCAAGAAAATGCGTGGGCAAGGGATGTCCTAGAATAAGAAGCTTTAGTAAACTGGTTTTGAAGAATTCAGAAATTTAAAGAACCACTCCGCTTTCATATAGAGGAATTAGAACAACCTGAGGAGATGATGATCTATTAACAAAGCTTACAGCTTTTAGTCTTTGTTTTGTTGGTTTTTTTTCTGCTTTTCTAGATCCTAGTGGCTAATGACAAAGCCTGCAAGCTGCTTGGGTGCAGTAGTCAGGAACTCATTGGTCAAAAGCTGTCCTGCTTGATATCCAAATCCAGCCAAGAGGTGTGGGAAGCTGTGGGTGAGGAGTTTATAGGAACTGATGAATGTTCATCGCTGGTTTCAGGAACTGTGGTACGTGAAATGTTCAAGGAAATATTCCCCACCACATACAGTGTTTTTTGTAGGCCTTGATTTGGGATTTGAGGTTGGGTTTTTTGGACATTTTTGATATAATTTCCTGATATATTTAAGTCTGGGCATTTGGCAATTATGTAATTTGTAGGACTGTTTGGTTTAAAAGTTTGCAGATGTGGGAATTCAGAGGGGAAAAGATGGTTTGGGAGGCACCTGTGAGAGCCTTGCTGCTGCCAACATGTATAGTCATGATGACTTGACCAAATCAGAACTTAAAGGGTTTTGTTTGTTTTTTTTTTTTTAAATCAATATAATTGCTTAACGTGGAAAAAACTATTATGGAAAAGTTCCTGATTGTCTGGTCTTTTAAAATATTTTAAAATTTATCTTAATTGCATATTATGTGCGTATTGTGAAGTTACAACTCAGGTCAAATACTGTGAAATGTTTGTGACAAAACACCCTAGTTGGTACAAAAGACTGGAAGTGATGTTTTGTCTATAGTGGGGTTGTTTATAAGAGAATTGCATGCGAAATGTCTCAAAATTATTTTCTTATGCTGCTGTTGTGAACTATCACTAGAAAATATTTGGAAAATGAGCTCATATTCTTCCTAGTGTGTTATTTTTGTACTGAAATTGTCAGCACCTCAGAGCTTGATCTTCCTGAATCCTCAGTTGGATACGAGAGAACAAATAAACACCTAAGTTTGATTCAGTAAAATCTAAGATTGAGTTAAATGTCTGATAAAGGCACTAGTTCTAAACTATAGCCATTCTGAGTACTTTATTGGAGTCACTGTGTGATTCATAAACCCATTCTGTCAAGGTCATGTAAAAATGATAAAAGGCTGATCTGAACACTTCAGGATATAAGATTTGAGAAGAATCTCTTACCATAGGAAATTAAACTGCTATTTTTGCAGCTGAAAGTAAGAACTATGTTTACTAATGTGGAGTATTCATTAGCACCATGGGACATCCCTTAAAGAAGGCATCTCTGAAAGGCACTTCTCACTGAATGCAAGGTATTAGATTGGTCTTTAGTCTTCCTGAGGCAGGGAGAGAAGATACAAAAGCAACAACATTTTATGTATGATCAGTGCAGACCTTTTAATCTCTATTTTAAAACTGTCTTTTGTTCAATCAAAAACTAATAAGTAGTCAAGAAACAATGTTTTTCTAACAATGGCAGGGAGATATCATGGCTTGGTATCTTATTGTTTGAAATTCTTGCTAAGTAACCATAGTCTTCCTAAATGATGACTACACCTCTGAATCCTCTGGAAAGGTGGATGTTATAGGCCGTCTCAAAGAGAAGATCCCTGTCTTGGTCTGGCTGAGGCGAATAAGAGACAAGGACAACCAGTGTTGTGTGGTTGTGCTGGAACCGGTGGAGAGACTTTCAGCTTCGGTTTCCTTCAGGGCTGATGTGAGTGTTTTTCTAATGGTCAAATGAGATCGCAGTTTGTGAGAGTTTGTGGGTGAATGAAACGTGTCTAAAAGCCAGTAGGCACGTTACTGTTTGTGAACATGAAGTGTGTACCTAGCACTGCCTGAAAGCAGGCTGCACTTGCAGGACCTGTGCACATTTCATCCATGCAGCTCACCTGGATGTATTTGACAAGTCTCATTAAATACACTGTGTCCCCTCCGGGGATGTCTTAGACTGGAATGGTGATGGTTTGGCAGGGGGTTGGTTATTCATGGCAGGGGTCCCCTTGTGAAGGGATCAGCTTGCTGAGGAAACATTCTGTGAGGAGCACTGGACTCCCCTGCTTCTCCCCTACAGCAAGGGGCAGGCTCTCTGCCTGATCATGTCAGAGAAGTATTGCATTATGCTCTGTTTGTTTTTACTGGGGTAGTTGTATCCATGTAGCGACTGCAGAATGAAACTTCCTGCCATTTGCTTATATATTTGCAGGAACTGTTAAAGGATTGAGTGGACTGTGGCTAAAATTAAAATAGTCCTGTAAATTTTCTTCCCAAGGGAGAGATTACATCATGTGACCTCCTTTTTGCCCATCTCCATGGCTACCCAACATTGGAAGAAGTAGTTGGGCTCCACATGAAGGACCTGATTCCTTCTGTGCAGATCCCTCCTCCAGGCAAAAAAATGCCAAAGGTATAGTATAAGCACCAGCCACGTTCTTCCCATTTGGAACATAGGTGTACCCTACTTTTCCTCCTTATATAACAGAAGAAAGCCTTTTCAGAGGGAAGTGTAAATCCCCTGAAAAAGGGTATGCCTCTTATTTGTGGAGCTGCTGTCTGAATATTTCCTAACTAGGAACAAGACCAAGCTTGATCTCTCACTGTGGTATTTGTCCTAGTGAAAGAAAAGACACTTTTTTCCAATCCTGGCTTTTTAAGAAACAATGCTGTCTCTGTCAGCTCCCTAAAATTCATTCAAATTCTGTAGCCAGTTTCAATCATGTCTGTCTGAGGAGTGAAAGTCTAAAAAAGAATACCCAGATCTTGCATATGCCATGAAAACGTGCAGCTAGGTAGTTGAGAGACCTTGATTAATGCCTCATTGGCTGAACCAAGCTGCAGCATGGACTTTCCTGGTGTTTGTCATCAAGATATTCATACAGGAGTTCAACACTAGTTTCCAAATCCTTAGAAAACCAGATTTTGTGCATTTTGATAGTCACAGGATTGGTTTGTTTTTCTTTTCCTGATCTTTTTTCCCCCGAGAACATTCCTGTGTAGTTTTATGTGAATACTGCAATAAAACCAAAACATTTGGTTGGTTAGTGGTTTTCTGGTTTGTTAGTTGTTTGGTTCTTTTTTTTTTTTTTTTGCTTTAATTTAGAACCTCAAGATCCAGCAAGCTGTAGGCCAGTCCAGAGAGGGTAACATGTTTCCTCTCAGTTTAAAGCTGCAAGTAAATCTTCTGGAGGAGGACCAAGCAACAGTGCAGAAATATGGTGTTCTGGAGACAGAAGAAAGCGGTTCTTTTACAGGCTATCGTTACTCTGCAACAGTTGTGGTTTTCTCCACCATCAGTGGTCTTATTACTGTCCAGTCAGATGGAACCATCTGTGGCATCAAGGATAGTTTTGCTTTAATGCTCTTCGGCTATGAGGAGAAAGAACTGTTGGGAAAGGTAAGGTAGGAGTTTTAATCCCTTCCAAAAGACTGCTATGTCTGGCAGCCTATCCATTGGAATTGTAAAGTCATCTTTTACACTCATCTCTGTCTGTCGCCAAACCTCTGTGTTCCATGTGTTCAGCCAGTGAGCTGTAGTATGATAGACAAATTCCCTTGCTGTAATTGCTGAGTCTTTCAGGGCTGAGGAGCTAGGATGGATAGCAGGTATATATTCTCCATCAGTCATGTGGATCACTTTTGCCAGGCTGTTCATCAGGAACAGGTCCACAAACATGAATTGTTAGCAGTTGCCCCCAACCTGTGACAGCTTAGCTTTATAAGGTTTCGTTCTGTGTTTTAGAACATTACGTTCCTGATCCCCGGTTTCTATAACAACATGGAGAGAAGCAGCGACTGTTCTTTGCCATTACCTCCTCTTGATGACTCCATAGGGACAGAGAGTGAGTGCATGTTTGAAGATACAACTGGCTCTGGCTGCTGCAACAAAGGTAGAATGAATGGAGACAAGAGATTGGCCTGAGAACATGGGAACCTGCTTCGTAAAAGCAATGTACCTCCGTGCAGTTTTTAAATTAGATTTGCACTATAACTAAGGTTGTTCTTCCCTCTGTTGCTAAGAAGATAAAACTGAACAGACAAGTTAGAAATTACACTGGTGACAGAGCATGCTTTGTACTTAACAAGCACTTCCCTTTCCCTCCCTCCCCTGTTAGGATCTCTGACGTTTTAATACATGTAAAATACAGCTTTTGTGACAGTATTGCAACAGAGCTGTAAATACTTAGGACTAATATTTTAAGGGAAAATTCTAATATTCTTCTGAATTGGCTCGTATTGCTGGCTAATATTCAGTGTTGCTGTGTTGTTTCAGTTAGGAGGCATCACATACTCTGATGCAGCTTGCTGCATTTAAAAAGAATTTATCAGAATTTTACTTCTCTGAACACAACAGGAATAGGCAAGCAAAGAAGCCTCATGTCTCCAAATCTGTCTTTCTCCATCTAGCTCTGCCCAAAACCAAGAACACAAGCAAGAGCACATACTTTCATCTGTATCACAAGAGATCTTTTATGCTGGTTTTGTCTCCTTTGTTTTTTTGGGGTATTTTTGGTTTCTTTTTCTCTTGTCTTTGCTTAGAAATGCATATCTGCATTGAAACCAACTCACACTGCTGGAACAAAGAAGAGTTAGTAGACAGGGTGGAATTTCTTAGGTAGTTCTTTGAAGTGATGCCTCTAATCTAGGAGTAAATCAGTTCTTCAGTGAGGAAGCATTGTTGGCACTCAGCCTTTACTAAATGAAAGGATTGTTCTGGATTCTAACCTAGATCTGTTCGCTCATTACCTTCTGCAGCAACAACACTTGGTTGACTTCATCTTTCAAACTCATGCTTTTCTCTCAATCTGTTGTCACTGGGGAAAAAAGGTCTTATTCTTTCTCACGTTTAGGCTCTGTACTTTTTTTTTGTCTTGCAGTTTCAGTGAGTTACATAAATGCAGTCTAAACCTTTTCATTTTTAAGTGTTTGGAATGAGCAGTGTATGTGTTTTGGGCTTCTTTTTGCTGCTGCTACTTGTATGATCACTTTAATTCCACTCTCTGGTCATTGGCCTTTTTTTAGGCCTCTGAACTTCAATCCAAGTAGTTAACCCATTAGGCTAATACCTGCCCAAGAGCTTTGATAGGAAAGCAGATTTTAGCAGCCCTGCAACATTTAGCTTCCTGCATGTGATGATTTCTCAGGCTAAACTGGAGTGCTCATAATTGGACCACGTTGCCTTAATCAAGTCTTTTATACTCATTTCCTTAAGGATGAGACAGATCAAGGCAGTTCCAACATTGTTTTTAATCACTGAAGCCTCTTAACAACTTAACCTTTTATGTTTAGCTTTAGTTATGGTTTTGTTGCTTGTTTGGTACAGACAGCAGCTTCTTGGCTGCATCTTTAGCAAGCTTTCCGTCAAGAGATGAAGAGCAGAAATGGGAACCAAGACAAAAAGATGACAAATTAATACATGATGAGACTAAACAAAACAATGAGATCAGTTCCTTTTCTACTCCCTCACCTCCTGAAGTGGCATCTACACCCTCTAACAGGTAGGCGTTTCACGGACTGCATATTCACTTTGAAAAATGAAGAATCATGGAGACAATCACCAGCAAACACTGTTTTTTCACCTCTGTGATGTATGTGGGAAGGTGTAATAACAGCCTTCTGCGCTTTGCTCTCTGTAGAATCTGAGTGCTATTATTTGCAAGACAGGTTGAGTTTTGCCTGCTTAAATTTTTGTTTAAATCTGTACAACCTAAATGCTTCACCCAGGCTAGGGAAGGCTCTATCTTTGCTAAATCAGAAATAGTGGATGTTTATTTCCTATGGTATCCAACAGCTGGTTTTGCACTTAAAGCCAGGTTACCTGGAATTAATTCTAAATGTTATTTTTCTGGTGCTTGCTGTAACTGTCAGGCCATCCATTAAAATGGGGCACTGTGTTACTAGAGTCCAGCCATCTTTATTTTACCTTTCCAGGTCTTTTTCCTGTCACAAGTTTAGACATCCTGCACAAGTACCTATGTGATGCATGTGGTTTATCTTACTTGAAATTTTAAGCCTTACACATTAACAATTCTAACCCTCAGAAAATATTTACTGTCCTTTTTAATATATAGACAATTACAGCACAGTTCTTGCTGCTTTATAGAGACTGATAGTCTCACTGTTTCCTTGTGCTCTCCTGGATTTATGTCTCTCATATCATACTTGGATTGTAAGTGCTTTGCTGCATGGATTGTTTTTCTATACCTTGCATTTTTACTAATAGAAATGTTTGTAAAATACCTTGTGCTATGGGCTTCAACGAACCATGGTTAAATTGATGGATGGGGGCATCCATCTTCTGTTGGATAGACAAGGGATCTTCTGTTCTCAAGACTGGAAGTATCCTGCCACGTGTATTGGCTTTCTGTTGCTGGATATGATCTATCATATATATTTAGAAATTAAGCTAGAGAAGGAAGTAATCTGTAGGAAAAGAGTGCCATTCGAGTGTACCTGCTCTTCTTTGCTCAAGATGGAATTTGTTAGGATTTTTGGATGCCTCTGCCAGCAGCTTTCTGCCTTTTTCTTTTAAACTTAAACCTGCATCTATTGTTTTATTTTTTAAATAGTGACCGTAGTAACAGAAGAGTGGGTAGTATATAGTATGATGGTTTTCTTGTGCTTTTGTCACCACGATATCACTAAAAATTTTGAATCCTTGCAGGGAAGACAGCATTGCTACCAATGGGCTGTCAGCCCACCATAGAGAGCCTTACCCTGACACTTGGCTTGACAGAATCAGAGCAGTGGAACAGTGTAGAACAGTGGAAATTGCAAGATCAAATAATTCTCAAAACATGGTCTCTGTAAGGCTCCCTCCCGTATCACCTGATACGGAACAGTTGGATTTAGGTCTGAACATGAAGATTCCAGTAAAAAGCCATGATAATGCAGTATCTGGCCCATCTGAGACTCAAAATGCCAGTGAGACTAGTATCTTGCCTAACCAATTACAAGTTCATCAGCAAGACCTCAAGGAAGTAAATTGTCTGCAGATCTGTAGGTTACCGTATGAAATGCTGAAGCATCAGCACTCCACTGATGCCTGGGGACAAGCTTCTTCAGAAAATGTTGCCTGGTTGCACGTTTGTTCTAGGCTAGAAGACAAGCTAGACAGGAAACCCTATGGCCCAATTAAGCCACCTTCTAATGTTACTTGTAACTCGCCTGGAACACCAATAATAGATGAGCCGTGGTCTGGGACACCACCAGACTGCAGACAAGACTTTCAAAGCCACATGGTTACAGGGCAGTTGTCAAAACCAAACCTGATGTGTGATGCAAAACATTCCAGCCTTGAGCACACTGTTGTTGAAAACTGCCTGCTGAATGATGCTTCATCCCTCTTCGCAAACAGAAGAAATGCTACCCATGATACTTGCTTAGGAAATAAAATGGGTTACAGTGCTTCTGCACCAGGGGTTGCCACAGCCTCTGAAGATGTTAAAGAATCAGACACTGAGCTGAATTGTATTTACTCTGGTCTTGAGGTACTGGGTCTGAATATTGGCATGAAGGGGTACTCAGACAATTGTTTAGGTATTACTACAGCTCTTGTAGGATCATCCTCCTCTGATGCAGCAGACTCAGCTTCAGGCAATATGCTAACTCAGAAAAACAGTGTCTTTTCAACTGAGCAAGAAAAGCAGCTGTTGAATGGTGTTGCCATAGAAGGTGGTTCTGGGTGGCTGGCCTCCCAAAGGCATTTAGAAAACTCTGAAGAATCTTCCCAAGCATTTCTTGAGAAGCCTGAAACTGTTGCAGAGACTGTGGGGAACAACGTCAACAGAAACCCTCTGAAAAGCAAAGGTAGTCCTGAAGAAGACGATCAGTTGCAAGGGCAGCAAAACACGGAGATACAGGTAACATCGACCCCAGTGAAAGGAGAAGGAAGACTGAGTCCAGCAGCTCCTCTGACCTTGGAGATTCTGGAAGGCAGCTATGCTGGGAATTGCTGTCACAGAGATGGTTCACAATTAAGTAAGTTAAGTCTATTTCTTCCCTTCCCAAAACTCTGATCAGGATGCTCTTTTTCACCCACATTTTTGCAGAAGGCAAACAATTCTGGTTAGAAGCTCACAGTGGAGAGGAAGCAAGAAACTCTAGCATCTAGAAATATGGTATTTAAGTCTTTATATTAATACCTTAATATATTATAGGTATTAAGTCCTATACCCTTTATCAGAGGGTATAGGAAAAGCAGGTGATATAAAATACAAAGTTATTCAAAACTTAATCCAGACTGAATAGTCAGAAATATTCTCAAAATACAATTAAAAGGTTTGAACCTGATTACTTCTGAACAGAAAACACAAACTCCATTGTAAAACTTGTATTTAAATTGTGTAATGGAATGTGTTTTGTTTGCTCCTTCAGCTGGATTCTGTGGCTTATTCTATAAAATCCCCATTTTTATGTAATTTAGAATAACAGTGTGAAATTAATAATCACAACTGGACAAAAGTTTGCCAGGTGGTGGGAACTATGGATGTAGCCGCCAAGTATCTCTAGAGTAGCTGTGCATTTGTCAGCCCCTCTGATGTTTCCTTACTGACTAGGTGTTCCCAAATGAATAATGGAGGAATTCACTTCAAGAGCTCAGAATTTTGTCCTAAAATGTCTGTGATCTCATTCAACACTAAAGTTTTCATTCTACCCTCTTAACTCCCTAACCTGTTTCTACAGGTATACTCTTTGAAGTGAAACGTGTAGAACTGCAGGACCCTGCCATACTTTTCTGTGTCTGGGTGGTGAAAGACCTCCTACAGAGCCAGAAGGAAGCTGCAGCAAAGACTCAGCTTTTGCTCTCCAGTCTAGCAAGCTCTGCCCAGTCTATTGCAGATCTTTCTACACATAGTCTCAGAGAAGTAAGAAATTCTACCATTGTGTAATACTGAGCATTTCTCTCCTTATTTGACTTTAACTGAAGCTAGAGTTGAAAAGTTTTTTTCAAATTCAAATAATGTCATGAGGTGGTGGGTGGATATTGCTGTTTCTTTTTTTCCCTATTTTTATGTCAAAAGAAATGTAAAAAGGACAAATTGCTATTTGGTGACATTTCTGGTAGTGTGTGTTTGGCTTCGTGTAGCTACCTTTCCAGTCTGAACAACACAAGCACCTAATTCTAAATTTGTTCTTAGGCTGGTATAAGTCCATCTACAATAGAGGTTTGCACCGATGTGGTGAAATTAATTTTTAAATCAATGTAATCACACTGGCACTAATGACACAACATTACTAAAAAAAGGAAATACTAGGCTGAAATCTTTAATTGTTTGGCTGTGTCAGCAAAAGAAGACTGCAGTTTTTGGCTGCCTTTCAAGATGCTGCATGGGGGATAGTGTACAGAGAGCCAACACCGCAGAGCTGAACAGTAGGTGCATCTCAAGGCCGTGAAACCCAAACACAGGACTGCTCAGGTCTGCTTTTTAGTTAGTGATGGGATGTGAAACTGATGGTACTTTGACCAAGGCTGTAGAGGGGAAAATAGTATCTTTGATCACTTGAGATAGGTAGCTGGATTTTATGACGACCTGAACAGAGAAGTACATACAGACTTAGATACCACACATGTATCTAAGTAGTGGTGTCCTTAGTGTACATATGTAGTGGTGACAGTTCCAAACTACAGGGGACTGAGGAGATGCTGTTTGTACTGCAGATTAGACATGTAGTTTTCCCCCACTGCCTCACCTTTCATCAGTGAGCTGAAAGACAAAGTAGATGTGACTGGAAAAACTTGGCTATTGGCAAAACTTGCTATTTGAAATATTTTTCACGAGACCTTTGAGAGCTGAGTAATAAGGTGGCTCTTGTTTTCCTTTTAGAAAATCATCTTCCATGTACATGCACATGTGTCAAAATATAAGCAGTTCTCATCATTTAATGTATAACTCCAAATTTCACTATTCAAAACAAGTGCCTCTGTGAGATTTGTTGTATTTCCTCGTGGCATGGAATACTGTGTATGCCATAAAGATGTCCTGTTACTGGGCATTTTAGATGCTGTCTTTGGTGGAGAAATCTAATAATTGCTGAGACCTCCCCAAGCCCTATCCTCAGAGCAAGAAAAACTTCTGTTGTAATTTCTCGTGCAGTGTTGCAGGCCTTGGCAAGAAGGCATGCGATGTTTCTCTGCTAGGGATTTTACTGGGGTGTTAAAATTTAGGAGGGTATGCCTTGAACTTGTTTGCTCTTTGTGTCTGCTAAGAGACCGATCTACAGAGCTAGAATGTTATCTTACCAGAAAGTTTGGTAAACACTGTTAATATCTTTTATATTCATCATGGAAAAGTTACAACATTGAAAGTGACCTATTTCTTATTCCTCAAAAAAAAATTATCATTTGATGTTAGACCACAATGAATTAATTTTCCTACTTGCACAGAGAATTTTGTGCGAGCATTTAAGGTGCATATGCTTTTGTTTTCTTTATCTTTCTCTGAATTAAGCAGTGTTTGTAGCTGCTGAGAGACGACTGTTGACTTAACTTGCCTCCTATAGTGATGGTTACATCAACATACAGTTCTTGCTATCAAAACCAAAGATCAGTCCTTTTAGCTGTCCTTGCAGATGTGTGCTTTCTTTTCAGTATTTACTTCATTTCATAAACATGACTCTGTGGCTTACTCGTTTTTTTTCTTGCTATTTTTTATCTGTACCTAGGCCATCAGATCAACTTCACTTTTTGAGAATTCCCGAAGAGCTGAAGAGTTTGAAAGATTAGGGGCATGTGAAGGAGAATATGCAAAAAATTACAACACTCTCAGTCTTATTGGGAAAGGATCTTTTGGCTTTGTCTGGACTGCCAGGGGCAAGAAACATCATGAGGAGGTTAAATATTTCTCTTACGTCTCATTGTAATAATTATTTAGGTTGAAAACTGAAAGGTTAAAGTGTTCATATTCTGTCAACACTACACTATTAAAAGCAGCTATTTGGTAGTCTAGGGTTTTCCTTTGTTTAAACAGAAATCTGAAATCACTAACCTCATGGAAACGAGACAGTAAAATGTTTGCATTGAGGTAGTATATGAATGTTACCTAAGACAGCAGGCACAGAATGAACCTGAACATGTAGCTAATTTAACCTGTTGAAAGAAGTATACTTCCTTCATAAACTTAACAGGATTAAAGGTTTAGTCTTCTGTTGCTAAAGAGAATGGCAGACTTCGAAGTCTTTAATGTGCCATGACTCAAGAATGTGGAGTAGAGATGTAGAGGTTATGGGACCCTCCTCTTTATCAGCAGAAGTATTCAGGGTGTTGCGAGGCAAGCTCTGGTATTTCTCCGCATGGATGTTGAGTGCTCATTTCCTTCCACTGTACCCCTAATACCAGAAGTCACCACTGCTGTAACTGGGTTGGTAACAGAGCTGGCCTGTCAAAGCCTTTGGAATTCAGAGCATCAGTAAAAAGAAAATAAATATATTCTATTTCTGTGCATTATTTGGCTTCTAGAACTAAACTAGTTTAAGTATGTTTAAAGATACTATAAGTAGGCTTACTTCTGTCCTTCTAGTGATATGATTCACTAACGTTTCTCCTGGAAAATAACTTACCAGACACTTAAAGCCGTACTTTTGCAGGTGATGCTGAATGCTGTTGTCTGTGTAGGTCATTGTAAAATTCATCTGGAAGGAGAGGGTGCTTGAGGACTGCTGGGTAGATGATCCTGATCTGGGGAGAGTTACTCAAGAAATTGCAGTCCTGTTGAAGCTGCAGCACCCCAGTATCATTAAGGTACAGTGAACTCAGCGTGAATTCAGTTTGAACTGTGTCAGATGGTTCCTTTGCTGTCTTGTGTCCCTCTTCAGGAGTGAGGAAGGGTCATGTATTAAATCTACTTTTTCAGGAAACAAAGGACCCTCCCTATCCTGCATTATTTTGGAGCTTCTGTTACAGCAGACTGTCTCTTGCTTCAACACTTTTACCCCAAACAATTGATGTAAACATAGAACTGAAGGTGTGACTCTGAACAGAAAAAAACGCCTGTATGTTATTTCAAGATGATAGGATGCATATCTTCATTCCTCTTCTTTGCTGGGATTTTTTTTCTCCCAGAAAGAATTCCTCTTGCTTTTAATTCTGCTCTCAGCTTTAATTATGCTCTCTTTTCAAGAAACATTTGTGCTCAGTGAGACTTCAGAGATTATAATATACTATAATATATCTCTGAGGGGAAAGCAGTGTTTGGTTTTTTGTTTTTTGTTTTTTTTGTTTTTTTTTAAAGGCAGTTTGAGGATGAAGCGTGTGATTAAAGAAGTCTGCTATTTATAGGTGCTGGATGTATTTGAAAATGAACACTTCTTCCAGCTGGTGATGGAGAAGCACGGATCTGGTCTGGATCTCTTTACATTCATTGATAATCAGCCCAACTTGGATGAGCCATTAGCAAGCTATATATTCAGACAGGTGAGAGCTGGGAATGTACAGCTGGTTCACGTAGGTAAGATTTGGTTAATGTAAGAACCAGGACCCTATTTCACTCAAAAGAATTACTGGCTAATCAGCAGGCATGCTGAATTGGAGTTATGCTCAATACCTGCAGAACTGTTCCTCATTAATTTGTAGGGATAATTTCTGGCTAATTTACTTTACTTAGAAACCTCTAACAAAGAAAGCTTTACAGGACCTTACTGGATATGAGGATTTCCCATAGAGCCATGGCCTCTTGGCTGTGATTGTAGCAGCACAGCCCCCCTGTCACCAGGATACCCGGTCACGTAGCAGTTACATTTCCTCTGTGGGAGGAGGAAAGCACACAGAAGTTGCCCCAAGCCTCACTCAAAGCCACGCTTTCACTTGGATCAATACTTGGTTTAGTTTGGTTATGGATGTAAAGGGCTGTCCTCTCCTTCTTAAGGAATTTAAAATCAAGAAATTATCTTGGATTTTAACATGGCATAATGCAAAAAAACCCTCAAGGTAGTTTAGTGGGAGTCAGGAGCTTGCCTGAGAGCTGAATTGTCCTTTGTTCACTGAGTTAACCACTACAGTAGTCCCCAGCTAATTCGCCCTCGTGTTTTGGAGTAAACTCTTTGCTCTAAGGTATGCAGGAATTATGCAGCACATGGTAACACACCACTGTGTCCATATGCCCCTGGCGTGGGGTGCTGGTGGAAGATGGTAGCTGAAGTGATGCACCTTCTCTGTCTCCTGTACAGTGTGCATTCACAAACTGCAGTTTATGGTCCCTTTGGACCTCTGGCAGATAAGCCCTCTTCCAAAGCCAACCTCGAGTTTGTACAAGTGCTAGCAGATCTGTAAGGTATTTCTCTGCAGAGGGAGCTTTGTATTAAATAGAAACTTTTCTCCTCAGCCATCTGCTTTTCTTGCTCAAATGTATTGTGGTAGGGATCATGATTGTCTCCAAGGTGATATAATTATGATGCTGTTCTTAATTATGGCTCTACAGCATGAATCGTGCAGAAAGAAGAATGGAATTTAAGAGTGACTACATTATTTATACCAAACTTCACTCTTAAATGCTTTGTCATCCTGCAGTATTGGAGGCACACAGTAATATCCTTCTAGAGAAATCAAAGGACCCTCCAGATGAAACTGGGATAAAAATAGAGTAACCTATAGGATTGTAACAGTAAGCTCTGATGTTTCTAACCAAAAAAGCCAAGCACATCGTGACTATAGCATGTCATCTTCCTGCACGTTTGTGAGAGGAAAGCAAGCAAAGGCTTTTTTTAAGTCTCTCTCCCAAGAGCATTGTAACATCCACTGCAGCACTGCTGACAGGCATGCCTGAGTTCATTTCCAGTTACCAAAATTAGGATCTGTATCTTGCTTGTGTAGTGTCAAAACAAGCCAAAATGTGGCTATCAGAACTCTGTGTTGCCATGCAGATTATCCAGAAGGACGCTTCTGAGTAGTAACACAAGTTCTTTCCTTCTCTTTCAGCTTGTATCAGCTGTCGGCTATCTCCGCTGTAGAAACATCCTTCACAGAGATATCAAGGATGAAAACATTGTCATTGCTGAAGATTTCACAATTAAATTAGTGGACTTTGGTTCAGCTGCCTACCTGGAACCCGGCAAACTGTTTTATACCTTCTGTGGAACAATTGAATACTGCTCACCAGAAGTGCTGTGTGGCAAACCGTATGTCACTCTCTGAAACGTAATTTTTTTGTGTATCGCACCAAAAAAAATGCATGTGCAGGGCTGGAATAGAGAAGTCAAGCTGCTTTTTGCCATTGGAGCTCTGCGGGAGCATCTAACCACGGAAAACTGCAGTGAGATTAGGGCACTGCGGTCACAGAAATTATTTGTAAAGGCTTGAATGCCTACAGAGTTGTTTCTGACTCGGTCTGTTGACAGACTTTCTTATTCCGGTCAGATATTTTGCAAAGCCTTGTATTAATGTCTGTCCTACTGCGAAGCTGAGTTTGAGAACAAGCCCACGATTTTAATTTCCAGCCTGGTAGAAGAGTCTGAATGAGTTGTGTTGTGACCTGAATGTGTCTTTTTCTTAATCTTCCATAATCTGTACATCAGTTTGCTAACCTTCTCTTCATACCTGCGTATGAACACACTGATGTGTCACTGCTGAAAGCTGTTCATTAGAGAGGTGGTATTAGCAAGTGCTGCTGTAGAGCATCTGCTCCTTACCATGTCTGGGTTTTGCAATTCCCCCCTCCCATCTCACTTGTTTCCTTCTTTCCTACTTGCTTCCCTGGATTAATTTTTTGCAGTTTGATCACTGTTCATCTCCCCATTGATTTTTGTGCTCCTCTGGGCTCAAGGATTCTTCCCTTGCAGCTTGTCTTGCTGCTATCTCGGATGTGCTGCCCAAATCTTAGCTTCTTTTCCCTATTCTCTCCTTCGAGTGCTCTTTACCTGGAGGCTGGCAGCCTCCTGGAGGGAAGCCTTACCACGACAGGGTGCTAAACATTCGTTGTATGTACAACTGTGTCACCTTGCTCTCATGTCACAGCTGTTTTCATGGGTCCTTCAGGCAGCTCCTCTTAACGGGGTGGGGGGAGAAAGCTATGCAAGGAGGAGAGGAAATCCCTGCAAGGAAACAAGGTGAAGATGAAGCAGGGCTGCCCCTGGGAATTCAGCCTCTCACTGTGTGAAGAAACTGTCTGTTTTTCTCAGGTGGAATGTAGATAATTAATATTGATTTCCAAATAACTTTTGTTTTGAAAGGGGTGGGAGGGGACAAATGGGATTCCACTGAAGTGTCTAATCTTCCATTTAAATATTTACTTGATAGTTTTGGCTTATGGTGAAGCAGGAAGAGGCCTGAGTTCCTTTGTCACCAGTTTATGCATGTGGAGTCTAGGTGCACGCCCATCAACTGAAATTGGTTGGCTGTTCTCTTGTTTTTCTTTCACAGAGAAGGATAATACAGGCTTCTCAAACATGTGAGAATCTTAACAGAATTCTCAAATTTCCTATGTTAAACAAAAATTGGAAATAAAGGCTATCAACTGCCTTTTTTCTTTCAGTTTCTTTAGCACACAATTATGTATTTGCAGTCTGAGTTTAAGGAAGTTTTTTCCTGTGTAGGTACCACGGCCCTGAGCTGGAGATGTGGTCGCTTGGTGTCACCCTTTACACCCTGGTACTGGGAGAGAATCCCTTCTGTGAGCTGGAGGAGGCTGTGGCAGCTGTCCTGAATCCTCCTCGGCCTGTTTCAAAAGGTGAATTTTTCCCATTTGCTCTTCTAAATGAGCAGATCTCACGGGAAAGTATTTATTCCCCGAAAATGAAGGGGAAGGCTGGAAAAATGCTTCCAAATGTGCTCTGCAATGATTTTAAAAGATACTCAATGAAGCAGAGTTATCTGAGGTATCCTTTTCAGGTAAGTTCTGCAGTTCTTCATGCCCACAATGAATACAGCTATCTGCTGTATGTTTATTAGTTTCAAATTCCAGCTCTCCCATTTATTATGATGACTCAACCTATCAACTTGCCAAGTGAGGCTTATACCTGAGAAAACCAGAACAAATAATGCCCGATGGGAAGGTTTGCTCTAGTAGATGACTTTAAGATCAATAATGGCACTCACGTAACTCTAATGCAAGTTTTATCTCACTTGAACTATTGCCAATCAATGCCATGTCACTTTTGGAATGCATGATCATGTGTTAATTTGTAATTTCTGAATGAATCGTATGTCTTGGCCTCACAGGAGAAATACATTGGCCTTGTTTTCTGTTGGAGGTGTGGAAAACTAATTGCATGTCAGGCTAAAAGAAATCTTCATCAGCAAGTTCCCTGGGGTCCTTAGGAGCACTGTGGTTGTAAGGCTTCAGGGTGCTGCAGTTGACTGGTGAATTCTGGAATCTTTCCCTCACCCCTGCGTGCACCTTTAATCACAGATCAAACACAGAATGACTGCAGGGCAAGACTGGGCTTGGAAACAGTGAGTCAGGGTTGCCTCTGCGGCATTCGTTTCTACTTCTGCCCTCCTTGGTGTTATAACTGCGCTTAGTTTTCTGTTTTCACAACCTGGAAATCTCAGCTCCTTCCCAGAGCTGAGCACATGTGACTAAGCCTGTGGAAGAACTGTACGGCACGAGGGATTAATGGGGAGGATTTGTAATTAAAATCTGCATTCTTTGAATATAAACCATATCTTGCATTCCCAGCATGCCTGAAACACAGCCTGAGCCGTTTCTCTGACTGCTGTCTCTCCCCAGATCTCATGGATTTAATCACTGGGCTGCTGCATCCTGTTCCAGAGCAGCGCATGACTCTGGCAACGTTAGTAGAGAATTGCTGGCTGAAGCAGCCTGTGAACCTGGGTGATTATACCTGGGAAGAGGTCTACAGCTCTGCTGTGACAGGTGAGACCCCTACTGAAGGGCTCCCCCTCCGCGCGGGCCCCCCCACGCACCCAGCAGTGATTTCTGGGAGAAAGCCGAGCTGTGCTCAGCAGGGTGCTGCAGAAGGTAGCCTGCCCATACCCAGATGTGCTCCGTTTGGTCATAGGCCTGTTGCCTGGCAGGACCTACGGCTCACCCCTCCCTGTTTGTCTCTCCCTAGAAGGCAGCAGATCCGGAAAGGGTCCTGGTGAGTGTGCAGGTGGGGACAGGCGCTCAGCTCCCGGCGCAGAGAGCGAGCTGTGCAGGGTCGGCTCTGGGCTCCCTGCCCCTCTGCAGCACGCCTCCCTCCCCGTGGAATGATAGCTCCCCGCTCAAGGAGCAACAGGAATTAATTGTAAGCGCTTCACTCTTGTAGAAAGGTTGCTACTACTTCCCTCTTCTAGAAGGATGAGCAGCGGGCAGGGCAGCCTGGGCACGATTCCTCCAGAACAGCTTCTCGCTAATAAGCATTTAGACTTGTTCTCATACAGGATGTGTTTTAAAGCTGTAAGGAAAAGATTTTAATGTCTTGTTTAAATTGTTCATGACTCAGAATATATTTTTGTTGGCTGTTTTTAGATGTAGTTTCACTGTCTGAAAAGTGAATGAATAAACACCTTTATCTTGGCCGACTGCCCTCTGGGGTGTTGACTGGAGTTCGTGTGCACAAAGGAGCCCTGAAAACAGGCACGGAATTGTAGGCAGGGTGGGACGCCCCCCCCCCCCCCCCCCCCGTTTTTTTTAGTCGGAGTCCTCTCTATATCCAGAAAAAGAGTCTTTGATTTTGGCGAGACAAAGATACTGGGACGAAAAATCAGATTCACTAATGAATCAATCCTGAGACATGGGTAGTAAGATCTTTCCAGGGTGCAGCGTGGCCGGTGTCAGAGTTCTTGGAAGTAAGGGGAAAGGGGGGCGGTTTCATGCCTCCTGCTGGCAGCAGCGCTGGGCAGAAGCAGCAAGGCGGCAGCTGGATAATCGCGTCACCAACCCTCTGGGTTAGAAAAGCCCTTGAAGCTCCTCCAGTCCAACCAACTCCTGCCCGTTCCCGACCCCTCCAGATCCCTCAGCGCTGGGTCAGCCCGAGTCCCCTAAAGCCCCCGAAAATCCTGAGGATCATCTCCTCCAATCCATCTTTCACCTCCTCTCCAGGCTGCGCGCAGCGGCCTTGCGGGGGGCCCTGCCGGCGCCCCAGCACCGGCTGGGGGAAGCGGCCCGGCCCAGGGGCGGGGTGTGCGGGGGGGTGTGCGGGGGGGTCCCTGCGGCTCCTCCTCCCCGCGCCGTGCCGGGCCATGGCCGCGTGGCTGCTGCGCGGCGGCGGGCGGGCGGGCCGGGCCACGGTGGCCCGGGGCCTCCCCGCCGCGCCCGGGCTGTGCCCCCGCCGCGGCTGCGGGGGGGCGGCGGCGCTGCGGGCCATGGGCTTCAGCGAGGAGCAGGCCCGGCGCCTGCTGGCGCTGCAGCCGGAGCTCGGCCCGCAGCGGCGGGAGGCGGCGGCGGCGCAGCTGCTGCTGCTGGGGCTGGGCGCCGAGGCCGCCCTGGGCCTGCTGGAGCGGAGCCCGGCGCTGCTGCGGATGCCGACGGAGCGGCTGCGGGAGCGCGCCGAGGACCTGCGGCGCCTGGGGCTGGACGAAGGTAGGGAGGGCGGCGGGCGGGCGGCGGGCGGGCGGCGGGGGTGCCCGGTGCGCTCACCCTGGTGCCCGCAGGGCAGCTGCGCCGGGCCCTGAGCCGCTGCCCCCAGCTCTTCACCGTGCCCCGGCGGAGGATGGCGGCGGCGGTGCGGCTGCTGCGGGAGCGGTGCCTCTTCACGGCGGAGCAGCTGCGGGAGGTGCTGGGGACCTGCCCCGGGGTGCTGCTGGAGGAGCCGCACCGCCTCCACCACCACTTCCAGGTGAGCGGGGCCGGGGGGGCTCCCCGGCGGCTCCCCGGGGCGGGGGCCGCGGTGGTGACCCCCGCCCCGCCCGCAGTACGCCTACTTCAGGATGGGGCTCCGGCAGAAGGAGATGGTGAAGGCCCGGCTCTTCCACATGCCCTTCGCTGAGCTCAGGAACCGGCACATCTTCCTGGAGCGCCGGGGCTTCTACCAGACCCCGCACAAAGGCCAGACCAAGACCGATAACCCAAAGCTGAAGGACATCCTTCAGCTCCCGGAGAAGGACTTCCTGGGCAGCCTGGCCTGCGCCACCACAGAGGAGTATGAGGTCTTCAAGAAGATGCTGGCTCGAGAGGAGGAAGAGGAGGAGGACAGGGATGCACTATACGAAGAGGACGAGGAAGACTTGGATAGCGAAGGAAGTAAAACAGCCTAGAAGTGAGGAGGTGAGGCTCTAAGGTGCCCGAGCTCCCCCCTGCTGGTGCCCTCCCCAGCCCCACAGCCATCCTGGGGTCTCTGGGCCCCCACCCCACCCCGGCACGGGCCATGGTGGCTGCAGGACCTGCCATCCTGCCAGCTACAGGGGTCCCCAAGGAGGGGCAGCAATAAATCCCCTGGATTTACAACAGTAACCCTCCTTCCTCCTCGTTGAGCAACTACTTTTAAAAATATCCAGTTTCCATAAAGTGTTTTTATTTAAAAAAAAAAAATCAAACCGAAATAACTAATTTATTTCCAAGGCTAGGTTAAAACCTCCTGGCTGCATTACATGGGGCAGGAGGCAGCGGGGTGCCATGCCGGCTTGCAGTGGGACTGTGCTGCCCCTCGCTGCGGGGACGGGCCCCGGGGCAGTGCCCTCCGGGCCCGGGGGCTGCGCTGAAACCGGACCAGCCGCGGGCACGGCTGCTCCACCGCCGCAGGGCCGGGCTGGTGCTTCGGCTATCCAGGCAGGGGTGCAGATGCTCTGAGCACGGCCCCAGCCCTTCCCATCCCTCGTGGATAGTTCTGATTCTGCTCTGGCCCTGGGGAGGCAGGACTCCTCTGCTTGCATGGGGCAGCGGGGCTGGAGCGGGATCCGGCAGCCTTGGAGGGAAACGAGGCATGTCCAGCTGCGACTCCAGTTCTCCTCGGGGAGCAGAGCCGCAGCAGGAGGGGAGCATCACAATGGCCTGCTGGCCCTGGCGTTACGTCCTCCCTGCTGCTCCCAGGCTGCTGCCCGATGCCTCAGCAGCTGCTACTCCAGGCTGAGCACTCTTACCCTGCTCCCGGGAGGAAGAGGGTGGTGCCCGAAACACCAAAATCCCTGGGCCTGTTCTGCTCCAAGAGCATTTTCCAGGCTGCAGCTCGACACAAAGTGCCCTGCACTGCTCGCAGGAGGGGAAGGCTGCCCCTCCAGGATGCCCCCCACACTGCTGGGGAAATAACACTCTATACCATAACTATGATATATCTCTGGTATGTATTAATTTATAATATACACTGTGTACGTTAATACACAAATCTATGTTTAACTAGTGTTGTCATACAAACTCACACAAACTAGGAACATTTCTAAGCTACACTTTTTCCTTGCCTGCCCTGCCACAGGTGGTTGGGCAGCCACTGAATGCTGTTCCTCACCTCTGCAAACAACACAGCACTGGTATCCCAGTGCCAGCTGGTGCCACGGGGAACGCAAACGCTGCGAGCAGCTTGGGGGGTGGCACATGGGGCTCGCTTTCTCACTGAGCCCACGCTGTGCCCTGCCCTGGCTTGGAGGCAGTTAGCATCAGAACAATCACGGTATTACACCTCCGCTGACAAACTTCACCCTACAGATCACTTTTAAGTTCTTTCTAGGTGCTCTGTTGCTTTCTGAGCTGGAAATTTGGTTAAAACCAGGGATTGTTTACAAAGCAAAAAAAAAAAAAGGCAGGCAGTAGAAGCTGCCTCAATTTCTTCCACTAGAGTGGAGGAGACAGGGATGCACCTCCACTGCTGGCGCTCGCCTCGCTGCTCCGGGGAGCTGCTCACCAGTTCTAACTTTTCTACATCGGGAAGGCCTCCTCCAACCAGATTGCTGTGGGCCACATTTCAGGTGATAGCTAAGGCTCTTTTGGTCTGCATTAAACTGTTTTATTGGGGGGTTATAGGTAATTTATAACCTTGGATTATGAAAACAGGTTGGTGCAGATGCTGTTGGCAAGGAGCTGGATGCAGCCCTGCCGCTGCCTGAGCAGAGCTGGGAGCCCTTCTCTCCTGTGGGGCGAGCAGGGCTGGTCCCTGCAGGGGGCAACCAGCCAGCTGCTGCATAGGCTGGTGTGCAGCTCCTCGGGGGCAGAGAGGCGGCTGGAGGCAGGCGAGCCAGAGTGAAGGCAGTGCTGGCCCGGAAGGGAGGAGGGGCTGCTCGGCATGCCGATCTGGCTGCGGGTCTGTAACGGCCTGGAGGAGAAGGAGAGGCTGATGCCAGGCAGGAAGGTTCCCCCGCTGTGTTCAACGCTGTGTTCAACGCAGTGAGCAGATCTGATCTTCCTGGTGTTTTAAAAGCTCTTAGATGTGGAAAGATGAAGCTTCTGCTGCTTTGAACCCTGTGAAGGAACAGGCAAAGAATGAGCTGGTGCACCCCAAAAGCTTCCCACCCTGTGTGCCTCCCAGGGCTCCAGCCTTTGCCTTGCACAGGCAGACAGCAACCGGGCCCAGTGCAGGGATCTCTCGTGAGTGGGGCTGCAGAGCCGCGAGGAAGCTGAGCATCGCCTTCTGCTCCTCCACCGCAGCCAGGAGCCCTCAGCCATCTGCCCAGGCCTGGCCAGCACAGCAGCTGGAGAGCCCTCGCACCCCCTCAACACGGCAGCACGAGCCTGGGCCGCTCTCACCTCCACCCTTCTCCCCAGTGCCCTGTGTGGGGGCACAGGCAGCCACAGGCAGGTAGTACTTACTCTATGGCTTCTTCAGTGTGTGACTGTTGCTTGGTTTTCTGAAAGAGAAGGGAGGAGAGCACGGTCAGCTCCGCAGGCCCTCAGCCATCACTCTCAGGGAGGCTGTGCGGAGCTGCTGCCTGACCCTTGGGGGCCTGCTCCTCATGTTCCATTCTGCACAGGGCGCCTGAACCCCTCTCCCAGTCCACCCCCCTGCCTGGGCACCCCTGTGCACGCTCGGTGACACAGGCTGGCTGTGTCCTCCTGTCCTGGGCCTCAGGAAGGCCAGCGCACTTGGAGCGCTGCTGCTGGCTGTACCTGCTGGTTGTCTTCTCGGAACCGGTGCTCTCGCAGCTCTCCTTGTAACAGATGTCCTGGTGTACCTTGTAGACTCTCCTGTACCTGCACACACACAGCAGAGGGGCAAGTTGTAAGGAATAACAGGGACAGATCTGCTTTTACAAGTGTGATGGGGGAGGCTGGGGGGATCTCCTGCATTTCCTTCCAAGCTGCTGCCTTGGTGGGAATGGGGCTGAACCTGCCATGCCTGCGGGCTGATGCCACAGAGCCAGGCCCTTGTGCCTCCCCCACAGGAAGGCTGGGAGGGGGTGGAGGGCAGAGCAGAGGCCCCCATGCCCTGGCACTGCAGCAGGGCTGGACCCAGCCCTCTGCTTGCAGGTGGAGAGGCAGCTAGGAGCTGGGCTGGCAAGCAGCGGGCAGGGCAGCCGCTGCTGCTTGAGGGTCACAGCACGCCACGTCCAACCTCCCTGCCGTGTAGGTGGGTAACACGGCTACGGGGCTGTCGTTTTAGCAACACCCTGTTCTGAAACGCAGCTGGGGGGGCAGCCCTGGGGCTCTCGAGGGCACATGAGGCCGCTCAGCCTGCACTGGGGAGGGGGCAGCTGCCAACCAGGGTCCGAGACATCCCTGGCTCTGAGCACAAGGGGAAGTGGGGAGCACAACCCGCAGGCAGTACTCACAGGTAGTGGCAGGTACCTCCTTCCCACACGGGGAATGACTTGGTTTCCGAGTACAGCCGCGTGCACGAGTGTGGCACCTTCTTGCAGGCTGCTTGGGGAACAGGAGAGGCGAGCTATCAACAAGCCCATCTCTGGCCCTGCCTGCCTGTGCCCCGTGGCAAGGGGCCAGTGAGGCCCCCCAGCTTCCCTTCTGCTGTCCGGGAGGGCTGGGCTCAGCAGCTGCCCCGCCAGGAGCAGCAAAGTCCCTAGATAACTATGTGCCAGAAACAGAGGGCTGGGCCAGAAGCACGGAGAGTTCTGGGCTCCCAGATCTGCCCAGACTGACAAGAGCAGAGCGCAGCCCCTCTCTCTGCTGTTGGCACAGCACAGCCCTCTCTAGCAGAGCGCGGGCATGGTGGGAGCCCCCTCGGGCAGGAGGAGCTGGATGCTGACAGGGTTTTGCTGGGTGACCTGCATCCCGGGGGCCTGTGGCTGGGCAGACGCCATGCAGCTGCGGGAGGGAGCTTGGCCCTGCGGCAGCAGCGTGGCACTCACCCAGCTCACAGAGCCGGCCTTTGAATCCCGGGCGGCAGTCACAGTGGTAGGACTCGGCCTCCCTGGCGCAGGTGCCTCCGTTCTTGCACGGGTTCACAGAGCAGTTCTGCCCCCCGCCTGTAAAACACGTACGGCCATCAGACCCTGGGGCCGTGGCACCGAGCTGCCCACCCCACCCCGGCGTGCCAGGGTGCTCCTCGGGAGAGCTGTGAGCAGGCAAGCGGGGACAGGGCAGCCAGCAGCAGCCCACATCATGCTCCTGGTGTGCCTCCTGGCAGGGCAGCAACACGAACAGGCTGGTGCCAAGCACCCAGCCTGCCTGCGGGGCCTGGGCTGGGCCCCCGCTGCTGTGTGTCCCCCCCCCAAGACTTACTCTTGCTCTTTGCCTCGTGCAGCTGCAGTGCCAGACTGCCCTGGCTGGACACCTCCACATTCTCCAGCTTCACTGGAGCCTCCAGCTCTGGGTAACAAGAGGGTCAAATGTCACCTCCAGCTAGGGCCAGACCCAAAGGCAGCCCCTCCAATGGGATCCAGCCTGCCTGCAGCATCAGGGGGCTGCTCAGGCCTGAGGCAATGGTTTACCCCTTCCCAGCTGGCACCCCTAGAATTAGGGTGACCACCTTGCCCTTCCCAGAGAGCTGTGGGACACAGAGCCCTGAGGAGGCAGGGATAGAGCCAAGACATGCAGTGAGCCCAGGGCTGCCGTCAGGTGTGCCAGGCCCCTTTCCTGCCCCACAGTGTGGGGGTCCTGGGCCTGGTGGGATACCTTGGGCTGGCACTTGTATTCCTGGTGTTCCAGGGATGGCAAATGGGAGGCTAGTCCTCAACTAGCAAAGGGCTTCTTGCCCAGGCACCTTCCTCGAGTGTGAGGCTGTGCCTGGTGGTGGAGGCTCAGGCTGCTGGGCAGGCAGGGGCTGTGCTGGAGGGCTGCAGGCTCCCTGCCTGGGCTCCTTCCTGCTGCTGCTGGCAGGGGAGAAGGCTAGCCCGTGCCACAGCCAGCACTGCCTCCCATCAGTGAGGGTGCCTCTGGGCTCCCCAACTGGCTGTGCATCACCCCTCTCCCTAGGCAGGGGTCTAGCAAGCAGTTTGTCTGCCCAGGGAGAGGCGAGAGGACTCCGCCCTCCTCTGTGGCTCCCACAGCCCTACAGCAGCCTGCTCAGCTGCCACCCTGTCCTGAGGGGAGGCATAGGAGACAGCAATGGGTGGCAGGAGGGGACCAGAAAAGCAGCAGAACACTTACGTGTCTTCACAGTGATCGATTTGCCCAACACAGTGCCGAACCTGGCGCTGATCCTCCCTCTGCCATCCACCAGCTCGGTGAACCTGGGACAAGGGAAGCCATGAGGGTACAGGGCCACAGCTGCCCCACGTACTAGGGCTGGAGGCAGCTAGGCAAAAACACTCGGTGGTGGCACCAGGCTTGGTGCGAGTCCCGTGGGCTCAGCTGTGGGCAGCGTGGGGGGACCTGCTCGGAGGGCAAGGGCCTGCCTGGCTCAGGACCCCAGTGAGCGGGCAAAAAGGTTGCACCCCAGCAGGAGTATGGTCCAACCCTGTGTGTAGCCAGACACAGGAGCTGGGAAAAGGGCCCAATCCTTGGGCCAAGGGCTAGTGGAAGAGCCAGGGGTGCTGCTGCTGGAGCAGTACCTACCTGGGAGCTGGTGAGGGCTCCTCAGCTGTGTCATGATCTGCTAGCAAGCGGAGTTCGGGCAGGAAGGCTGGGGGCAGCCTGTTGCGCAGGACCCGGGGGTGTCCAGCTTGGCTCCACCGTCTCTCTGGAGTCCCATCCCTCTGCACTGCAGACCAAAGGGTTGGGCTTAGCAGGAGGCAGGCCATGAGTCAGCACAGTAACACAACTCACAGCCAGTCCTCTCATCCCCAGGCTGCCATTTAGCACTCTCTGGGGCTATGTACACACTTTCCACATACCTGGGCCACGAGTGCCAGTCCCCATCAAGCACCACAGAGCTATAACTCTGCATCTGGCCTCTGCAGATGGAGGCAGCACCCTGCAACCCCTACCTCCCTTTGCAGGGGACCCGCATCGTGCTCCCATAGCCTGCTGCAGGCACCTGGTTCTGGGGGAGCAAGTCCCTATGGGTTCATTACTCTGTTGGTCAACTGGCTTCTGCGTTAGCCCATCGCTTCCCTTGTACTGCAGCAAACTGGCAGCACCCCAGCCCTGCTGAGCCAGGCACTCACGGGTGGTGACGTAGAGGTGTATGGGCTCGCTGTGCACTTGGCCTTGCTCCGTGTTCTGCACAGCCGTCACAGACAGGCGGTACCGCTGCCCGGAGAGCAGGTCCCGCACCGTGTAGGACACGAGCTTCCCGTTGGGTACATAGCGGCTCTTCACACTCTGAGCAGTGGTGACGTTGATGATGTACCCCTCCACGGCGCCGGCGGGTGGCTGCTCCCACGCCATGGACACGGAGGTGGCGGTGACGCGGGAGGCAGTCAGGTTTTGCGGGGGGAGAGGCCCTAGGACAGGCAGGAGGCAGGGAGAAAAGGGGTCGGCGCTGGTGTCCTTGAGTGACAACTGCCCTCCTTGCTCACACGCTGCCTTACACGTGTGCCAGGGCCCCAGCTTGCCTGGCTGTGCCCTGGCCAGCCCTCAGCCCGGTTCCAGCCATGCAGCGCCATGTTCCCACCAAGGCGGGCAGAGCCTCGCTTCACCCTGGCACCTAGGTCTGGCCCTCGCTCTCTGGCCGCCATACAGCCAGGGATGAATCAGGCCCGTGTGGGCTCTGCATGGGGCTGAGCTCATGCTGGTCTTGGGCAGCGAACAACATCTGGCAGGCAGGGATGCGCTGCTGCCTCGCCTGCCCTTCCTGAGGGCCGCCTGCACGCCTCCCACCCGCCGGGCTGGCCAGACAGGCTGACGGCTTTCGCACCTTCCCCTCCCTGCAGCTTTCCTGCTGACCACGAGCTGCGGCTGCCCTGGGCCTGCCAAGCCCCCAGGGCCTCCGCAGTGGCAGGGGGGGTGGCAAAGGTGACCACACTCACTTGTCCACACGTGGAAGGGGGCTGTAGCCAGACTCTCTGAGGGGTGGTCTTCTGTTCCCAGGCCGCTCAGCGTCGTGACATGGACAACATACCTCTCTCCTGGCTGCAGGTCCCTGTGGAGGAGGAAGGCAGGGCGGGAAGGGGTAAGCCAGACAGCCTGGGGGGAGGGCCAGCTGGCCCGGTCCCCACCTGCCACCCCACTCACAGGAAGGTGTACTTGGCCACGCTGCTGTTCAGCTCCACGGTGCGGTCTGCCAGGTCCCCCGGCTGGCGGATGGAGACACGCACCCTACTGACAGTGGAGTGCTTGAGCCGGTGGAGAGCCCATTGCACCGTGATGGTGCTGGCTGTCACGTTTGTGATCTCAAAGCCTTCCACCGGACGCGGTCCTGGCCAGAGCAAACGGAGAGGGCTGTGGTCAGCCACACATCATCACAGGTGGCCCCATCCCTTTCCTGTGCCCTCACAAGGGGGGTCCTGCTTGCCCCTCTGGATCGGCTTCATCATCAGGAGCAGCTCAGCACTACCTGCCCTGCTGGACTCAGGCTCTCCCATCCTCACCACCCGTGGCCAGGCAGCCAGCTAGGCCTCGTGCTACCCATGGCATCCCTGAGGCTGTCCTCCTCCAGCCCCAGCCCCCACCAGCTCCAACAGCGCTCCAGGGCCTGGGCTGACCCTAAGCCCGCTGCGTGCCCCAAGGCGACGGTCCTGAGCCTGGTTCTCACTGCCCTTATCCTCTCTCTCAAGATCTCCTGAGATGCAGTGGCCAGGGGTACAGATCCCTGCTGTGCCCAGCACCCAGCCTTCTCTTCCCCTGGGCTTTCACTCAGTCTCAGCCTGCTGAGAGGGATGTGACCTGCAGGCTCTCCCACTGCCATCCCCTTCTCATTAGAGGGCAGGGTTTCTAGGTCTAATCCCCTCCATCCTCACTTTGCACTTGATTTCTACACCTGCCTGCCTGAGAAAGCAGGACCTCAGCTGCTCTGCCTGCCCACATCCCCACAGAAGCATCACTTCCCTCTGTGAAGCAGAGATCCCTGCCAACTTCTGCCCTCTTGGCACATCCCCAGGCCAGGCCCAGTTGGATGGCAGAGCAACTCATCCACAGGACTCACTGTCAGCAAAGATCACCCGGCCCTGCTGCCTGGCTGGGGTGGGGGCTTTGCCAGCTCAGCCGAGCAGCACTGGGGGCTCACACTACCCCAGGCCCAGTAACAAGGAGTAACTGCTGTGGCAGGAGCAGCCTGGCCCTGATGAACAGGATCCAGGAGCAGTCCCACTGCTGGCTCCCTCACCACTGGGCAGAGGCCCAGCAAGCAGCGGCAGGTTCAGTCCCCTTTTACTCACAGCAAAGAGAACAGCAATTCTCTGTGCCGAGTGCTTTCCAAAGGCCCCAGGCTGGGGCTCAGGATCTGCACCACCAAACCCACCAGGGTTCGGCACAGGCCCGGGATGCGGCTGGGGCCGGTGGTGGGGAGGAGACGGCACAAGCCCTGGCGCCTGTGGGGCCACGCGTGCTCCCAACCGCCATCCCCCTGGGACGCTACTCACTAGTGCGCGTGGTGAGCATGATGGGCCTGCTGATATCATTCTTGTTGTTCACGTTGCGTTTGACTGAAAAGACAGAAATATTGTAGGCTCTGCCGGAGGCTAGTGCCCGCAATTGGTGGGCAGAACGACTTCGGTCCACAAAATCTGTCCTGCGGTAAGAGCCGTCGAGGGATACGTACGTCACGGCGTAGCCGTCAATGAGTTGCCTGGCGGCTGCGTCCTCAGGAGGGTGCCAAGAAATCAACACACCAGTGTCCTCCACCCTTTCCACCTTTAATGAGGTTGGTGGCAGCAATTCTTCAGGGTGTGGGCAAAAGCAAAGGGGAGAGGTAACGCCATGAATCTTTAGAGAACAGACCCCAGCAGCAAGAGGCAGAGCGGCAACGACGGAGGACAGGGCCCTTGCTCTCTCCCTCGGCGTGCCTGGCAGGGGCCCCGTGGGCACCAGCCACGGCTGGCCCGGCAGGCCCGGGAAGAGCCAGCACACCAGGAACGCTCCCAGCCACCGTGACCTGGCAGCACCAGCGGCCGAGCGCTTGCCGAGCCTAGGGCACCAGAGAGGTGGGGCGAGGGGCCCCGGGGAGGCTGGTGTGGGTGGTGAGAGGCTTCCCCCAGACGCCTTGGCCTCCCCTCCTAAGGGCATCCGAGGGATCGCCATGGCTGCAGGGGGCCAGGGAAACCTGTCCCCAGCGTCCTCATGCCGAGCCCGGTGCCCGCAGCAAGGGCTCGGCACGTCAGCACCCGCCCGCCGCGTCGGTGGGGCCTGGGCTGTCCCCCAGAGGCGAGGCCCCAGCCCTGCCCGCCTCAAGGAGCGCTGCTGGTCCCAGCCGGTGTCGAGCCCCTCCCGGGCAGCAGCCATCGCCAGGCTGGCGTCGAGCCCCGCGCCACGTCCTGATGCCGCTGTTGAGGGCCTTTACCTTTTTCACAGCTCTTGCCTGTGTAGCTGACTTTGCAGGTGCAGCTGTGGGTGCCGTTGCTGGGCAGGCAATAGCCTCTGCTCCCGCAGGGGCTGGAGAAGCATGGGTCGCTGGCTGCAGGAGAGGCGCCGGGCCCGGCAGCGTTAGTGGCGACGACTGGCCAAGCGGCTGCCCTGTGCCAAACCACCCTGCCCACCTCACCTGTCTCGCAGTGGTAGCCGAAGAAACCCTCCGGGCACATGCAAAGGTAGGAGCCCCCGTAGCTCTTGCACTCCCCTCCATTTTGGCAAGGGCCCGACTCACAAGCATCCACTTCTGGAGGTGGGAGGAGGCCAGCAGTGAGTGGGGGTCCCCAGCACGCCCAACAGTGACAGCAACGACCCCCAGGGGGCAGTGGGATGGACGCGCAGCCTGGGGCTCGGCAAAACCACTCTGGACCCAGAATCCCACCCAAGTGTCACAGTGGCTGCATCCCCTGGCAGGGGGTGGATGCTTTCAAAAGGGGATCCATTGCTGGCAGACACCTTGCTCCTTACTCCCTCCTCACCGGAGCAATTTCAGCTCTGCCCCCAAAACCACAGGCAAGAAGGCACAATAGGCAACGAGCACCTGGGGTGATGGCTCAGGGTCAAGATGCCCAAGACAGTGACCAGCCACCTGGCTTGGTGCCCATGGTCCAGCCTCCCACTGCCCCAGGAAGGCCAAGTCCCTACCTGTCTCGCACTGGGTCCCCACAAAACCCTCGGGACAGTGGCAAGCGAAGGACCCAGGGAGGTCCTGGCAGGTCCCACCATTCTTGCAGGGCTCTGACTGGCACTCGTCGACATCTGGGGAGTGGTGGGAGAGGTGCTGGCTCAGCACAGCGATGGGGCTGGGGGGCTCGGAGGGGCAGCGCTTCTCCCACAGAGCACAGACCCTCCCCAAGTTGCTCGCTACCCCTAAGCCCACCAGCCAGGAACAGCCCCACTCCTGAGGCCATCAAGAACCCACTGCCCCTGCGTGGGGGCTGTGGCAGAAGCTGGCCATGGGGATGCGCCCACAGGGAAACCTGGGGACAGCTGGCAGTGTAGGGCTGTGCCAGACATCCCATCTTTTCCCACCACCACCCTCTGCCAAGGAGCCAGGCTAGAGCTGCCTGCCACAGTCCCATCAGTCCCCGTGCTGCCTGTCACCCCCTTCAACCAGCACCCACACGCAACCACAATTATGTGCACACAGGAGCAGGAGCACAGTGCAGCCAGAAATGTGCTACTGCAAGCTGCTTTTCCCCCTGCACCTCTAGGCCAGTAACTTTGGAGCCATGTAAGGCACTTCCCATCCACATCTCGAGATCTGGGACTTCTCTGCACAGGCTTAACGTGTGTCAGGAGACCCCATTGCCCCGTCAGTGACGGGGGTCCCCACAGAGCACCTGTTAGCAGGGGGACACAAGCAGCACATGTGCCCCTGCAGCCCCTGCCTGCTCCTCCACCCAACCAGGAGCTGCATCTCCCCGCCGGCCCATCCCTCCGCTGGCCAGGGGCTGATCTGAGCGCACAGACAGGAGACTGAAGCCAGCGTACACGAATGCAGGCAGCCCAGCTCCTGGCTGTGGGGTTGGTGCCTGCTGCTGTTCCCTGGGCGCCGGAGGGCGAGGAAGGGTTTGCTACAGCTGCCCATGGCAGCCTTGGAGTACACCCGACTCTTACCCGACTCGCAGTGGTGGCCGGTGTAACCCGGCTCACACAGGCACAGGAACTCTGCGACGTGGTCCTTGCACCGGCCACCGTTCAGGCAGGGCTGGGACCGGCACTCATCAATCTCTGCGGGTATTTGGGCCGGGGAAAGAAGGCAAGAGACATGAGCACCAGGAAGGGGAGGGGGTCACCAGGCCGTGGTTGTGACCACAGCCCACTGGGATGGCACCCCAGGGCTCGGCTGCTCCCCGGCACTCCTCACCATCACATTCGGGGGGGTCGCTCCAGATGCCTGGCAAGCGGCAGACACGGGGGTGGTTGTGCTGACTGAGGGTGTAGCCCAGCTCACACTGGTATTCAGCCAGCGAGCCCACCTTGGTGGAGTTGAAAAAGGCCTGGGCATGCTTCACCTCGCTGGGGACACCACAGTCAACCTCTGGGGAGAAACAGGAGGGGGGGTGGGGGGTGTTGAGCAGTGCCTGCAGAGACACCCCGAGCCCCTGGCTGGCAGGGGAGCACAAGGCCCTTACCGGACTGGCAGTGCTTCCCCACATAGCCCAGCGGGCAGGTGCAAGCGTAGTTCCCACCGAGGTCCTCGCAGGTAGCACCATTCTCACAGGGGCTAAGGAAGCACGGGGAGGGCACTAGAAGAGCAGAGCAAAGAGCTGCAGACCTGGCAGAGCCCACAAACCACAGCCAGCCCGTTTCTCCCTCCAGCAGCATGGCCCTGCCCTCCAGCAGGGTGCAGGGAATTGTCGAAGCACTTCAAATTACAGGGAAGAGGCTTCACCAAGCAAGCAGCGAGGCTTGCTCACTGCCGCTGTGGCTGTTGGCTTCAGCAGCAGCCCCGACACCTCCCCAGGCGGCCCCCCACACTGGAACACCCTGCTTGTGCCCTGCTCGCACCTACCGATCTCGCAGTGCCGGCCGGCGTAGCCTGGGGGACAGTCGCACTTGTACTTGCCGATGTAGTGGAAGCAGGTGCCCCCGTTCTGGCAGGGCCCCGAGGCGCAGGGGTCCGGCTTACCTGGGGGCAGAGCGCAGGCAGAGGCTGAGCAGCGAGCGGGATGGCTGCGGGTCGTCCCCGCCAGGCGGGGGCCGGGGAGGACATACCGATCTCGCAGTGCTTGCCAGTGAAGCGGTAGGGGCAGGTGCAGTGGTACTCGCCGTCTGCCTCCCTGCAGGTGCCCCCGTTGCGACAGGGCCCTGTGCTGCAGAGCCGTGGCTTGGCTGCAGAGAGAGCAGCGAGAGCAGGGTCACCTGCTGCTGCTGGCACCCCAAGAGCCACCGCTCCCCACCAGGGCCCCACCAAACCCCCTGCTGCGGGGAGGCTGAGCGCGCCCGGGCCTCACAGCCCTGAGCTCAGCAGCACCATGAAACCACCTGCACAGATGTGTGCCAGGGCCTTGGGGGGACGTGGACACACGATGCCAGGGGACGGGCAGCTGCTCCTGAGGCCAGAAGCTCAGGCATTTGAAACAATTCCAGCACTGATAGTGCTGTGCAGGAAACACAACTTGGATCGCTGCTGCAACTGTTGGGGGCTGCAAAGGAAGGCATGAAATCCTCCCTCCACCCTGCAGGATGGGATGGGATGACCTGCACCCGCTTCCAGCTGCAGCTCAGTGAGCAGCAACTCATCTCCCACAGGGGTCCAAGCGCTTCTCCCATCCCCTGCAAGGTCCCGGGGCTGGCAGGTTGCTCCATGCAGGTACCTTTCTCACAGTGCTTGCCAAGGAAGCCTCGAGGACACTCGCACGTGTATGAGTCGTCGTGAACCTCACAGGATCCCCCGTTCATGCAGGGCTCCGAGTCACAGGGGGATGGCATTGCTGCAGAGCCAAACACAGAGCATCACTGAGGATGTATGACCAGGGGCATGAGGACTGGTCCCCAGCTGATGACTGTGGGGAGCTGCTCACTCCCCAACCCCATCTTGTGCCCCTGAGTTAGTCCTGCACCCCTGCAGACCAGACTTACTGTGATTGGTGCCGTAGTCAGTGTGGCAGACGCAGAGGTAGCTCCCACCATACTCCATGCAGTACCCGCCGTCCGGGCACTGCGTGTTCATGTTGCACGGCGTGGTAGTGACTTCTGCAAACACACGGCCAGCACTGGCTTCCATCAGCCGGCAGCAGGAGGACACCCAGCCAGCTGCCTGGCCAGAAACAGGCGTCTCCTAACTGCAAGGTCTGATGAGATGGGAGAACTCTCTGTACCCTGCATTGCAGAACATGCGAATGGCAGGGGCCAGCCTGCATGCCCAGCAAGCTTCAGCAAGCATGTGAAGGCTGTGGTTCCCTCCCCACCCAGGGGTCTGGGCTGGAGCCAGGGGCTGGGAGAGGCACAGCTCAAGGGGGAGCAATGGAAACGGAAGTGTTGCTTCCTCACCAGGGAATGACATTTTCAGGCTCAAATTCAATGTATGCCCCTGGTACCATGCTAGGCCCAGACACAGGCAGAGTGTCTCCTGGCTTGCCTGCAGCCTGTCTGGCTCAAGCATCCCGGGGTTGGGGAGGACACAGTGAGTGAGAAGCCCTCACCTACCAAATTCACAGAGGAGACCAAAAAACCCAGGTGGGCATTGGCAGATGGTGACATTCCCCTCCAGACAACTGCCTCCATTGCGACACTCGCATCCCTCCGAGAGCTCTGCAAGAGAGAAGAGGTGAGCTTCCCAGGACCCCTCCTGCTTACAGGTCTGGGACAGCCAAGCAGTCTTGCCGGATGCTGCCCACAGGAGGAGCTCAGGCTGGGAGCAACCACAAGTCCCCCCCACCCAAGAACCCAGGTACAGCCTCGTTCAGTGGGACAGATCCACTGTTCAGCCCAGGAGCCCCCGCAACAGCTCCCCTAAAGATGTCAAACCCCACCAGAGACCCCCCAGTACTCACTGTCTCGACAGTCCTGCCCAGTGTAGCCCTCCTGACATTCACAGACATAGCCCTGCTCCGTCTCCAGGCAGCTGCCTGCGTTCTGGCACGGGTGGGAGAGGCAGGCACCGGGCACGCGCGGCCCACCTGTGGGGAAGGGGAAGGCTGAGCCAGAGCCATGCCAGCCGGGGGCTGGAACACCCTCTGGCCCTGGGGGAGCCGGGCTTCACCACAGAGACTCCACCACGACCGAGCAGCCCGCTGGAAGGAGCTCCCTCCTGGCAGCACCATGACCCCTCGGCACACCCTGCCCCCCAGTTTTCAGGGCTGCCTACAGCTGATGCAGCCCCTTTTTAACCACTTGCCCCTTCCTGCCCAGCTCCCCCCAAACCAGCTCCTGTACCAGACTGGGCAAGGCGCACCTCCACTCACCATACTGGCAGTTGTTGCCATAATAACCTGGGGAGCAGGTGCAGATGTAGCGGCCGGGGCGGATGTAGTTGCACGTCTGCCGGTTCCGGCAGCTCCGGTCCTCGCAGGAAGACAAGTCTTGGCAGGGGAAAAGCAAGTGAGTGAGTGATGAGCAGAGCCTGGCTCCAAGAGAGGAGCCACTATGGCCACTGGGAGCATGGGGGACACATTCCCTGGCCTGGGCCTTCGTGGGACAGAGGCAGGAGCAGGCACCTGTCTCACAGCGCTGTCCAACGAAGGGCTCCAGGCACACACAGGTGTAGTTATCGACCAGATCGACGCAGTGCCCGCCGTTCAGGCATGGGCTGGACTCACACTCGTTCACCTCTGCAAGGGGAGGCCGTGAGGGGCAGTCAGGCCACGCACAGACACTGCCGCTTCACCCACTGCCTCCCATCCTGAACGATGCTCCGGAGGGAGAAGGTGATGGCCAGGGAAAAAATTAAAAAAAAAAAAAAAAAAAAAAAATCAGTGCCACTGGCAACACCAAGTGCTCCCCTCCAGGGGTGAAACAGGGTAGGAAGGCAGTTGTGAAGTGTCACTGTGTCCCCTGTGAGCCAGCTCCTGCCACCCACCTGTCTGGCAGTCCTCCCCTGCGTACCCCGGCTGGCACAAGCACGCTGCTGTCCCGTTCGCCACCTGGCACCTCCCGCCGTTCTGGCACACCCTGCTCTCACATGGTGACTCTTCTGCAGTGGACACCCAAAAAAAAGAAAATGCAGGGGGGTATCAGCCCAGGCTCAGGACCAGCACATGGCATCCTCTGCACACACAGGGCCCGGCAGCTCGGAGCCATCAACACACCCTCCGGCAGGAGATGGCAGCCATGTACCCAGGCACGGCTCTTCCCAAAACCCTTCCTTGGGCAGCTCAGCCCTTTCATCCCCCTGTGCCTCTTGGATGCCAACGCGCTGTGCTGGGCGTTTCTCCCTCCCTCCCTTCCCCGAAAGTGAACTCCCTGCTCGCCTTCTCCACCAGCACAGAGACTTGTTAGGAGCCAAATGCTTTGGCGGCACTTCCACCGGTGGGCGGAGGCCAGTGGTGGGGAAAACCGGCCACCACGGCCCCTGCCTGGGACTGGGAGAGTCCCCGATGGCTTCGAAGGGCTCAGGACCAGAGCATCAACTGCGAAAGCAGGGCCTCTGAGACTTCTGTTTAAGCACAAACCACCAGCTTTTCTCACTAAGGGAGCAGTGGTGGGGAGTGGTGCTGGCGGCTGTGCCAAGCCAAGCCCTCGGCGGAGCAGGCTGCCAGTGGCAGGAAGGGCTCATGGCCAGAGCAAAGTTTCCTCTGCCTGCAGCGAGCTGAAATCCAAGCTGGCTGTCACAAACCACTGGAGCCCAGCAGCTGCTGCAGGAGCCCCAGTCTTGAAGAGCCCTCCAAGCCTGGTGTCTCCGGACTCACCCGTCTCACAGTTGGCACCTCTGAAGCCTGGCAGGCACCTGCAGCTGAAGCTGCCAGCCCCGTTGAGGCAGGTGGCTCCATTCTGACACGGGTGGGAGAGACACTCATCCACATCTGAAACATAGCCCCAGGTGGGGACAGGAGCTCAGGGCAGGGACAGCCGTGGGGACAGCCAGCCTGCCAGCATGCAGCGGTGACTCCAGGAGCAAGACCTGCTCCCCGAGTGTCAGAAACGGGGCCAGCACTCACCAACATGGCACCTCTTCCCGGTAAAGCCGGCCAGGCAGGAGCAGGTGTAGGAGGGGTTCCCTGTGATGCAGTCCTCGATACACTTCCCCCCGTTCAGGCAGGGCCGCAGCATCAGGCAGACGGAGGCTGTAAGGACAGGTGGTGCCTCCCTGTCAGCTCGCACCCCAGCAGGGCTCACCCGCCACCTTCCAGCCACACCAGCTCCAGGGCCTGTCCCTGCGCCCACCCGGCTCCCCAGGGTGCTCAGGGAGCCCACGGAAGCTGCCTGCCTTATGGCAGGGCAGGGTCCACTCCTTGCGGGCTCCTCTAGGACAGGGTGGCAGTTTTATTCCTCCTCTGTGAGGGCGAGAGGCTGCATGGGGTCAGCCTCACTGGCCAGGGGGACATGGACGTGCCCTCGCTTATCACGCGGGGGAGAGGGAAAGGGGGATGGGAGAGCCCGTGTACAGAAAACCCACTGGTAACGCGAGACACACACAGACCATGGGGGGGAAAGCATGGCCGGGAAAGCAAGTATGAGGAACAGAAGGCCAGCGGCTCAGGGGGGCACGTGTCAGGACCCCCATGGTGAGGCATGTGGCCCAGCCCTGGCACCCCAGCCCCGCGGGGGGAGGCTGACCCTCGGAGCCCTCCACACAGCTCGCTCCAGCCTCCTGGGACTTACGGACGTGCGCATCCCCCGAGGGTGCCAGCCCCTCGTGCCCTGCCCTGCCTGGCAGCAGGGTCCCGCCTGTGCGCCCTCACCTCCTCCCCAGCCTCCCTCATGGCTCCCCGCAAGCTCTTTTTGTCTCCGAAGTCTTCCTCCCCTCCCCATTTGCTCTCCCAGCCCCTTCCCAGCCCTGGGGCACCCGTGAGTGCCGTCCCCAGCCACGCAGGTGCTGAGGACAGCCCCACCACGGTTGCCTCCCCACCCTCCCCAAGTCCTTTGAGCCGTCTCCTCCACCCTGTGGAGGTGGGGGTTGAGGCAGGGAAAGACAGGGCTGGAGAACAGTGTGGGGTTGGGTTGGGAGTTAAATAAACCTAACTGCTGTCCTCTTACTTGTATTGCTGCAGCCCCCCACTTGCACCTGGGCATCATCGATTCTGAACACCCAGCGCCCGGGGATACCCACATTTGTCGTCATCTCCACGTCAGCGATGTCATCAGTGCGGGATCCAGGGATGTTGAAGTAGCGCTTTCCATCACCAGCGTTAAAACCTGCCTGGGAGGACAAAGGCAGAGGGTAAAGAGACATCACCAGCGTGAAGGGAAGGCAGTGGGAGCACAAGGGCTCGTCTCTCCTGCCACTCAGCACAGCCAGTGGCAACTCTTGGACCAGCTGTCCCCTTCCACCTGCCAGGGCTCAGCCACACGCTGAGATGACAGCCAGCACAAGGTGAAGTGGTCACCCTGCCCCCTTGGCCCCTCCCCTGGGATTCAAAACCCATCCACTTCCTCTCCACCTGCAGCATCCTGCAGGCTAGCAGGCAGGCAGCCAGGCACGGAACAACTGCTGGTAAATTCACACATTCGAACAGGTACTGGGGTTTTTGCGGGTGTGGGGTTTTTTTTCCCTTAAACACAACAACGCACACAAGGATGAAATAAAAATATGAGCAAAAACTGTGCTGGCTGCGGCAGCTGCTCTTAAAGGCTGAGGTTAGGAAGGAAAAGGGACTAAGAGGCAGCAGCCAAGGCAAAGACCTGTGGTTTCAGGGTAACAAAGCCCCCTGTATGGTCTCAGCTTTGGGAGCCAGAGTACACATGGATATTTAAGAACTTTAAAAAAGAAAAAAAAAAAAAAGAAAACGAAAAAAAAAGCAGGGGGAGGCTTTCCACCTCCAAAAAAACCCAAACAAGGAGCCACGAGCTGGCAGGGTGGAGGCACTACCTGGGCGCCCAGGGGACCACGTTCGCTGCTTACCTGTGCTGCAATGCCGCCGAGCCCAGCAAAGTCCCCCCCACTGCTGGCGTGCATACCCGTGGTCCAGGTGATGGACTCATAGTTGAAGATTGTGAAGGAGAGCTTGCCGTCCGTGATGAGGACGATCTGGAAAGTGTTTACCTGCAGCGGGGAGGGGAAGAAAGCAGTGAGCAGGCAGGAGTGGGGCAGATGAGCCAGACAAAACACAGTCAGAAAATAAAATGATGCAAAGAGCATTTAACAAAGGGATGTTTCTTTGAGCCTCAGTCCTCCTCTGCTAGAAAAGGCAGTTGGGTTTAATTATTTTTAACCCTAAGGTGTTGTGATCCCCCACCCAGCACCCCAGCCAGCAGAACAGCTTGCTTCTCCTCCCAGAGGAATTGGAAAAGTGGGGAGAACTGTGGTTATCAGGTCTCTGGAAGAAAGGCACCAAACCCTGTCCACAACCGGCTCCTCAGCATGGCTGCACGGCAAATGCAAGCAGGCAAACGCTGTCATGCCGCTGCCTGAGAAGGGGGGCGTTGGCAGTTTGCAGCCTCCGTGCAGCACAGAGAGGAGGCTTTGGTTTTGCCACTGCTCTGTCATAGCAAGGCATCGCAACAGAGCCACCAGGGTCAGCTCAGCCCTGCTGAGGGCTCCGTGCTGCACGTGTCAGGAGCACCACCGCCACGGAAGGCACCAAAACTCCAGTAGGAGATTCCTTTTAAAAAAACCCTACCCCTGAACTACTGGCTGTTCTGTCCCAGCTACTCACTGGTGAAAACGAACTGCCCCCGAAGAAGGTCACTCGGTACCAGGTGGCAATGAAGACCCACTGTGCGGAAAACCCTGGGAACTCAGGAAAGTACTGCACGATGTCCCTGCTGGCTCTCTCCAGGATGGGCTGCTCAGTGCTCTCCCGGTAATACACATCACCTGCCCGCCGGTTATCCACATCCGCCCAGAAAGCGGCCACCACGCGCCGGTCCTTGGAGATGGGGAAGGCCACCGGCGTGAACTGGGAGACCTCCTTCAGGAAAGAGATGATCCCGTTGTTGTTCACCTAGAGGGAGGGAGGGAAAGAAACGGGCAGCCACAGTTGACTCCTGCTGCTGGCAGGAATCCATGTTTTATAGGCGCTTTCCATTTCACCTTTCTTTCCCCCCCACCCCTCTGCTTTCCACAAATATTGGAGCGCTTCCCCTTCCTGCCTTTGGAAGCAGAGACGTGCCCCGACGCCCGCAGCCCCCCACCCCGGCCGCTTGCTCACTGGAGTGCGGCTGCAGGGAGGCAGCTGCCTGAACAAACCCAGCCCTGTTCTCTGCGGCGGCCGGGCCAGGGAAGGGGGAACAGCTGAGAAAACTGCGGCAGCCCCGGTGCTTTAAACAAACAGTGCCCAGTGCGCTTGTGCCGATGCTCTTGGCGGGGATGAGAGGCTGTTTTGCTCCCTCCCTGCTCTCTTACAGCTGACACACAGTCTGTGGGGCCGGGGTCTAGGGCTGAGCATCGCTGCTGTGCCCGAGCCAGGCTACCAACAGCCCGGGGTGGGGGGACCCTCGCAGGGCAGCAATCCTGCCGCCAGCATGCACAGTGCTCCAAGTGAGCTCACGGCTCCTCAGGTGATCAAGCCTCACCATCCCATGCAAAGCCCTCGGGGCTGGCTGGGCCTCTGCAAGCCGCTCTCGTTAAAGCCAGAGATGCCAGACACCCAGGACAAGATACTCAAGCGCCGAGCCCTTCCCCAGCACTAATTCACAGAACACTGAGGGATCTGGTGGAGTTGGGAACTGTCAGCATGAGCTTCACGGTTGGGCTGGAGGAACTTCAAGGGCTTTTCCAACCTGATGATTCTGTGAATTGACTGGGGCTATTAGGGCCCTGAGATGCCTGGCTCAGAGATGCATGGCAGAGGCCCTCAGTCCAGGGAAAGAAGCTGGAGATCGTGGATGCTGCTGCCTGGAGTGCTGCCTCCTGGCTTGGGGATACAGCAGGAATGACGAAGGGGAGGAAAACCCCTGCTGGCACTGCTGCCCGAGCAGGCAGTCAGAGGACAGGGATCAAAGGGAAACGCTCTCGCTCTCAGCCCCCAAATTCCTGGGAGGAGATCCTGCCAGCACACTGCCACAGCAGCAACCCCAGTGGGGCAGGCAGCTCCCAGCTGCTGTTTCCCTGCCTGCAAGGGGGACAGGCAGGAGCACACAGCCCCCCAAGCTGAGCTCCCCATCGTGCAACGCCTGGCTCCGGCAGCGCCAGCTAGGCAGGTCCCTGGGCTGCAGGGTGGGAAGAGGGGGACACGGTGCAGACAAGAGGCTCTCAAGCTGAGAGAGCAGCCCTGGCACCCAGCAGGCAGGGGCAGGCAGCAGTGTCACACTCATGTGCCGACAAGGAGCCGGGAGCCGACATCCCAGCAGGAGCCATGCCGAAGCCAGCGTGCCTGTGCCCCAGCTGCCCACACATCCAGCCTGGGGGTGATGGGGGGGGGGGCTGTGATGGCCTCGTGCAGCCCCTGGGGAGGGTCTCCGGCCCCTCAACGTGAACGCGGGGCAGCCCTTGCTGTGACTAAGGGGAAGAGGATTCCTGTTTCCCAAAGCCTCTGTAACCCTGCAGTGTCCATGGAGGAACATTCTTCCCCTGATTAAAGCAAGATGGGAGAAAGCCAGAGCCAAGAAGGGCTTTTTTTGTTGTTGCTGTTTTTTGCAAAGGAGGAGGGGGTGGTTGGCAGCAGCCCTCGAGGACAGAGGTTTCCAGGTGAGCCCAGCCCTGGGACAGTCCCACCGGGACAGCGACTCCCCGGGGAGGACCAGCCCTGCCACACAGACCCCTGTGCTGGGCGCAGGCATGCCAGCCCTGCAGAGCTGGGAGGGTTCAGGGGAGGGGGATGCACCCCCCTCTGACTCCTGCAGCCCC
This sequence comes from Athene noctua, assembly GCF_965140245.1. NCBI lineage: Eukaryota > Metazoa > Chordata > Aves > Strigiformes > Strigidae > Athene > Athene noctua. The sequence goes on along the minus strand of NC_134044.1, from coordinate 718,871 downwards.
TCCAAACCCCAGAGCTGTGCTGCAGATCCCATACGGGAGGGCTATCATGTCACCCGGCTTCTCCCAGCCTCCCCTATCCTCCCACCGTGGCTCAAGCCTCAACACCAGGTTCGTCACACTTGATGGCAGGGCTGGCACTTTTATCAGGGGAAAAAAAACCAAAACAAAACACACCAGTAAGGACGAAGGACCTTCTGCACTGAGCCAAGGCAGTTCAATGGGACACGAGCCCAGCTCCGAGACAGCACCGAGACAAAGCTCTGCCCTCTCCTCTGCCAGCCCGGTCCAGATCATCAGTCAGCCCAGGGCAAACCGGGGAGAAGGGACCAGGACACCGTTGGGGTTCACTGTGCCAGACAGGAGCCGGCACGGGGCACAGGCCCCACTCCAGGATGCAGGGCAGGCACAGGAGCCAGCACTGCCCAAAAGGCTCTGGGGACAACTGGGCACTCAGGGCTACTCCTCTGCCTGATGGCCACAGCTGTGGGGGACACGATGGGCCAGGTGTGACTCAAGCTCTCTGGCCACAGTGCCCTCCGGGTGGCTCAGGGGCTGCAGGGAAGCACATCAGCTGGGGTCCCACTGGCCCGGCCACCCTGGCAGGCTAAGGGAGGAGAGGAGAGGGAGCAGAATGCGCCGAAGTGGCCAACCAAGCCCGCTGCAGCACAAGCTAAAGGGCAGCCGTGTTTATTCTGCATCGCACCCAGAGCCGGGCCACCACCTCCTCCCTGGCAAGGGCCACCATCCAGCGGCCACAGCAGGCCTGCTCTGAGCTCTCACCCGCCAGCCATGCCCAGCCTCCTGCCGCTGGGACCCCCCAACCCCCAGCACATCCCTGCAGGGGCCAAGGCCACGAGGCGTGGGGATTTCTGGCTCCAGCCAAGGCCAAGGCCGGGGCTCCCCACTGCTGGCGAGAACTTCAGCCCACACCCCCAACACGGCACGGCCAGGACCCTCACTGCACCCCCACAGGCGTCGCGGGGGCCAGCACACTTCACGAGCCTAGGGGGGCCCCACTGGATTTTCCCCCCAACCCTTGACACGCCGTCACCCCCCTGATGCTCAGAGTTAAAAGGGGACCATCCGACGGCCCCCCTGGAAACCCAGACGCACTTGGATCCATTCAAATGGAATAGGAGTTTAAAAAATAACGTGAAATAAAATGAAATAAAATGAAATAAAATGAAATAAAATGAAATAAAATGAAATAAAATGAAATAAAATGAAATAAAATGAAATAAAATGAAATAAAATGAAATAAAATGAAATAAAATGGGAGGCCCCGGGGGAGGCCATCTCCGCCGCCCCCGGTACTCACATAGAGGCCGGTGTGCCCCGCGCCGAAGAAGGGGAAGGGGACGGAGAGGGGCCGCAGCTCGGAGCCGCCGTCGTCCTGCTTCCGCGTGGCGGCGTCGCCCTGCGCGGGCCCGAAGGGGTAGAAATCCGCCAGCGGCACCACGCCGCCCGCCCACAGCCACTCGCCCAGGGCCACCAGCACGGCCCAGCCCGCCAGGCCCCGCATGGCCGCCGGGACCCCGCCGCTCGCCTCTCACGCCGGCACCGGCCACCGCGGCATGGCGGCGCGGCGGGGGAAGGGCGGCGAGTGGCGCGGGGCTGAGCGCTCGGAACCGGGCAGCGGCAGCGGCGGCGGCGGCGGCGGCGGCGGCAACTGCGCGGAGCCGGGAGGCGACGACCGGGAGCCAGGACCAGGCGCCCGCGGCCACCCCGCGCCCCGCCGCCGCGCCCGGCTGCTTCAGGCGGCAGCCCCGCCCCCCGCGGGATTTGCATATGCCCGGGGCCGCCAGCCAATGGGCGCCCGGCGCGCCGGGAGGGCGGTGGCGGGGGGCGTGGCATGCAAAATAAGACGGGGCGGGGGTAGGGGGGCGGCGGGAGGGGGGGGCACTCCCGCAGCGGACCCTCCGCCACCCCGGAGGGACCCCTCGCCCCCCACGAGGGAAAAGCCGCCGCCGCCCAAGGACAGGCGTGGGTGCAGAGCCCCGCTCCGCGGCCAGCCGCCACCCCGCTTCCCCCGCGCTGCCATTCGGCGGCGGGTCCCCTCTGCTCCTTTAAAGCAGAGGACTGGAGGGGGAAAAAAGAGTGGAAGAGAAAAAAATGGTGTTATTTGCTTTTTTTGCTTCCCCCCCTTTTTTTTTTTTTTCAGGTGCTAAAAATATTATCAGGAAATTCTTTTCAGGAATGCCATGCTTTAAGTTATGCTTTAGGCTCAAGGGCCTCTTTGTCTCCACCGGAGAAAAAAACCCCCACCCATACCCACCCTACATTTATCATTTATCAAGAAAGCCCGAGTTCCCCAGAAAACGGGTGGGGCTGCCCCCTGGAACACCCTGCTAAAAACTGCTTGTGGGGTGTGGGGTGGCTGCGCGGAGTGAATGATGGGTGCTGTCTGTGCCCCCCCCAGGCAGGTGCTGGGGGCAGGGATGCAGCTGGACCAGGGGGCTGGGTGTCCCCTTCCCCTCCCACTGCCCCTATTCCTGCTCCCAGGCTGTCCTGGGGTGCACAGGCTCAGCCCGGGGTGGGATGCCAGGGAGAACCCCACCCAGCCCAGTCCAGGGTCCCACATCCAGCCCCATGCAGGGTCCCTGCAAAACTCGGGAGGGCCATTGTCTGCTCCCGGCGCTGGGATGGTGCAGGAATCTGGTCTCCGGCTCCAGAGGTTTTTTCCGTGTTATTCCACACCCCTGCTGAATAAATATCCTCTGCTGTAACGATTGCGAGGTACGTTTGAAAAGAGGCCAAGGAACAAATTATGTAAAGAGCGAAGCGGAGGAGCAAACAACAGCGGGACTGGGTTAGGACCAGCCGCGGACAGTGCTGTGGAAAGTCTGTCTCAGCGGGGGCCCTGCTCTGCCATCGGGGCGAGGGTGCTCCCAAAGCCCGCGCCCACACGCGGGGCTCCCCGAGAGATGGCAGCGCTGGGGGGGCATTGCTTCCTCTCCGTGGAGTGGGGAAACTGAGGCGTGGGGTGAGGAGAAACCAAGAACGGGGCTAGCGGCAGAGGTGACCTCGCAGGCAGCAGGGATGCAGCTCCCAGGGCAAAGCTGTGGGGCTCTGAAACACCCTGGGGGCAGCGTGGCACCCCTGGTCCCCGTCAGTGCCAAGACCTGCCCCCCCTTAGGGTAGCCCCGAAGCCATGCCCTGCGATCTGCCTGAGCCCTCGAGATGCCAGAGCACCTTGGCCGGCCGGCCCCAGCACTCCAGGACCGAACACCCTGCGGGTGGACAGCCCCTGCTGAGCCCCGCTGCCCGGCACACTGAGGTGTCCCTGTCCCTTTAAAAATCTCCTGGAAGAAAATGTTAAAAAGAAAAGGGGGGGGGGGGGGGAAGGCGAAATCCAAAATAAATAAACAGCCATATCCGGATTTCTCCCCCGAGACACTAATAAAGGCTTTATGAGTTTGATATGAATTACCCTCCTCGGCCATTTACAGCTGATCTTCTGGAAGGCATTAGGCTGCTTGCCCCCTCCCGGCCCGGGGGATGCTGCAGGGGGGGACGCTGCGGGGGCACCGCCACCATCTCCCCACAGCCCATCCACGGCTCTGGGGGTGCCAGCTGAGATCGGTTTTGAGGAGCAACTGGGGAGGAGGTGTCTTCTGGCTGTCGCCACCCACCACCTCACACCCAGAGGCTGGGCCCTACACTCCCTTGGTGGGGGTTGTGCCCCTGTCGTGCCACGTGCTCCCCAAAGTCCCATCTCCCAGCCCGTTCCTGCAGTGCCAGGACCTGCTGTGAGGACCATGGGGACATGGTGGCACCAACCTGCCCCCCCACCGCCACAAGCATCCCCTCAGGGGCTATTCCCAGGTTCTGCCTGCAGGTTTTTGCTCTGGAGACAGGCAGGGCAGGCAGGAGGGAGCAGCCCTGCCAGCAGCCATCCCAAGCGTGAGGGAAAGATTTTCTTCCAGGCAGGCTTCTCACGGGAAAGCACCGCAATGCTCCCCCTGCATTGTCCCAATCCAGCTACCCAGGATATTAAATTGAAAGCAGCAAAACGAGCGGGGAAAACAGCTGTGGGCCACGGCCGGCAGCCATTTCCTCTGGGCCAGGAGCTGGAGCCAATGCGAAACTGGGCTCCATGCTGGGGAGGCTGGGAGGAGCACAGGGGGAAGGAGCCCTCGCTCAGCACCATCTGGCCAAGCTCTGGCCACCACCCCTCGCTCGCTCTCCAGGATAAAATGCCCCTTTCCTCTACCCACAACTGTGTTTAGGGTGTCCAGCTTCTCAGTGGCCTTCAAAATGGATCTGGGACCCCCCACGCCCACCCCAGGGAGTGGGTTTGGTGGGGCTGTCATGCTGGGGTGGGGAATGTGCATGTCCCCAGGGCATCCCAGGTGCTCATCCCAGGCTTCTGCTGCCCTTCCTGGCACCCACAACCGACAATGCTCCTCAACAAAACACCTCAGCAACGGGTCCCAGAGCTGTTTGGACCCCGGGCTTCCTCCGGGACTCTGCAGGCAGCTGCCAAGCAGGTTGGAGAGGCGAGTGAGTGCTGTGGGACAAACTCACCCACTGGAAAGCTGCACCCCGGGGAGATGACTGGGAGTGAAGGATGGAGACAGAGGTCCTTCAGCCAAGCCCAGGCCTGTCTCTGCCCAGCATCACAGCACGAGGGTTGCCCCAGATCCACGGGCAGTTGCCCCCTGGTTCCTCCTGTCTGATGCTCACAGCCCCGGGGTTGCCCACTGCCTCCCGCCAAAGGCAGCCCTTTAAAACCACTGGAAAAGAGCACAAAGCCCTACCCACCCCCCTGGTCAGGCCCCGCATGTTTCAGGGGACACGTGCAGAAAGGACCCAGGGAGCTATTAACGATCCAGAGAGCGTTCAGCATGGATGCTTTCGGGCAGAGGGTCCTGCAGGTCAGCACATGGTTTGGATTTGGCTCTCCCCCTCCCTTCCAGCTAATTAGGCCGAGCGCAGAGAGCGTTCCCCACGGATGTCGAACACGTGCGCGGCACAAGCATCACCTCCTGCTGTGGGGAACCTGCCCTGTGAGCCCCCTCCCCAGGGCGGGCAAGGCAACCAGGTAGCCCAGGGAGGTGCATGGGCGTTTGGGGGGAAGCCAAGGTTTTAATGAAAGGGTTTGAACTCGTTATCTGGCCTGGGTTCAAAGAATGCAAGAACGCGAATCACGCGCATAAATGCGGGTGGTGGGAAGGGGCTGGAGGACAGCCAGGAGGATGGAGGTTACTGTAATCCATGGCTTCCACCGCCCCTGCACTGCCCAGGCCTGCGGCGGTGCTCGCCTCTGCCTTCCGGCTCTGTGGGGCTGTGGGAACAGGGGGGACCCCTTCCCCTCTCCCACCCCCTTGCCTCCCCCTACCACACTGGGACCCCCCTGATCTGCATGGCTGAGGCATCTGGTGGCTGAGGGTTGGCTGAGCTACAGCAGCAGGGTTGTCACTCGGTGGCAGTTGTGTCCCCACCCAGCCAGGGGAGCCCCAGACGAGCAGAAGGGAACGGGGCTGGGGGTCTCCAGGTGCTGTCATTTTAAGGCTGTTCCCCTGCCTCCCTGGGCTCCGCTATGGTGCTGGGAGGAAGTGGTGCCACTGGGACACAGGAGAGAAGCTGTGGCAGTTGACACCGGTGCAAACAGGACCGTTTAGGTGGGTACCACAAAGCCAAGCTTTTGAAATGCTGAAGGCACTGCTGGTTCTGGAGTGATGGGGATGCTGCCTGGGCGTACCCTGGCCACCCTGCGGCACCAGAGGCCACCCTGCCAGCTCAGCTTCCACTCCGTCACTCCCCACAGCAGCCCCCAGCCCTGCCACGCAGCTCAGGGGAGGACAGGGATGCAGCACTTCACCCAAGATTTCTCTGGTTCCTGGTGCCGTCCCAGGGCAGAGACTGCCAAAACCAGGACGTGAGGGTGAAACTGGTGCCTGGTGGAGTCCCACCCCTGGCTGGAGCTCCTGGCAGCAGGCAGCTTGAGTTGATGCAAGCAAAAGCTGCCTGCCGCTGCGGTCCCCAAATCACGTTAAGGAAGACCTCAAACCTGCCACAAGCCTGCACCAACAAGCTGAGCAGCCCGCAGGGCCGGGGCCAGCCGTGAGCACCTCCAGCATCACAGAGTGGCGTCAGAAAGCAACACCGGATTTCCCAATCCAGCTGAAAGCTCCTCGCATGTTCTGTTGCTTTGATTATTTGACAGACCATGTTTTTTAAATTATACTTGTATAAATATTTACGCGTTTTTACAAGAACCATGCTTTGAGCAACAGGCCATGGCAGAGGAAGGGCCAGAGGGGAGGGGGCTGTACAATGGATTGCTCCATCCCTGCTTCGCAGGTCAGCTGGGGGTTGAGCACTCGGCGTGGGATGCCGGGCTGCACCCATGCCCAGGACCCTGGGACAATGTGCCCTGGGGGCTGACAGCCCACCTGAATGAAAGGTTGGTGGGATCCTACCCCTTCCCCTCGCTCCCCCAGCTTTCCCCTCCCTGGGGAGCAGAGCCCGGCCAAGCGCTGGTTGCGGCTGGGAGCCCCATGCAGCCTCACATGTGCCCCTGGCCTTGTCCCCAGCCTCATGCCTGGCCCCCTTGCCTGCCCAGGTCTGACAGCCACCTCCCACAGACACCCTGAGATGAGAAAGCCCCTTTGCCACCCCGCCACCAGGCATCAAGGAGGGACATGGCTGCTGGTGGGATGGCCACCACTCCTCTGTCCCCTGCGCCCACTCAGGCACTGCACCTCAGACCAGCCCTCGCACCCCAGGCCAGGTCAGGAGGAGGCGGTGGGTGCCGGGAGCCCCTGCGGGTCTTCTGGAAAAAGAAGGGGTGGGGGGCTCTGGGGGCCACTGTAACCCCTGCATCTGCTCCCCAAAGCCCCTGGGCTGGGGCTGCAGGGACAGTGGCTGCAGAAAAGCCCCCCCACTGTTGTATGAATCCTCCCCGCTGGCCCTGTCCCACTCCCCAGGACTGTTGCTGTGGTTTTCGGGAAGGATGAGGGTGAGCTCCCCCCCTCCCCTCCCCCACCCACAGATGGGATCCACAACTCAGCCTCGTGTTTTCCGCTGAGCTCAGCAGAAATTCACCCAGAAGGTCAGTGACCAGAGAAAGGGACGATCCATCATTAAATAAATTGTTTTCATTTCCCAGGATAAAGGGGAGGAAAGGGGGGGTGGGGGTGGGGGTGTGTTGGAGTGGGACTGGGAAAAAAAAGAGCACAAGGCAGGAAAACTACCCCCTGTGCTCCCTGCTATTAGCAGCCTCAGCTCCTTCCCCATGCTCTTGCAGGGCTTTTACAGCCAAAGCTCTTAATGTGATTATAATAATTATTTCTTTCCTAGCAATTTTTTTTTTTTTGTCAATAAACAGCCTCTTTTGAAATGTTGCTGGGGGAAGCCAAGACTCCAGCTGAGCCCTGGCCCGGAGGAAGGAGCAGGGGCTGGGGGAGCGTGCGAACATGCGCGGGTGCGTGCAGGCGAGCACGTGTGTGCGGGAGCGTGCGGGTGCCTGTGGGGGCACCCTGGGCGGAGGGGGGACTCCACTGGAGTGTGCAAGCACACCCGGGGCTGTGAAAACCCAGTGGTTCCCTGGGGACAAGCAGGCGGGGGGGTTCCTCTCCATCTCTCTCGGTCCAGGTGCCTCATCGAACCCCCCCTCATACCCCTGCTCTCCCACTCCTCTGTGTGGTCCCCCCCAGCCCCAGGGCTGGGCTTTGAAATCTGTTGAAAAGAGACCCTTTTTGCCAAAATAAACAGCCTGTCATGTTAAATTACTCTCCCTTCCTCTCTACCTCCCCTGCCTGCATCCCAGCTCCCCATCGCAGCCTTTTTGCCAGGGGCCATGCTGCTCTGAGCAAACTGCTGGCTCTGGTGGGACGCTCATGGGGTGCAGGGGTGCCGGCACTGGGGCACAGCATCACCTACCTCCCGCATCCCAGTCTTCCTGTCCCCTGCCAGCTCCTCCATCTGCCAGCTCAACTCCCCAGAGCCTTTCTGCTGGGTGTCGATGGCATCTTGCAGGATCTGGGGCCCAGCAGTGACGCTGTGTGTGGCGTCCTACAGAGGGGTAAGCTGGGTGAGGGACACTGGGTCTCGTTGCAGCCCCTCGCTCACCCCTGCTATCTCTAGTGCTCCCACACCCCCAGGTTTTTTCCTCTCTCTTTATTGCCCTTGCTCTTATTTTTGAGTTGTTTTCTCTCTCCTGTTTCTAACAGAGCAAAAATTCATAGAATCATAAAATGTGAAGATGGAAAATGAGTGATTAGCTCATTCAGCCTGGCCCCTCCACCAGTGTCAGGCTTTTCCCCGCCAGCCTCTCACTGACTCGTCCAGGCTGAGCACCGTGCTCCAGCCATGTCTTCCACGGCCCAACTGACCTTCTTGCTAGGAAATTTTCCCCTATGTGTCACCTCCAGTGGAGCTGTGCTACGTTTGAGCCTCTTGCTGGCTCACCTGTCCTGGCACTGCCCCGAACACTCAGCCGTGCCTGGCCATGCTGCTTGCCCACACACACGGCACGGCCCAGGCAGGGATCAGCCTTCCAGTGTTTCGCTGCTCCCTCTGCATGGGATGGAGCTTCTGCTGTCTCCCCACCATGCTGACCTGTGCCATCCCCTCCCCACGCTGGTTCCTCTCCCTCCTGCTGGGTGGTATCTGCCTCGGCCTTCCACAGTGCCCAGCTCAGCTCTCCTGGGCAGCACAGAGGGATGCCGGTGGGCATGGGGGGGGGCCTTATGCCTCATGGTCTCCATGCACAGGTCACAGTGCCGGGCAACCTCCTGCCAGCAGGCAAAGTGCAGGCAGGGGCCAGACCTGCCACACTGAGCTGCCTGCTTGGCCTTGGTGACTGGTCCCCTGCTTCAAGGGGGACTCCCCTCTGCACCCCAACACCCTCCTGCCAAGCTGCCCCGCAGCCTGGAGCATTGGGCAGTATCTGGCAGCACCTCCAGTGGCTCCCACCTCTCCCGGCTGGCTGGCCAGCTGTGTTGCCAGCTGTGCCACCAGCCAGCACCACTCCTTAGCCAGCTCTTCTTTTTCCCACTGTGACTGCAGCAGGGACACTGCCTGCACTGCCTTCACCTGGCAGCAGCAGGGTAGCTGCTCCTCCAGGGCCTCTTGCCTGCAGAGGAGAGGAGGAGAAAGGGGAAGGGGAAGGGGAAGAAAGAAGGGGAAAGATGAATAGGAAAGGAAGAAGGGGAAAGGGGTGTGGGAAAGGAGAAAGAGGAAGGGAGAAGAAGGAAGGGAAAGGGGGAAAGAGGAAGGAGGAAGGGAAAATGGGAAAGAAAAAGGGGAAAGGAGAAAAGGGAAAGGGAAGGGGTAAGGAGACAGGAGAGGGGGAATGAGAAAGGGAAAAGGGGAAGGAAAAAGGAAAGGGGGAAGGAGGAAATGAGGAGAGGGGAAAGGAGAAAAGGAAAAGGGAAAAGGGGAAGGAGGAAGAAGAGGAAGAAAGAAGGGGAAAGAGAAGGGGAAAGAGAAAGGGGAAAGAGGAAAGAATAACATGAAGGAGATAAGAGTAAGGAGGGAGGAAAAGAGGGAAGGAGGAAGGGAAAAAGAGGATGGAGGATGAGGAAAGGGGAAGACCCCAGGCTGTGGGAAGGGGCAGAGGGCAACATTTTGCAGCACTCACCTCTCAGTGGTGGCACCCAGAGATCCGCAGAGTGCAGGTGCCAAAGGCAGTGAGGCACTGGGGGATCACATAGCACACGCTCCTCCTGGTACCAGAACTCTGGCAGCGATGAGAGCAGGATGCCAGGGTCACGCTGTGGGGTCAGTCAGCACCCTACCAAGGAGGGCATAGCTCCGCCACCAGAACCAAGCTGCCCGGGAGGACTGCCTCATCTTCCTACCCCCCAGCCTTACCTTCCCGTAGTACTGCTCCTGCTCACAGCTCAGTTCCCTGTGGCCTCCTCCAGCACCCCTGTCAGGCGCTGGCTGAAGGACTGTCCTGGGTGCTGTCACAGCAGGGACTCTAGGGGTAACAAAGTGATGCTCCTAGGGCACGCAACAGCCCTGCCAGCAGTGAGCCACGCTCCACCACCCCTGGAAAATTGGTGGCCTGCATCTCTTTTCCCCACATCAGGCCCTAGAGTGGTTGTCACTTCTGCCTGGCTTGGGCTCAGTGTCCTCTAGGATGAGCCCAGACCCCTCCGATAAGGAGAGTGAAGCCCCCAGGAGCTCTGCTTTGGCACCAGGGAGTCCTGCTGCTCTCAATTCCTCTCCAGGACACCAGCCAGCTTGTCCTCCCCGAGTGATGGAGGAGGGCAAGACCAAGCTGCACATTCAGCTCTGGGTGGGAGGGTGGTCAGCATGGGGGACTGAGTGCCTCCTGCTCAGGTGAGGTGAAACCAGGAGTGTGGGGCTCGGGTAAGGAGGCACAGAGCTTCTTGTCTGGTGTCAGGGGTTTAAAATGCAGCTGGGGCTCCCCAGCCCTGGGCATCCCCAGCCTTCAGGCAGTGAGGACCCTGGTGCTGGCTCCTGCTCACCTCCATGGCTCGTACTGCAGGTGCACGAGGATTCTTTGCAGGTTGAAGATCTGGCCCTGCTCCCTCTTGGAAGGCAGCCAGGGCTCCCTGGAGCTCAGCTGGTGGAAGGACAGATGGCCATGAGGGACAGACCCCTGTGAGGAGAGTGGGTCCTTAGCCACGTGGGACTGAAGGAGGCATGAGGATGAACTGGAAACAACGCCAGGGAGATGTGGAAACTTTGTCTGGGGTATATAAAAGGACAATAAAAAGCCTGAGCCACAGGAAGTGGGAGGACCGGCCGTGAGCCCCGTGTCTCTCCCCTCCCCAGGCAAGGTTCCAGGGGCCCCACGCTCAGCTGTGACCCTCTTCCCACACGGGTTCCTGCTGCCACAGAGCTCCCGCAGGAGGTTCCCCCTCCCTCTCCTGCTCTGACCAAGGAATGGAGCCTGGAATTACTGAGCCGTGCTGTCCTGTGGAGAGCCCTGCCTTCCATCCACAGACTATAATTATTAAGAGCTCTGGCTCAGGGCCAGTGAAGCCAGGGAACCTGCCCCGGGGAGGGCATGCCATGCATCTCCCTCTTCAGGATTTGTGGGAGATGCTGGAGGACTGAGGGCAGGTGTGAGGGTACAGGCAGAAAGGCTGTGCGGAAACGACAGCCAGCCTCTGCCCCGTTGTGGCCGTTGCTGTCCTAACTCCGTGCAGCCCGGGGCGTGAGCCTGTCCCAGGGAGCCCTCCGGAGGTGGAAGGTGACCAAGACCCCCCTCAGCAGGGGACCAAAGCTCAGCCCTTGTCTCGAGCAGCATCTGCTCCTCCTGGCGGCAGCCGGGCTGAGCGCCGCCGCCTCCGGCGCCACGGCTGGCTCCCAGCGGTTTTGGGCCCGAAAGCGCCGGTTTGCCGGTGCCCCCATGGCGATGCTCCCCCGCGGCCCAGTGCCGTCGCCGGGCAATAGCGCCGCCGGGGCGCGCCGTCGCCATGGCGACCACAGCCGCCGCGCCGGGGAGGGGGCGGCGCTGCCGTGGGAACGGAGGGGCGGGGCCTACGGGGGGGCGGGGCCTACCTGCTGGGGTGGGCGGGGCCATGGAGCAGAGCCAGGCCCGGGGGCTCTGCGCGGCCGAGGGGCGTCGGGAGTGACGGCGATGGGCATGGGCATGGGCATGGGCATGGGCATGGGCATGGGCAAGGGCAAGGGCAAGGGCATGGGCATGGGCATGGGCATGGGCAAGGACAAGGGCATGGGCATGGGCAAGGGCAAGGGCATGGGCATGGGCATGGGCATGAGCAAGGGCAAGGGCATGGGCAAGGGCAAGGGCAAGGGCATGGGCATGGGCATGGGCATGGGCAAGGGCATGGGCAAGGGCAAGGGCATGGGCATGGGCATGGGCATGAGCAAGGGCAAGGGCATGGGCAAGGGCATGGGCAAGGGCATGGGCATGGGCAAGGGCAAGGGCATGGACATGGGCATGGGCAAGGGCAAGGGCATGGGCATGGGCATGGGCATGGACATGAGCAAGGACAAGGGCATGGGCATGGGCAAGGGCATGGGCATGGGCAAGGACAAGGGCATGGGCATGGGCAAGGGCATGGGCATGGGCAAGGGCATGGGCATGGGCATGGGCAAGGGCAAGGGCATGGGCATGGGCAAGGGCATGGGCATGAGCCTGGGCATGGGCATGGGCCTGGGCATGGGCAAGGGCAAGGGCATGGGCATGGGCAAGGGCATGGGCATGAGCCTGGGCATGGGCATGGGCAAGGGCATGGGCAAGGGCAAGGGCATGGGCATGGGCATGGGCATGGGCATGAGCAAGGACAAGGGCATGGGCAAGGGCATGGGCAAGGGCATGGGCAAGGGCATGGGCATGGGCAAGGACAAGGGCATGGGCATGGGCTCTGGGCATGGGCATGGGCATGGGCAAGGGCATGGGCATGGGCATGGGCAAGGGCAAGGGCATGGGCATGAGCCTGGGCATGGGCATGGGCCTGGGCATGGGCAAGGGCAAGGGCATGGGCATGGGCATGGGCAAGGGCATGGGCAAGGGCAAGGGCATGGGCATGGGCATGGGCCTGGGCATGGGCATGGGCAAGGGCAAGGGCATGGGCATGGGCATGGGCATGGGCATGGGCCTGGGCATGGGCAAGGACAAGGGCATGGGCATGGGCAAGGGCATGGGCATGGGTATGGGCATGGGCATGGGCAAGGGCAAAGGATGGGCATGGGCAAGGGCATGGGCAAGGGCAAGGGCATGGGCATGGGCATGGGCATGAGCAAGGGCAAGGGCATGGGCAAGGGCATGGGCAAGGGCATGGGCATGGGCAAGGGCAAGGGCATGGGCAAGGGCATGGGCATGGGCTCTGGGCATGGGCATGGGCATGGGCAAGGGCATGGGCATGGGCAAGGGGATGGGCAAGGGCAAGGGCATGGGCATGGGCAAGGGCATGGGCAAGGGCATGGGCATGGGCATGGGCATGGGCAAGGGCAAGGGCCTGGGCATGGGCATGGGCATGGGCCTGGGCATGGGCAAGGGCATGGGCATGGGCCTGTGAATGGGCATGGGCATGGGCATGGGCATGGGCATGGGCATGGGTCTGGGTCAGATCAAGCCGTGGGCTGGGCCCACAGGGCTGCGCCGAGTGCCTGCAGGGTGTGGGGTCCCGAGTGCAGGGTCCTGGGTGCGGGGTCCCGGGTGTGGGGTCCTGCTTGTGGGGTCCTGCAGCCCTCCCACAGCTACAGCAGCCCGGGCCGGCTCCAGCGTGAGCCTGCTCCCAGCGCCCGCCGCGCAACAGGAGTTCCGAGCAGACCTGCCCCGGGAGGCTGGGCCTGCCGATCTGAGCTGGGCCAGGGTGGGAGGGCCGTGGGTTGCCTTCCTGGCACTGGCTATGAGGGGGTGCTGTCAGCACATGGCCCAGGTGCTGGGAGAGGTGTGGGACATCACAGTGTTGTCCTGGCGTGACCTGCTGGCTGAGCATCCCTTGTCACCCTGCTGGACTGCTGGGGGCCACCCTGTGACTCAGTCCCCCGCCCTGGGGGGACATGGTGCCCCGGGCAGCTCTTCCTGGCGCTCACCCAGCAGTGGTGCATGTCAACGCCCGGCTGTGGCTTCCCTCCACCCACCCTGCACTGGCTCCCAGCCCTGCCCTCCCTGCCCACATATTTTTCTTCCTGCTTGAAGCAAGCTCAGGACAGTGGCAGAGCTGCCATGGCAGCCAGAGCTTCCCACTGGCAGAGCTACCTCGGGGCGATCGTATCCCATGAGAGGCAGCGCCTGGAGCATTTCCAGCAGGCTGAGGACATCCTGCTGACCCTGCTGGAGGGTGTCCATGCCAGGGAGCCCCGCTTCCTTGTGGACTATGCCAGGAACTTGGAAGCCTTCGAATTCACTCTCTGCGCCTCCGAGGATGCTGTCACCATGGAGGTCCCCCTGTGGATTGACGGCAGTGTCCTGCGGCTGCTGCCATGCCAGCCCAGGGATGCCCCAGACGGCAACTGTCCGGGGCTGGGCACCTGCTATCTGGAAGTGACCTCTCCAGAGACTGCCCTGGAGGACTGGACGAGCACCGTGGGTATCATGGAGCAGGGATGTGGTGCGAAGTGCCTGGTTCCAGGTAAAGTCCTCCAGCACCTGAAAGAGCTTCTCGTTTCGGCCATTGTGTGCTGCCAGCGCCGCTTCCTGCTTCAGCCAGGTGTGTACGCCCGCGCGATGCTTCCCCGGCCCGGAGCTGCCTCCAGCAGGGCTGGGGAGCCCAGCCTGGTGGTGGTTCCTGCACACACGGGCTGGGGCATCAGTCCCCAGGAGCATGACCTGCCTGAAGCCTGCGTGACCGAGCCAGTTCCCTGCCATGCACTTAGGACAGGCTTTGCCCCCAGCTAAGGAAGGGGAGATGCAAACCCCTCCCTGCCATGCCACAGGGCCAAGTAATCCTCAGACAACTTCACCCTGGGCTGGTGGCACCCTCCTTGACAGGTAGCAGCTCAATGCAGGGTTCACCCACCCCTGCCATTAGTCCCCAGGGAAGGTTTGCTCAGGGACTTGGCATGCTTGGCTCACCCTAACCACGTTCCTCCCATCTCACCTGGCCTTCGAGTGCCCCCTGCTTCCCAGTGGAGGCTGTTTGCAAGGGCAAACTGCAAGCACGTCAGGGCTGGACCAGGATGTTGGGGCACACACATGGGCCCCAGCTGGGAGCAACGTCCCTGGGAAGGACACGGTGGGTAAGGGAACCTGGGAATGCCCATAGGATCCCAACAGCTTCTTTATGCATTTCTGCCTCCAAAGATGCTTCTTGAAGTAAATCTCAGCCCTGACGGAAAGGTAATGTGAGAGGACCAGCAGGACTGAAAGTCTCTTAATGCAGCCCCAGCAAGCCCACCATTCCCTCCTTCCTCCGTGGCCAAGCCAGAGCCCTTCATCTTCCTCTACCCCCACAGCCTGAGACCTTTCCTGATCCATTTTTTTGGACCACATTTTTTTTCTTGGCACTGTTCAGCCACTCAGCAGCATGGTCCTGTTCAGCCACTCAGGGCTTCCTGCTGTGCCCACACCCACTGGCCTGGCCCTGAGCCTCACTGGAGTGATGTTCCTTCCCAAAAAGCACCTCAGTGGGGTTTGAAGAATGCCTTTCACCAGGGAAGCACAGCCAAACTGCAGCATTGGAAAGGGATGAGTCGAGCAGGGTGGGACGTGCCCATGGGCACATTGCGGCACATACCCTGTTCAGCCTGTGGGACCGGCTGTGGTAACCTCCTAACCACAGCCAAACCCTCTGCATCTAGGTGACCTCAGTGCTGAAAATCTGCAGGAAGATGCCATGGAGCTCTCCCTGCTGATCCGTGGTGGTTGGAAGACCATCCGCTTTGACATCATTCCTGTGGTGAGGAGGCAACAGGAGCCGCTCTGGCTCAAGGGGCGGCAGAGCAACGGGGGCTTCCCTGAAGGCAGCCTCTGGAAGGCCACGGAAGAGGCCCACTTCGTCCCTGCCTCTGCCCATTGCTGGAGGTGAGTGGCTTGGCTGCGTGCCTAACGGGGTGACCCTTCTCTGGGAATCCTCCCTGGCTGGCAGCACTGCTGGGTGTAGGCAGAAAGGGGATGGGAAAGTGGAGGGATGTATCAACGTGTGTGGGAAGTCACCCTCTCATGATGCCCAAACTCTCTGCTCTGTGTTGGGGGAAAAACCTCAGCCAAATTTCAGGCAGCTCAAGGAGAGAGGTGGGGATGCAACTGAGGAGCTGTCCCCAGATTGTTTGCAGGACCTGAACCCAGGTTATGTGGAGGGTGGCAGCTCTCAGATCCCTTCTCAGGCTTTGGGAGTGAGCCTGTGCATCTGGCAGCAGCAGGACGATGAGGTGCCTCCCAGGGCAGGCTGTGGGAGGGAGTGGGGCCAGGGTGACATGCATCCGCCTTCCAGCGCGGCTACCTGGCCCCAAGGAGAGGCCAAGCCTCTGGTTGGACCAGCTTAGGTTTATTTAGGGCACAGTGTGGTTCAGCTGGAGGCTCAGCCCCTCCCTGGGATCCAGTCCAGCCGCCCCTCTGGGGCAGCTTGCAGCCTTCCCTGCTGCACGTAGGGGAACACAATCCCCCTTCTCCTCCCCTCTTGTCCCTCCTGGGAAGGCAGGAGCTGCTCAGCAGCATCCCCATAATGCTGCAAATATCCTGGGTTCCTCTTCTCCAGAGGTGGGTGCAGGAGGAGGGATCCAGGATGCTGCATGCCTGCGGTCATATGGGTGGCCAGAGGAGTCTCCATCCTCCCTCTCACCGGACACCACTTTCTCTCGTCAGATCCTCTACTCACCTCCCAGTCCTGAAGCTGCTCTGGGTAGTGGACACATTGCAGGGACCCCGTCTGGACAGCCTTCGCCTGCTCGATCAGCTACGCAGCCAGGACTGGCAAGAGGAGGGCGGGAAAGGCAGTCTCACCTTCAACCACCTGAAGGTAGGGAGGTTCTGCTGGTGAGACAGCAGCTCTCTGGGCAGGCAGAGCCGAGACTGCTCCCCTGCACAGTGTCCTACCCAAATTGCTGCTGGAAGAAAGTCCCAAGCAACAAACCTAAGTGCCTGCAGTGCTTTGGGATGTACCGGCCCGTGGCTGTGTCTGGGAAGGATGTATGCCACTGGCCGTGGTTAGAGGGGTTTGATCCTTCTTGGCAAATGGCAGGCACTTACTGGATTGAATGAGGAACCTCCAGCCTGAAACACCCTGAGCAATAAGACCTGGGGCTCTGTGCCAACATGTCAGGCATCCCCTGGCACAAGCTGCCTGTGTCTGCAGGGGCCATGCTGGGGATTGCATTGCTGTGCCTGCCATGCCGCCAGCTGTCTGGTGCCCCAGCATGCTGGGAGGCGCCCATACAGGGCTGAGGGTGGCGTTTCCTCTGACAAAACCCTCCTCTCCCCACCCAACCTGGTTTTGACGCTCTGGACCCAGACCAGCTAGTGATGCTGGTTGGGAACGGGGCCGTGCCAGGGACAGTGGCTGGTGGCGCAGTCCAGGTGTGCCCTGCCTTGTGGCGGCTCTTGGGGCTGGTGGTGGAGAAGCAGGCAGAGCTGTCTTCTGCTGAGAGAACAGCTCCAGCTCCAAGTAACCCAGATCCTGTGGGTTTAGCTTTATGTTGCATTCTCTGATGTTTTGGATTTTTTTTAAAAAAAGGGCACAGTATGCATCTGTCCTTAAAAAAAGAGTCTTTTTGCTCCAGCCCACCATATGCATTGCCCGTTACGCTGTGTTGCCAAAAGGTGTCGGTGCCGGGCCGTTTGCCAGTGCAGTGCTGAAGAAGCTGGTGTGGCAGCTGCTGAGGGTTCACCTGCCCTGCCAGCGGCTGATTGAAGCCACAATCAGGGTTTTTTCGACTGCTTAGTGCTTGCAGAAAGTTTGAGTGTGGTTGTTTTGGAGCTGCTGCAGAGCTGGGACCTGCCTCAGAGCTGACACAGGGGGTCTTTGGGGAGTGAAGCAAAAGTTCAAAACAAAGGGGTGGTCGGTCATGGGCTGCACCTGAAGCCGCAGCTCCAAGCCTCTGCACAGCCGTAGGCTGCCGAAGACGCGATGTCTGCATTGGTCAGGGTGTGAAGGCACGGCCTTTGTGGGGAGTGCCCGATCCTGTGCCCTTCTCTCCCTCACTGCAGATGGTGCTGCTGTGGAGCACGGAGCTCTTCCCCTCCGCAGAGGACTGGCAGGACCTGGAGGGCTCTGTCTACAGGCTCTTGGTGATCCTCCTCCGCTGCCTGGCCACCCAGTGCCTGCCCCACTTTCTGCACCCAGAGGAGAACCTCTTCCAAGGAGAGACACTGGACCTCGCCTCCCTCTACCATAAGGTGGAGAGCTTTGCTTGGGACCCCCGGCGCTTCCTCTGCTTCCATTTTGGCCCTCCTGCACGCACTGGGAGCTGGCAGGCAGATCCCAGCACTCGAGCCCTCCTGCATGTCCCCACCAAGGACAGGTCCTACTGGGACACACCCTACTTCGACATCCTGCTCAGCCAGGTAATGCTAGACCCTCCGCTGGTCTCTTGAGGCAGAGCACAGCCTGGCCTGGGCAGCTTAGGATGTGCTGGAATTTGCCCCTCCAGCCCCTGGCAGCCACGGGCATGGGCTGCCCAACCCCACTGTGGAGAGTGGGGAGCCCTCTCCCCTCACTCCCCACCCACCTCCACTTAGTTCCAGGTGTACCGGATCCAGGACGGTGCACGCCACTCGACAATGTCGCAGCTCCTCGCCAAGATCCAGCAAGAAATTCCCCCGCAGAGCTGAGCAGGACCCTGCTGCTGCCCCATCCGGGTGTCTGGAAACTGGGAGGTGTGCAAGGCGAGCTACGGGGCAGGGGAGCAGCACGCTGCCGTGTCACTTTATTGAGGAAAGATGGTACCGAGGAGCGAGCACATGTCTGCTGCAGCTGGGTGGGGATGCATGGCCCTGAGTGCCCTAGTAGAGCCGGGCACTGGGGCGGGTGTTTCGTCCTTAATGTGGGGGGGCTGGACGGCATCCTGTGCTGCTGGGCTCTGGCGCAGGGATGCCGAAGGTGATGGTAGTGGAAAGGGTCTGTGGCTGGGTCCTGCAGCCAGCTTTCCTGTCTGTTTGCAGTGGGGCTGCCATGCCCTGGGGCCAGGGGGAAGGGAGCAGCTGGGAGGCCAGGCCATCAGGGTGAGGAGTGACGCTGCGTGGTGGCCTGGAGAAAGAGCTTTGAGCCACGTCTTGAGTCCGCTGAGCTGTAGCCCTCACCTCCATGTCCCCTGCTCTTCCAGCTTCTCTTTCCCATTGTGTCGCTGGGTGTTGAGTATTCCCTGCCAGCATCCTGAGGTGATGGTGGAGTCCCTCTGCCAGCCAGCTGCCTGCCAGTAGGGCAGGGGGGGAAGCACCGTGCCGCCTCATCTGGACCCCCCTTTCGCTGGGGTGCTCACAGCCTGCTCCGGTGACAGCGATTGAGGGCGTCTCGCAGAGCACGCAGCACACGGTCCACGTTGCCGCTGGTGGAGTTGCAGCCCATGAGGCCGATTCGCAGGACCTGGGAGGAGGAGAAGGGCGAATGTCTCCCTGCAGCCCCCACCTTTGTGGCCATGCCCCAGCAGGCTCCTGTGCGGGGCAGGGGGCACATGAGGAGCAGCTGCACGTGCGGCGGGTTTGCAGGCATGTGCGCAATTCCCCGCTTGCTCCTATTTAGCACGTGTTTCCTCTAAAGACGTGCCACCCCACTAATGATGTGTGCAGTTATTCAATTACACCCGGCAGTTGTGTGTGGTTAGGAGCCGCTATGCATCACTGTGGGCGATGGGATGCATCCAGCTGTGTGTTTGCCATTTGCAGCTGGGGAGCAGTGGTTAATGCTGGGGTGTGCTGTCGATGGATGCTGCAGCAGCGGGGTTGGGGGCCTGGCCATAGGCAGCGGGAGAGGAGGATGCTGCCCACCTTGCCCGCTGAGGGGCCCAGGCCCCCGGCAATCTCAATGGCGTGGTTGTCCATCAGAAAGGCTGTGATCTCCTTCCAGTTGTAGCCCTCAGGCACCCTGACAGTGGTAATGGTGGGAAGTCTTGCCTTCTGAGGAAGAGAGAAACCTGGTTAAGTCTGCAGCTCCTGGCTCTGGCCCTGGCCGCTGGAGAGCCTGGTGGTCTGCCAGGAGAGAGCATCACTGGGGCAGGTGGGAGTTCTTTCTCCAACATCAAAAGCTGCCCAGGCACGTCTCCAGCTGCGCAGAGCCGTGTCCTCACCATGCACCCACACCACGGCAGCGGGTCGCCCTGCACCCACCTCCTCCTTCACAAAGAGCTCAAGCCCCAGGTCGCGCAGCCCCTGGCACAGCAGGGTGCAGTTGGCCCGGTGGCGTTCCCAGGAGCTCTCCAGACCCTGTGGGCAGAGAGGAGGGAGAAGATCCCTGCTGCTGACGGGGACCTGCTGGCACCCACCTCTCCCCCAAGCCCAGCCAGCACTGCCAGTGCCCCACTGCCTGCCTGGCGCCGCTCACCATCTCCGACAGCATGGCCAAGCCCTCCCGCAGGCTGAAGAAGGTGTTGATCGGTGCCGTGTGGTGGTACCTGCAAAACCCAAGGGGCAGCCAGGCGGGTTTGGCCCGGCCTGTGGCAGAGCAGTACTCCAGCTTGTGGCGGGGGGGAACAGGCGCACATTGTCCTCCCTCCTCCCTCCCAGCGCCGAGGGGATGCAAAACCCCCAAGGGCTGCTTTGTGACCAGCCCACAGGGTGATGGGCAGACAAGACCTGAGCCCTGCAGGCCAGGCAGCCCCCGAGGCAGGGGGCACGACTGCGGCCATCAGTCCAAGGACAGCCTACCCTCACCTTCGTGGCTCCCCATCACAGCCCCAGTAGTTTGCCAGCCAGGCCACGTCCAGGTAGAAGGACAGGGGCTTTGTCTTCCTCCTCAGCATCTTCTCCCTGGTGAAGCAGAGTGCTGGGTAGGAGCTGGACCTTGACCCGACCAGCTCTAGGGTAGGGCCAGTCCTATGGGAGGGTCCCTCCAACACGAGCGCAGAGGGTGGCTCTAGCACCCATCGCTGCCCAGGGTTGGGCTGGGCTCTGACCCCACAGATCTGCTGCTGGGTGTGCTCTCCAGAGCAGGGCCCAAGTGGGTGGCTGGCAAAGTGGGGGGGATGACAGCCTCCTCCCAGCCCCACTGCCTTTCCCTGCAGTGGGACAGGGCTGCCCTTACCTGGCTCGCTCGCTGAACGAGATGGGGGCGCTGCCAGGGGGGGCGTTGAGGACTTTCTGAGACCCCGAGTACAGGACGTCAATCTCTGCCCAAGAGGGAAGGTAGCTCCTTGGGGACCGGGGGCTCCAGCAGAGACACGCTGAGAGCCCCCAGCCTGGCTGTGAGTGGCAGGTGAGAAGCACAGGTTGCCACATGCTGCAGGTCCTGCTTGTGTTTGGCAGCTTTGGGGGACACCCTAAGGCTGCTGACGGTCCCCTGAGGGGAACAGGCTCTCTGGCTGCAGCTGGACCAGTTTCTAGTGCTGCTAGCCCAAAACATGGGCAGTGGGGCTGATCCCACTGTCCTCCTTCCCTGGCCTAGGCATGAGCCCCCTTGTCCCCTGAGTGTCCATGATGGCACTGTGGCTCTTACCCTGCTGGTCCATGAAAATGGGGGCTCCCCCGAGCGATGCCACTGCATCCACAAGCAGCAAGCAGCCATGCCTGTGGGAGGATAGAGCTCAGCCTGGTGTCCCTGCCACCCACTCCTGCCACCTCCTCTTGCTCCAGTCCCAGAATCCTGGTCCCCCCAAGGCTGCATGTCTCACTGGCACCAGCTGCTTCCAGCACAACAGAGTCAGAGGAGAGCCCAAGGCATGTAAATCCCCATGCTCCAATCCCTGACAGCGACCTCGGGGTGCCACCAGCCCCAGCGAGTGCCCACTGCACACCCACCTGTGGCACAGCTCGCCCAGCCCCTCCAGCGGCTGCAGCACCCCTGTGGAGGACTCGCCGTGGGTGATGAAGAGCACCGAGGGCTTGTGCCGTGCCAGGCCCTGCATAAAACAGAGGAAGGTGACTGTCCCCAGGGCCTGCTTGCTCCTTCCACCCTGCACTGTGACTGGCACTCACCTCCTCGATGTCCTGAGGAGTGAAGTACTCGCCTGGGGGCTTCAGCAGTTCGTGAACATCAGCTCCTGGGAGGGATTTGGGCAGAGGGAGAGTGAAATTTGGGCACCCTCCCACTGGGCAACCACCTGCTCCGCGGGGGAATCGGTCATGCATGAATGAGAGCGCGGCCACCTGCCAGGGTCTGGCCTCCCCTGGATTTGTCTGGTGAAAAAGCCTTAAACCACCATAAGTGAGGGACATCACCCTGGAAAAACCTGGAGTGCTCTCTGGCTGCGGAAGTCATGTCACTGGCCACTGCCAGCAGGATGGTGACAGCAAGCCAGGGGTCACGTTCTGGCATCCTGCCCACAAGCCTGGTCTCTTGAGCCCCACCAGTGCCATCTGGCTGTCCCCAGCATACCCAACCTCCTGGCGATGTCGACAGCACGTTGTCCCCAGAGGCCATTGACGGCCACCAGCACCGTGTCACTGTGCTCCAGGAGGTTGAGGAGGGCAGCCTCCATGGCGCAGTGCCCGGTGCCGCTGATGGCCAGGGTCAGCCGGTTCTGTGTCTGGAAGGCGTACTGGATGCCCACCTTGATCTCGTCCATCACCTGCAGCGGCAGAGGACCGGCTGGCACCGCTGCTGTCCCCCTCGCCCCAGCAGAGCTGTCCCAGCCCCTCGTGGGGGTCAAGGGAGAGGAGGGGAGGGGAGCGGAGGAGTCTGGGCTGGGGCAGCTCACCTGCAGCACCTCGGGGTGCATGTGGCCCAGGAGCTGCTGTCCACCTGCAGCCAGGATGCGGGGGGGCACGTTGCTGGGCCCCGGCCCGAGCAGCAGTCTCTCCGGCACAGCCAGGGGCCGGAGCAGCCCCTGGGGTGGGGGGACTCGGAGCAGGCTGGTGGTCATGGCACGCCTTGCCGTCCCCAGGAGCCCAGCCTGGAGGAGAGGAGCAGTGGAGGCTGCCCGTGCAGCACCCAGCACCGCAGCACAGTGCATCATCCTGTGCCAGCAGTGTCCACTGTGTCTCAGTGGACCCTGACCCTGGGGCTCGGTGCTCCCCCCACCAGCCTGGACTCTGCCCTTGGCCACCTCCTTGTCTAGTTAATGTGCCACCAGCGCTGTCCCTGCTCTCTCGGCCCCATCATTTTGGGGGGTCCCCTCTTGCTGGTGCTGGAGGGGTTGCTCCGCAGGCACAGCAGCCTCTGGGGCTGGCAAGCACCCACACAGGCCCTATCCCCATGGACACTGTGGTTGATGGTTGCCAACAGCATCCCAGAAGGTGGGATCCCTGCTCCTGGGCACGCAGGACCTGCGCCATGGGATGGTTGTGCTGGCACCAGCCTGGCACAGCCGCCATGGTCATGAGTCCTCCCACAGCACAAAGCTCTGTGGCCAAGGACCTGCCTCGCAGAAGGGTGCCAGGCCAAGGGACAGGCACCTGGAGCAGGCTGGCCATCGGGGTGGGCTGCGCAAGGGCAGAGCCATGAGGTAGGACGCGGCCGCAGCCTCTGCTGCAGCGAGCTGTGCTCTGCGGGCTCAGCCTGGCTCATGGGCGTCGCAGCCTGTCGTGATGCCACAGGCCACAGGTACCTGTTCGATACGCTATGCCTGTCACTCGCCACCTGTGCCCATGGTCCCTCTACCGTGCTGATCCCCCAAGAATGTTCTCTGCCCACTGCCAGCTTCTGGCAGGTCCAGGGACAGGTCCCTGGCTAGAGGAGCCACTCGGTGGGCAAAACTTTGGGCTGGGAATGACGGTTATGGGGTGCAAAGTGCCCCCCTGGCAGAGGTGTCACTGGCAGCTGGTGCGGAAGGTGTTTGGGGCAGGTGCGTGTGGCTGCCACGATGCCAAGTGAGAGACAGCTGGATGCTCATCTCTGAGAGGAGCCGGGAGCCGGCGTGGCTGACGGAAACCACAGTTACCGTGGGCACTGGGGCCTGGTCGTCACCTGCCGAAGCTAGGACCAGAAGTCCTGATGTCCTCAGAGGTCCCGATCCAGCCCCTCACCTTGTGTCCCAGCCATGTGCTCCTCTGGCTGAAGGGACTCCCTGCCACTGGGCTTGCCGCCGGATCCTCGCAGCCTCGCTGAGGCGCTCGGTCCCTAAAACATGGGGAGAAGAGACCCGCTGGAGACCCGCTACCTCTGCGATGGGTGCGTGGATAAGACCTCTCCGCTGCCTGTCCTGCGGGAAGCCGCGGAGAGGCTGGGGCAGGGCGGGGATGTGTGGCCCTGGGCTGGTGTGGAGGGCCGAGGAGGACGCGCTGCTGCAAAGAGCTGGCAGCAAAAGCGTCACCGTCCCCCCGCTCTGGGTCTGAACTCCGCAGAGCAGCCGGACAGCAGCCGGCCATGGCACCCGGGGGCGCTTCAGGCCGGGGGGCGGACGAGCTGCGCACCGCGGTGGGCGCCGGCAGCCGGGGCCGCCGGTGGCGGCGGACCGGGGCTGGGGCCGGCGGGAAGCCTGGGAGGGGCCGGGGTACCGCGCCGGGGGTGCCGGGGACGGGGGTGGCGGTTGCCGAGGCGACGGTTGCCGGCGATGGAGGACGGGGGGGGGGGGCGCCCCTCCCCGCGCCCTTGCGGCTGTTCCGCAGCGCGGACCGGGGGTGGGGGGATGCGGTGACGTCACCGCTCCATCCCCGGCCCGCGCCCTCCCGGTCCCCCCCGCCCCTCCCGCCCCCCTCCCCGCTTGCCCCGGGCGGCGGCGGCGGCCAACCAGCGCGCGGGGCGGCGCGGGGCGGCGCGGGGCGGGCGGGGACCGCAGGGGCGGGGCCGCCGCCATCCGCACCGGCACCGGCACCGCATCGCCCCGCACCGCACCGCGCGGCTCGGCCTCATGCCCGCGCCCCCCGCCCGCGGCTGAGCGCTGCGCCCCGCCGAACCGGGCACGGGCACGGGCACGGGCACGGACACGGACACCGGCACAGGTAGGGGCGGGCGGCACCGCGCGGCCCCACCGCGCTCCCCGGGCGCTGGCCGGGGCGGGGGGTCCCCGGGGCTGCCCACGGTATGGCGGTGCCGCCCCTCCCGGCCCCGGCGGGGCGAGGCGTGGCGGGGAGTGGGACGCGCCTCCCGGGGGGCCCGGCGGGGCGGGGGGCTGCGGCCGGCGGCCATTTTGCGGCCCCCCCCGAGGCGCAGGGGAGGGGGGCGGGGTGGGGGCTGCCCGCGGGGCCCCGGCGCGCAGCCGGCGGGTGCCGCCCCGGCTTCCAGAAGGATCCCGCCGTGGGGGGTGGGGGCGCTTTCCCGGGGACCGAGCGACGCCTCTGCGGCCACAGCCCCGGCCTGGGGTGGGCAGGGGGAGGATGCCGTCCCCACAGCCCGGGGGAGGGGGCACACAGACCGCTTTTCGCCCCAGAGCCGCCCCCGTTCTCCCCTCCGGGGCAGGTGGCTCTGGCGATGAAGCTGGGCCATCTTGCGCCATCACCATTATGCCTCAGAGTCACCGATGGCGGGAGGGAGCGGTGGGCGCCCCAGCTGGGGCTTTCGCCCCGGGGGGGGGTGGCTGGCGAAGGCACTGCAAAGCCGAGCCCCTTGCTTGCCCCACAAGGGCGAGCTGCTGCTGCTGACCTTGTGCTCGAGGGCAGCTGGGCAAGGGCTGCCATGTCACTGCAGGCCAGCGCCGATGGCTTCTGGCTAGAGGAGGGGTTGGTCCCCGGACAGAGAGGCTGGGGCAGAGCCCCACGTTTGGCCACCCTGGCTCCCAGGGAGCAGCACTGCACCTGCCCCATTGTGTTCCTCCTCCTCCTCCTCCTCCCCCATGGGGCAGCGTTCTCCGCCGGACCCCGCAGACCCCTGTGTGCCGGGGTCTCCTGCCTGTTTAGATCCCACGCCTCGGCTGCGAGGCTTGGGGAGGACACGGAAGCAGCTGAGCGTTTCCTCTGCCACTTCACGGCTGTCATGCCCAGTGCCCAGAGCAGCTAAGCAGCCCCTTGGCAGGTGGCCTTGATGGCATGGGGGGCATGGAAGGCAGCAGACCCCCCCCTAGGGTACAGCCGGGGGTGTTGTGGGCTTTGCCGTCCCTACACGCTGATGCTGACCTCCATCTTGTCTGGGAGGTGGCAGCTGGTGCTGGCACAGATGCTGCTGCCACCCCCCTGCCTCCCTGCGTGTGACTAGAGCTGCAGCCCCAAACCCTGGGGGGTGTCAGAACCTGGTGTTACCCCCTGACCCCCAGCTGCCCACCCCTCTCCATGACCAGCCCTGCTGGTAACCCGCCAGAGCCTTTTCCACGCAGCTTTTCCCCATTGTGGGTTTTAGGGTGCAGAAGAGAGGATGGAGAGAGCGGGTGATGGAGTGTGAGGTGACTCGCCTTTGCAGCACAGATAGGGAGCTGGCCAGGAATGAGCAAAATCCCTCATTCATGGCCTTAAATTTGCTACCTGCAAATTTAATCTGCATTAAAGTTCTTGGGGAACCTGCAAATGCTGCCCCGAAGCCATGTCCCCGTTGGGGTGGGCAGGAGGTGAGGCACGGGGCAGGGTGCCCATGATGGCAGTGGGGACACTGGATTTCTGCTGGGAATGGGGAGGCACCTGCCCATGCCCTGGGCTGTCCTCCGAGCTGCTTCCCCACCCGTGGGTGCTGCTCCAGGGAAAACTGCACTGTCACGGCCCCGCACGCTGCGCGGGGCGGGAGGTGAGCGGGGAGCAGCCTCTGGGCTCGGTTTGCAGGCGCTGATGGTGCCGTGTCATCTGGACCAGCCACCCCCAGCGTCCCCCACTGTCCCTGTTGTCCCCAGAAGGAGGGCAGGGCCCTGCGGTCCCGGATGGAGCTGGGGAGCCCCAAAGAGGGGTGCAGGGGAAGGGCTCGTTAAAACAAAGCCTGTGGGTGGCTGAGAGCACCATGCCTTGGGAGGTGCAGGCAGGCAGGGCGGCTGCCCTCGCTGCCGAGATAATGTGGGGATGCAGTGCAGACAAAAGGAGAAACTTGCTTTGGATTTCCCTCTATGCAGGCAGCTCTTCATTTGCCAGGCGCAGGGAATGGGGCATCCTGGCCGTGCAGACCTGCATTAGCATCACACGAACCCCGGTGTCCTGCAGCACCCAGGGGACAGGCAGCACAGCATGTCCCCGCAGCATCCTTAGGGGAAGAGTTTGCTGTGGGTGGCACGTGGGGACAATGCTTCCCGTCCTGCTGGTCACCTCTCAGCAGTAGCAGGAGGGCTGCCATTTGGTAGCCCTCGGATTTAAGAGCTCTTGTTAGCTAATCTCTGCCCAATTAATCTTAGCTGATGCAGTTATTCATCACTCTCTAGGCCTTTCATTCATCACCGAGGGCTGGCAGGTGCACCAGTAGGGATGGGCAGAGCGCAGCAGCCTGGGGGCGGGGGAAGAGATGCCTGGCAGAGTTGGGGGACGGGTCTGGATGTGCCCCCTGGCACCATGGCTCCGGGGACTCTGCGGGGACTCTGCTGTCGTCCTCCGCTGTGTCCCTTGTGCCGGAGGTGGCCCCAGGAGGTGGCAGGGAGAATGCAGGGAGTGTGGTGGCGGGGCTGGCCTGCTCCCAGTGAAAGGCTGATAGCGGCTTATTGAATTTCTCTCGATGGCGGATTAAGCAGACGGTGGCTGACTGTCCCCAGGCAGAGCAAGCTGACCCGCCTGCCCTGGGGTAGGCTGCCTGCCTGTGCCCTGCCTGCCCACAGCCTGCCCGTTGCAGTGCGTCCCGTCTCTCTGGGGGATGCCGAGCGCCTGTGGCCAGAGAAGCTGGTGGTGCTGCCACATTACGTGGGCTGCAGGCTGGATTCCTCCCTGTAGCCAAGCCAGGAAGATTAAGAGTTGGGGTAAGGAGAGCAGGCTTGGGAGGGAGGTGGGAAGAGGGCTGCTGCTGCTGCCCAGGGGGGCACAGCACTGCCTGTGGTCCTTGCACCGCTGTGGCAGAGATGGGAATAGAATGCTGCAGAGGAGCAGGAGGGAGGAGGTGGTGCGTTGCCAACCAGGGAAGATGAAGAAAATGGATGGAGACAGAAAATGGAGCTGAGCTTGCAGCTCTGCAGCCTGGAATACCAGCAGGGAGAGGAGCCTGTGCCACTGGGCTAGGTGAGCCAGATGGCTTTCTGGGAAGATGCTGGGATGTGGGCATCAGGATGGCAGGGCAGGGAGGGTCCTGCTGGCGAGGAGGGGGCTTCTCAGGGCCAGCAAGGGCAGGCTGGAGAGGTGCTGGTGTGGGGTGAGCAGCCACCAATGGAGGGCACGCAGCAAGACAAGGCACCTGAAAAAGTGGGACAAAGAAGAAATGGGAGCTGCTTTGCAGGAAGTGATAGGGCTGAAGGGAGCTGTGATGGGAACAGTGTGGGACTGAGAGGGAACGAGGGCAGAGGCTGAAGCTGCCCATGGTGGGCAGCGGTCAGTCCCAGGGCTGGTGGGTGGCTGACAGGTGGGCTCACCGTTCTGCTGCCCGTGGTTCTTGCCAAGGGCTGTGCCGCAAGGGTGAGAGCCTGGGGACCTGACCCACCTCTTCGTAGCTCTGGGAGCTGGAGAGACTGCAAAGCAGGTGGGGAAGAGAGCTGTCCTGGACGTGGAAGGAGGAGAAGGAAGCATTTGATGCAGGCAGTTAGTTGTTGGGTGCTGCGTGGGGTTTAGCCCAGCAACGGGTCCATTGTCCCTGAGCACCAGCGGTGCCACAGGGTGGAGCAGCTCGAGCCGACGGCCTCATGAGGATGCTGCCGTTCCACCCAGGAATACAGTGCATTGTTTCTTCGGAAAACCACCTTTTTCATTCCTCCTTGGCAAGGAGTCCTGTTTAATTTTTCCTTTCTCCCACATCTGAGAAAGCAGCAGAGTGGGGAAGGCGGAGGCCCTTTGGTATGTGACAGCCTGCTCGATGGCTCAGAGACTCAATGGTGTTAAAAGCCCACTTAAAATAATCCATGCTCAAGAAAGCCTGAGACCAAATGCTTGAACCCTGGAGCTGGTGGTATTTAAGGGTGTGATCGCTGGCTGAGCTCCGGAGCCGTCCCAGTGGCAGTGAGGGGAAGGTTTGGGAACTCCAGTGGGAGATTCGTCCTCCTTCTGCTGTCAGGGACTTTTAAAGCAGACAAGGCATTTCTGAAAGACAGCCCTGAGCTTATAATACTTTCTGGCTGCAAATTTTTCCACTGCACCATGAATATACCTGCCTTTGGGCAGAGCATATGTTGGCTTTCTTCCCGCCCCCTCTGGAAAGGAAAGCTGTCAAACCTCAGTTAATTTTAAAGCCATCCCCTTCTCTTGGGACACTTTCCGTTATGTGGATTTTTTTTTTTTCTTCCTCCTTTTCTACAAATTCAGCTGTATTTTAACTTCCACCATGGGAAAACCCATCTTGTGTTGAGGACCAATCCTTACCGCTCCACTTCCTTTGGGTCCTGGTCCACATAACCAGAGCTGTGCCATTGCTCACTCCTGATCTCCTTCATCCCAGAGCAAGCATCCCACTGGCAAAGACCAGGCTCAGAAAGCCCCAGGGCTTTTGCAAACACCTTTGCAGGATCCTGCAGGCAGAGTTGCCAGAGGAGCTGGTGCCTCCCCATGCTGTGGGGTGATGGGTTCCTCCTCCACTGGCAGGTTCAGTATGGGGAGCCAGGGAGCAGGGCACAGGCAGGAGAGGGGGTGGACATTAGAAAGCAGGAATGGATTTGGTCAGGGCTTATCCTGAAGGACCCAGTGGTCAAGGGAAGGACCCCAGCATCCTTTTCTGACCAATGCTAGTGAGTCTTAACTGGGACTCAGGGAAGGTGGGACTGGCTGCAGAGAGCCCAGACACCAGCCCTGGATGAGTTGCTGCTCTGGGAGATGTTGGAGAGGTTTGTTTCATCTTATGAGGTCTGTGATTAATAATTTATTAGCAAAAGGAGTGGTAAAATGATTGTGAGCTGGGAGCTTCAGCTGAGTGTGATCACTGGCTTGCTGGCTGGTGCTGCTCCTGCTGATGCCGTGCATCTGCTTTTGCTGGGAGCTAAATGAGAGGCAAATACCAGGGGTTGTGTTCAACAGCCACCTCCTTTCTCCACATGAATGCCATTGTTTTCCTCCCCCTCTCCACCCCGTCTGTCTTGCTGCCCAGCCCTGCTCTGCTAGGGCTGTAGTGGAGGCAGGAGGCTTGGGTGATGAGCAGGGGGTTGTGGGCTTGCTGGCAGGTGAGAGGCTACCTGCTCAGTGCCATGGGCACCCCGGGATGGAAAAACCGCTCCTTGAGAGTCATGCCAGTGCTGACAGTGCCTACATGGTCCTGCCCCCTGCTGTGGGTGCCTGCTGAGTGATGATGCGGGGTGGTGGAGGTGCTGGGTGCTGCCCTGGGGTAAAGGCAGGGATATCCCCAGGGCTGAGCAGGGGTTCCTGACCTGAATACAAGGGGGAGAGAGTAGAGGCAAAACGTGAGCAGTTGGAGGGGTGAAACAAAATGTCGTCTTTCGGGCAGAGGCGTTCCTGGGAGGAACGGCCTGTTGCACGGGCTTTCTGCTCATTTTTCCAGCAAGGCAATGAGATGGGGATTGGGATGAGAGCATTCCTAACTCCCTTTTCTTCCCTCCTTGCAGGACAGCCGCTGCTCCCCGCTAGCAGGACCCACCTCCGGCCGGCGCAATGGCGGGAGCATCTGTGAAGGTGGCGGTGCGTGTCCGGCCCTTCAACTCCCGGGAGATGAGCCGGGAATCTAAATGCATTATCCAGATGTCGGGAAG
The DNA here is from genome assembly GCF_965140245.1 of Athene noctua. Taxonomy (NCBI): domain Eukaryota; kingdom Metazoa; phylum Chordata; class Aves; order Strigiformes; family Strigidae; genus Athene; species Athene noctua. Next base: position 688,778 of record NC_134044.1, on the reverse strand, counting down.
CACCACCAGTGAGTGCCAGTGTCAGGGGCAGAGAGGTTTGGGAAGGCTTTGGGTGCTGCCTGGGGAGGAGGGCATGTGGTCTGACTGCAGCAGCGGGCTGCTGGGATCTTTGGTGTGGCTGCTTGTAGCACCTGGCATCCCTTGGAGGAGGGAATCTGGGGGGAGATGTCACCTTCCCACAGGGAAATGCAGTCCTGTTGTGAAACAGCAGTGGTGGGATCTATGTGGCACCAAGCCCTTGGGTTTTGGTGGTAATGGGGCAGCATCCACCACAGGCAGTGGGGGAGGAGGAATCAGAAGAGCCTGGAAGTGCTGGTGCATGGATGTGGGGTCGAGGATGTCTGACTTGCAGTTGCCTGCTAAAGTATAGAAGCTGTGCACTGATCAGAGAGCGTCAACTGACAGTGCTGCCTATCCAGGTACCGCCCACCATGGTGTGCCGGGGCTCATCCCTGCTCCCGCAGGGCTCGGGGCTGCAACACCCAGGCATGGAGGGGCAGGACTGGGGTTTGACGAGGGAACAATGTGCTCAGACGAGGGGGATGTAGCATGGGGGCTTGGGGCCAACTGTCCCATCAGGAGCCCGTCTGGCATTCGCCCCTCCTTAAATAATGGCTGCTGGAAGTATGGGGTGGGAAATCCCTCCTCTTTGGCTCTGAAAGCCTCCAGATGGGACAGCATCTAAAATAACTCCCTCCCTGCCTGCCTGCCTGGGGCTTTCTGTGTCACTGGTGGCGGTGAGTGAAGCACCAGTGCCACCCATGGGAGGGTGAGGAGGGACCAAAGGCTGCACGGTGGCTCTGTGACCCCGCCAGGTCCCCCGCTCACCCTGGGGAGGAGGGGAGCTGGAATGGCGGGGCTGTGTCCGCCAGTCTCTGGCGTTCGGGGGAGCTCTCCCTGCCTGGCTGTGCGGGGCTGCTCTGTCTGCCGGGGGTGCAGAGCTGCTCCCCTCATGACAAGGAAGCCTCGCTGGTGCAGCAGGAGCTGCAGGAGTGCCTGGGCCTGGGGGCAGGCAGGGGAGATGTCCCTGCTGGCCCTGATGGGTTGGGGGGACCTGCCATACCCCAGGCCCAGTTTGAAGCATCGGGCATCCCCCACCTGCGCCGTGGCTGTGTTTGCTCAGAGCGATCTGCCCATGCTCGTTCTGCCACACCCAGCCCTGCCGCCTGCAACCCCCCAGGCCCCTTGTCCCCCTGCCCGCACTGGGGAGGGGGAGCAGAGCTGTGGGCAGGGGCGGGGGCAGCGTCCCAGCCAGCCCGTTGCTGACTGGGAGGTTTTTCTCCATGAATGGACAAACCATCAGCTAATCCCCTCGGCTGGGGGGGCCAAGGGACAGGCGCCTGTGGGGCTCTGGTGCCTGCTTCTGGTAGCTGGGGGAGGCAGGAGGAGGACAGTAGTGCTGCCTGCCCCACTGCAGAGCAGGACTGTCTCGGTCCCCTGACTTCCCACAGAGAAGCCAAAAATAAATGTGTTTGGGGGATGAGAGCAAGTTTCCTCCTTCCCAGGATTATTTGTAGAGACACCTCCGTGTGCTGGGGCAGGGGATGTTGTTCTTCTGACTAATTCATTAAGCCCCATGGAGGGCAGCAGGGGCTGGGGACCAGGAAGGGGTCAGCCCTTCTCTGCCATCCTTTTCCCCCTAGCGTTACAGCCACTGCCCTTTTGGCTGCCTGAGCTGTGGCCACCCACCTGCTCGCCAGCGCTGCTGCTTGTTCCCGTGGCATCCACCCTCTGCATGGACACCAACACTCCTGGCCCCTGTCCTGGCAGCTCCCACCAGGACGGTGAGGAAGGGACCCTGGCTTTCATCCTGCAAGGCTGTTAATATTCTCTGGCTGGAGCCATGCCTCCGTGGCCTTTCAAATATGGTGATTATTTTCTCTCCTGTGGGTCTTGGGTTTTATTCTGCTTGGTGCTTGCCCACCTGCTACACTCTGCCATGCCACTGGCCCTTCAGGGCGAAGATGAGGATCATCTCCAGATGTTTTCTTCTTCCCCCTATCTGTATGACTGTGTCTTCCCCCACCCCACCCCCATTTTTTAATCCCCTTTGGCCAGAGCATGAATTTTTTGCAGCAGCTTTGCAAAAGCCCTGGAATGCTTCATCACAGGAGAGGAAAAAATCCACTGGTGGCACCCAGCCACGTGGAGGCAAATAAATGGGAACTAAAGGGGCATGGGGAGAGCATTTTGACTTGGGGATGGGAGACCTGCTGCTTGTGGTGTGCTCCCTTCTGCCCCATGTCCTGGTCCCCGGCCTGCCAGGCCAGCTGGGAGCTGCAGCTGGGATGCTTGGAGCTGCTCGGTGCCATCCCTGGCTGCTCCTCTGCCCTGTGCCCAGCGTGGGCTGGCACTGGGGTGCAGAACAGCTGTCTTGTGTGGCCCCATCCTGCCTGCTCCTGCTTTTTCCCCCTTTGGACTAATTTTTTGGGGTGCTCCCATTTGCTCTGGCGAGGGTCACCTCTGCAGAACAGAGACAGACCCGAGCTGAGCACGGGGAGGGGGGCTGGGTGGCGTGGCAGAGCTGCCAGATGAACCCCAAGAGCCATTGGAGATTCTCATCCCTACTTTTGCATGGCCTCTGCACCCCGTTTTCTTTGCAACAGCCACTCACACGCCCTTAACACACCAACCGGGCACCAGCAGGGATGGGCAGCCCCTGTGGTGGCCTGTGCTGCCCAGAAAGGCCTGGTGCTGTTTTGGTCTGGATCTCAGTGGGGACCCTGAGTCCCCATTTGCAACTGTGGCATGGGCAGTTGCTATGGAGATGTCACTTCTCAGCCTTTTCTCCTGAGAGAGCAGCTCTGGCTTTGGTAATTAGTCTGCTCAGGATGCGGGAGGCATCCAGAGCATCTGAGTCACGCTGCTGCCAGTGGGCAGGCAGGCAGGGAGCCAGTGCCCTGTCCCTCTTTGGTGCTGGAGCTGAGTTCCTGCATCCAAGCAGCACCACGCTGCAGTTTAACAGTTGGAGCTGGATCTGGACCCCACTTCCCACCCTCCACCTGCCTGCTTTGCTGCCTTTGCAGGCAGGGATGGATGGGGCTCAGGCCAGAAGTGGCGGATCCCTCCTGGGGGAGAATCCGTCGTGGCAATGGAGGAGGAATTTGGAGCAGAAGGCATCTGTGTCATAACGCCACACACTGGGGCACCTCCGACTTCACAGGGCTCGGGCTGCACCATGTCTGCGTCTGATTGGGAAGGTTCCAGCTTGGATCCTGAGCTAAACGTGAGCCCTGTCTGAGCACCAGCCTCAGGGCAGGGCAGGTTGGGGCTGTGATGGAGATTGCTCGGTGCTGTACAGTTTTGTCATCCCTGGTGGTGGTGGTGAGCAGCTGGGGGCTGTGGGCACGGGAGCTGCGCTGTGCCAGCCCACAAGGTCATTTCAATGTCGCCTAACATGGCTGACAGCTGAATCTCGTGGTTACCCTGCTGGTTTGGGTTTCTTCTGACGCATCTGTTGTTTCAGAAAAAAAATCATCGTAAATGCTCTACAGGGGGAAAAAAAAGGCAGTGAGCGAGAAAAAATGATGCAGTCTCCAATTTCCATGGCAACGTCCTTTTCACCAGGGGATGGGAAAAAGCAGGCTCTTGTTTCCACTGGTGGTGTGACACGAGGCATTAATCACCCTGCTGGGGCTGAGTACCCAAAAGAAAGTGCAGGGGAGGGGTGGCAGGAGCTGGAGGAGGCCAATGGGGCCATGGGTGCTCCCACCCCCCAGCACTGAGGCGTGTGGCTTTGGGCACGGTCCCCCCCAGCTGTGGGGTGAAGGAAGACTGTGACCCACCTGTGCTGGTGCCTGTCTCCTACGGCGTTGGAAGGAGCCTGTGGGAAGAAGCTGTTTGCCCCACAACGTGCCCAGCAGGATGTTTGGGCAAGGCTCTGCCCTGCTCCCTGGGCTGGCGCAGGCTCCACTGCCTGTGGCACCCACCTTCTCTGCTGGGGCCTGGGGGCTTCAGCATCTGTGGAGCTGGAGGGTCCTGGACCCACTTTCCAGGACCATTTCAGACTGAACCTCATCACCCTTTCTCCCCTCACAAGTGGGATGCTGGTGGCAGGGGTACCGTGGGTGGCCGGGTGACCTCATGTTCCTATCTGTTTTCCCCCAGCTATCCTGAACCCAAAGCAGCCCAAAGAGACACCAAAAAGCTTCAGCTTTGACTATTCCTACTGGTCCCACACCACGGTAAGTGGCGGGAGGCCTGAGCCCGCCTGGAGCGCTGGGCTGTGCTGGGGAGAGGCAGAAGGACCTTCTTGCCAAATTTCTTCTTGTCCCCCTCTTTTCTGCAGCCTGCAGACATCAACTATGCATCTCAGAAGCAAGTGTACCGCGACATTGGTGAGGAGATGTTGCAACATGCCTTCGAAGGCTACAATGTCTGCATCTTCGCCTATGGGCAGACGGGGGCTGGGAAATCCTACACCATGATGGGGAAACAGGAGAAGGACCAGCAAGGCATCATCCCACAGGTACCTCCTGGTGAAAAGCTGCCTCTTCCCCTGGTCCCAGCGGGAAGCTCAAAGGAAAAGTGATGAGGGGAGCAGGGCAGGAGCAGGGCTAGGCTTTGCCAAGGTCTACCACAGCCCTGCTGTGGCAGCGAGCTGGCACGGCTCTACCAGGGGGCAGGGTGACAAGGAGAGGGCCATGCCAGACTTCTTGGAGACCGGATGAATTGCGATCTGGCCACATGAAGCCAATGTTTATGAGCAGCAGTAGTCCAAGCGCTGTGCTTGCCAAAAGCTGCTGTGTGCTGGCCGAGCAGGGTGCTGGGGTGCTCTGGGGAGGCTGAGCTCCCCATATCAGCAGGGGGGGTTCTGCCAGCTCCCCAGGAGCCATCCCAGCATGCAGGAGCAATCTTTTTTGGGGTGAGAAGGTAGAAATCCCTGTGGCCTGGGCACCCCAGGCAGGATCATCCTTCTGGTGGAGGGGCTGAGCAGCCTGGTTCTTCTCTCTGCAGCTGTGCGAGGACCTCTTCTCCCGCATCAACGACACGACGAATGACAATATGTCCTACTCCGTGGAGGTAGGCACCCTATTGCCTGCATAGTCTGGCTCCAGCCCCCCACCCAGCTGTCTCAGCCATGCTGGTGTGCAGACCTCTCTTTGGGGGGTCCTGTCCCTCAGTGTGGGGTGGGTGGGCGAGAAGGGCCTGATTCTGCCTATGCGCTGAGCATCCACACCCTGCTGACTGCTAGCCCTGCCCATGCCCTCTGCTCTAGGTGAGCTACATGGAGATATACTGTGAGCGTGTGAGGGACCTCCTGAACCCCAAGAACAAGGGGAACCTGCGGGTGAGGGAGCACCCCCTTATGGGCCCATATGTTGAGGATCTTTCCAAGCTGGCCGTGACCTCCTACAATGACATCCAGGACCTCATGGACTCTGGGAACAAGGCCCGGTGAGTTGGGGAAGCAGGAGATGGCCAGGATTGGGAGAGCTTGCAGATATCTCCAGAAGGTTCTGTTTACCCTCCTTGCTTTGCCAGTCTGACTGCCCTGGAGGTGGCAGTTCCCTTCAGTCTGAGCATTGGGTATCCCCCCCCTCCCCCAACGTATTTTCACCTTACCTCCTTCCTGCTCTCAAAACGCCCTGGTGCCAGCAGGAGAAAGCCTGGACTTTTGCACATCTCCTCCCAGAGTCCTCTCTTGTCCTCCAGACTTGCCTTTCCATCATGTACCCTGTCCTGAAATGAGCCCTGGCCCTGTTGCCAGCAGCTCCAGAGTCCCCTGCAGAGTGTCACACCTTCCTGTCCTCCTCTCCCTGCAGAACAGTGGCTGCCACGAACATGAATGAGACCAGCAGCCGCTCCCACGCTGTGTTCAACATTATCTTCACACAGAAGAGACATGACGCTGAGACGGACATCACCACTGAGAAGGTGAGAGCAGAGCCTGGAGGATGCAGGGGAACCCGCATGGACCTGGGAAGGGCTTCATGTGTTATCAGCAGCACTTGGGACGAGGTGGTGCGGCCTGAGGGAGGGTTGAAACAGGATGGAGATAAATCCCATTTGGGCTCATGGTCCCTCGAGGGACTGGCCCCTGTACAGGATATTAGGCAGCTGGTACCCTGCAGCCCTGCCTGCAAGGGTGTTAGCCTGGCTCCTGGCCACATCCCGACAAGGATAACCCCACAGAGCCCATCTCTGACTTCAGAGCAGTGTCATCTTGCAAGAGGTCTTTGCTCCCTCCTCGGCTCTGTGCCAGGGCCCAGTTTCCTGTGTCTGTTGGGGCCGACAGTCTCGTCTCTGCCTGCAGGTCAGCAAAATCAGCTTGGTGGACCTGGCGGGGAGCGAACGAGCTGACTCCACTGGTGCAAAGGGCACAAGACTAAAGGTGAGACCTGGCACAAGGTCCCCTTCTACCAGCAGGGATGCCCCATCCTGCCCTCTCATTCCCAGCTGTGACATCTCCTTTCCTTGCCTGGTTCTTTGCCCAAAATCTTTGACGGGGTTTTGTTTGAAAGCTGCCCAGTGCCAGTTCCACCGAGGTCTGTGAGTCCCAGTTGGGAGGTCTGGTTACCCAGTAAGACCAGCCCATACTGGGACTGCCCACCCCATACTGGGACTTCCCCATCCTCCTGGTGCACTGGGCTTTAGTGCTGCTCTGAAATCGGGCCTGAGCATCTGGGCTTTTCCTCTCTCCACCAGGAAGGAGCAAACATCAACAAGTCCTTGACCACTCTGGGGAAAGTCATCTCTGCCTTGGCTGAAATGGTAGGTGGCCGGGGTACAGACTAGTGGCAGCACCGCGGGGCAGTGTGCTCACCTCTGAGGGCTGGAGCATTCTGGCTCTGAAGGATGAGCAGATCCATGCCGAGCTGTCCCTGCAGCTGGGATAAGCTGGGCTGGTGACGCTGATATCTCCGTGGGGACTTGTACCTGCTGCTCTCTGCCTGGGGGATGGAGAGCTGTAGTGGGTGCCGTGGAGGGGAGCAGCTCACTTAAACATTCTTTCTGCTTTTTTTTGCAGGATTCGGGGCCAAACAAGGTATGTGCCCTGGATGGGCTGGGGAAGAGGGGGCTGGTTTTTAGCACAGTCAGGTGGGAGTGGGTGGCAGGGTGGTTTGGTTTGAGTCTCTGCCTGGACCCACACCATGCTTCTCCTGGGGGCTGGCAGAGCCCTCAGCATCCTGATCACCCTCCTCACCCTGTGGCTCTCAGGACCTGGCTTTAAACACCTGGCCCAGCCCAGGCATGGCATTTCACAGGCAGGACCTGTGCAGCTGAGCAGAGCTGCCCGAGGTCATGGTGGTGGAGGAAAGCCGTCCTCTGAGTCCCAGTAGCTGAGGACCAGCTGTCACCTTTCCTTTGAAGAGAGCAGGCAGCCTGACAGCCCTTCCTTCTGCTCTCCATCCTTCAGAACAAAAAGAAGAAGAAGACAGATTTCATCCCCTACCGGGACTCAGTGCTGACCTGGCTGCTGCGGGAGAACCTGGGTGAGGACACGGGTGGGAAGTGCAGGCTTGGCGGTGGGCACGGCTGCCAAGTGGAGGGTGATGGCTGGCATGGGAACCAGCATCTGCCTGATGTGGGTGTATCTATCTCTCTGAGCAGGGGGCAACTCCAGGACAGCCATGGTTGCTGCTCTCAGTCCTGCTGACATCAACTACGATGAGACCCTCAGCACCCTCAGGTAGGAAGAAGTGTGTACCCCCATGGCAGGCAAGGAGGGAGGAGTCCCTGAAACCCAGGCACTGCCATGTGCTCTGCTCACCTCTGTGGCAACCCTGGCTGGGGGCGTGCTGTGGGGGGACCCTGCAACCTCAGATGAGGCCAAAGGATTGTCCCGGCACTGGGATCCTCCAAAGGACTGTTTGCTGCACTCCTGCGTGCCCAGCAGCTGTGGGTTTGCCGCCGCTGCCTGCTGCTCAGGGCTCTGCCCTTCCCTAGGTATGCCGACCGTGCCAAGCAGATCCGCTGCAATGCTGTCATCAACGAGGACCCCAACAACAAGCTCATCCGGGAGCTGAAGGATGAGGTGGCACGTCTGCGCGACCTTCTCTACGCCCAGGGCCTCGGGGACATCATTGACAGTAGGTACCGCCCGGTGCGCGCTGGCAGTGGCTCCAGGCAGAGGCGGGCTGAATGCCCTTGCCTGCGGGGCCGGTGTCCCCACGGCTGCCCTGTGTCCTGGTCTGCCGGCCGTGTGGCAGCATCACGCTGCCTGAGCGAGGTCCGGACGCCTCCGGTGATACCCTCCGTGTGCATTCACAACCCCCGGCCCACTCCCGTAAGCAGGAGGAGCTGCTTTATGCCTGGCAGACCTCCCCCTCCACCTCCTGTCTTCAGCATCCCATGCCCAGCAGAGGTGCCAGGAAGATATTCCCAGGGCTGCGCCTGCCTGTGGGCTTTCCTCTGTGTGCTGTCGGATATCCTATTGAGATGAACCCACTCTTGTTCTGTTCTCACCGTCTTACCCCCGCTTCCTGCCCTCTCTCTCTCTCTTAGCCCATCCTGCTGCAGGAGGATCCAAATGTGTGTATTCCCCATCACTGGTACTCTCTGTTGCTTCATGGCTTTTGGGAGGTGTAGGCTGTGCCCAGGGGCACCTGTGCAGCATGGGGAAGGGCTCCCGTAGCCAGCCTCGGCTGGTGGAGAGGCACTTGCCCACAGGCTGGCCATCCCCAGGGAGCTGGCAAAGGGGATGGTGGCAGAGTCATGGTTAGCACCTGGGCTCGGGATAGCACTTGGAGGGACCCACGTCCTCCTCCACCGTACCAAGGGCCAGATCCCCACAGGGACTCCTTCCTCCATGCTGTCACAATGTTTCCTGTCGCTGCTGCTGCTGCTGCTTCTGTTGGCGCTGGGGGTCATTGGGACTGGAGCCCAGCACGGTGCTTGGGTGGGCTGGCATGGGGCTCTCCTGATGCAGCGGTGTGTGGTGATGGCCAGGAGGTTTTTGCCTGCAGATAAGTTCTATTGGCTCATCCCTCGCTGGGCCAGGTGGTGCAGCCAGGCTGTGGCAAGCCCGCTGAGGAGATGGGGGGCCTGGCCCGTCCCCTCCTGGCTTGGCTCCCCTGGATGCGGGCTGATGGAGATAGGTGACTAACGCTGCAGATGCTAACCTGTGCCCTGCCCATCTCTGCCACAGTGTGCTGAGCCTTTTTGGGGCTGGAGGAGCATCTCCAGTACCTGGGTGGGTCCCTTTGCCATGGGGTCCAGTGGCAGGTGATGCTCGAGGTGCCAGCAGGCAAGCGCCGCTGCCTGCAATGGGCATGTTGTGACCCTGCCCTCACTTTGCTCTCTCTCAGCCTGCCCAGCCAAGGTGCTGCTCCAGCGGGCCAGGGGCTCAGGCTCTGCCAGTGAGGGGATCCCACGGCTCCTTCTGCTCCAGCCCCCCGGCCCCTTTGCAGGGCAGAGGGCCACCACCTCACCTCCCCTTCTCTTCTCATTCTCTGCCCACAGATCCAGCTAATCTGGGGCAGTCGGGCAGGGAAAAGCACCTGGGCTGTGTCGGTGGGGGGAGGATGACAGTGGCACACTCTTGGGGAGGACAGCTGATCCCAGGCCTGATGGCTGCAGGATCTGGTGCATCAAAAAAGCATCCCTGGGAGCCCAGGAACGCTCCAGAGCTGTTCCCGCAGCTGATTATGAAAACAGCCCCGTGCTCCTTGCAGGCTGCCTGGGCTGGGGGAGAGATGTGTGTGCCCTTGCCCTGTTACTGCCTGCGCCTGTGCCTTCTTGTAATTCCTGGCTTTCTTCTTGATGCATCCAGCCGCTCTTTTTTTTTTTTCCCAACAGCTTTTCTTGTCTCTATCTTTCTCTCTCTCTTCCTGTCCATGTGTCTTTCCCTGGCCCACCCCTCCTTCCCCACCCATAGATGTGTCGGACTTTGAGAACAATAATGATGCTAGAGGGGCAGAGCTGAGTCACCGCCATGACAATCTCTCCACAGTGACCAACGCCATCGCTGGGATCAGCCCCTCTTCCTCCCTGTCGGCCTTGTCCAGTCGTGCTGCCTCCGTTGCCAGCCTCCATGAGCGCATCATGTTTGCTCCGGGCAGCGAAGAGGCGATTGAAAGGCTCAAGGTGAGAGGCCGATGCCTGGCAGGAAAGAGGGCTTAGCTCAGTGCTCTTGCACTGAGGCTTGTGGAGGAGGTTTGGTATTTTCTGGAAACCCGTGGGTGATGCTCATAGGATGCGAGGCTCAGGCAAGCTCTTGCAGAGTGGACGGACCCAGAGCTCCCAGCGTTCTGGACTGCTGACCAGGGGAGGGTTTGCCATGGCAGAGTCTATCTGGTGCTGCTGTCCTCTCCGCGGGGTGATGCTGCCTTTGCCCTGCGGGACAGGCACTCCTGGCTCGGCGTGGTGCAGGAGTGGGCTGGCAGCAAGGGGATGGAGAGGCTGGTCTTCATGTCCTGTTCTTTGAAGACAGGGATGATGGAAAGATGTGGGTGAAATACCGCTACGGCTCATTTAAACCAGCCTGAAACTGAGGCCAGTGTCCTGCTGCAGCATGCTGGGCAGTGCCTGGCGGAGTGGGCAGATTTGCTGCCCGTAGGACATGCTAACCCCCCCACTAACCCCACGCTTGCCAGGAAACAGAGAAGATCATTGCAGAGCTGAATGAGACGTGGGAGGAGAAGCTGCGGAGGACAGAAGCAATCCGAATGGAGAGGTGGGTGGGATGGGATGGGATGGGTTTGAACAGCGTGGGGTTCCCCAGGCATCTCCCTTCCTCTGCACTTTGCCTACAGCAGTTCAGCTCCTGGGGGCAGCTGGGCAATTTGACCATCCCCAAGGCACCCCAGTGCCCACCATGTTATCCTTCATGGACATGGTCTGCTCTGAGAAACCCTCCTCAGGCACCGAGAGAGCTGAAGCAAGTCCTACAGCTTTGATCTGTGGGTCAAACCCATAGGCTTGGGTCCGCTCCTGGGCTTGTCTAGTGCCAGCTCCAATGGCTCGTGGGGCTTTGACAGGCTCTTCTTTCTCTTGCTTCTCAGGGAAGCGTTGCTGGCTGAAATGGGGGTGGCCATGAGGGAGGATGGAGGCACCTTGGGCGTTTTCTCTCCTAAAAAGGTAGGATCATCTTATTCTCTTCTTCCTGGCAAATGAGGGCTGGTCTGTACCCCTGCAGCTCCCTTCTGACCTGTTCTGTCACTGCCAGCCAGCCCCAAATATTTCACTAGCCTTTTCTTGTCTCTGAAACCCTCAGGGAAAATCCCAGTGTTGACCCTGCTGGGTACGAACATTGGTAGAAACACATGGCTAATGTCCAGCCCCTGTTGCCTAGATGCTGTCCCATTCGGGTCAGGCTTTGCTGACAACTGCTGTGTTGGACTTCAGTGTCAGCTTATAAAAATCCATGCTTTGGGGTATTTGGAATTACTGTCCCTGAAACCAGCAAGCCCTCGCTGAGAAACGGGGGTGCAGAAATATCTCATACTCTTTATTGCTTATAGCATCCTGGACAGTGTTTTCTGAGCAAACGCTGGCCATGCCTCAAAGAGTGTGTGTGCCAGCGAACCCTGCCAAGCAGCAGTTACAGCACCTTGCTGCCCCTCGCTCGTCTGTATAACCGTGATGTTCAGTTTACAGCCCCAGCCCCCAGAAGCCTGCAGGGCAGGGCGGGCTGCGAGGTGCAGGCGCCTGCCGGCAGGACCAGGGTGTGCTGGCTCGGCTCTGCCGCCACACTGAGGGATGCTCTGACAGCTGCCCCAGCAGCTGATGCTGCTTGGCTTGGCCAAACATCTTAGTAGATGTGTGTGTCCCCAGCTGAGGTGGTGACAATCGATGATGAAGGCTTTGGGACCTTCTCCTTGTGTGAGTTGGTGCAGCTCTTAGGACAGATTTCTACATGGTCATCTTTGTTTCTCATTCTTAGCCACTGCTTGTTAGGACCCCAGACCTCTGTGTAGAAAGCGTGGGGGTTTATTCCCCAAAGCAGGTTGGTCTTGGAGGTGGGGCATTGCTGTGGTGGTCTTCATACCTCCTTACTCTTCAGCTATCTGATGGGTGGAATTTCCTCTGACTTCTCCAGTGGCTGGCAAGGAAAGTTAGCATCGCTAGTGTGCAAAACCCGACTTCATTAAGGGCAAAGCAGGGGCAGGACTCTGTTGTCCTGCTGTATGCCATCACTGGAGTGGTTACATCTCCAGGGAGCTCAGTGAAAGGTAGAGCATCTGCCTTCTACTAGCCAGCCTCACAAACCTGGAGAAAAACTGGAAGCTGAAGTCTTAAGATCCCGGGGCTACATGTCTGCTTAGAGGGGCTTGAGGTTAAATACTATAGCCAGCTTATTCCTGCCAGCCACCGTTGAGAAGAACCTGTGTTTCCCTTGAGCTCCAGCTCTCCTGCACTATTTGGAGTGAGTCTCTCCTGTCAGCCAGGTGTCGTAGCACTGTTGCAAGGGGGAAACCTCTGCATGCCGCATGTGGGCTGATAAGACGTTGTTATGGTCTCTGTTCTTATTTGTGGGAAACTCAGAACTTCACCTACTGATGCTCCCGCGACTTTGCGTATTGCCTGAAGACCCAGTCATGGCAGCTTGCGATGGAGTGAGCTAAGATAGCTGCAGCTGGAGAGGCCTGGGGCTGGGGGAGAAACTTCCCTCTCATCGAGAACAAAGTGGTTTGTGACCTAGGGGAAGAAAATGATGGGAGGGAACTGTTAGGAAGGAGACCAGAGAGTAAAATTCAACCTGGAGATAAGGCTACAGGTCTCTACTACTTTTGGTTGAACCTCTGGTCTGGGACCTGCTCTTTTGGGTGCTTCATCTGTCCTTGTATCATCAGTGGAGGAAAACTTCTAGTTCCACTCATACTGAACCAGCCACTGCATGGGACATGGCTCTGCCCCAGCTACGCTGTCCGCAGTGGAGCTGGGGGCTATGGTGAGGCGAGGGCCCGTGGATGGGCAGCGCAGGCAGGCAGGGTCCTGCCCCAGGAGGCACTAAGCTATATCAGGGACTCCCCATGGGCAGTGTTTGGCTCTGTGTTGGGCCTGTTTGCAATATGAATTTTCAAAGGCAGCCAGGGGAACAGTGCCCAGGGCTCAGCCCTTCGAGGAGGAGAGCAAGGGGGCCTGCAGAGACAGGTCATCCTCATCCTGGCTGCTCAGGTCTCTGCAGCCCCCTGGAGATACAGAGGGCAGGAGAGCCTGTCCACATGCTGGGGGCAGCTTGAAGTGCTGCTTCATTCCAACTTCCCTTGGGAACATCCCTTAGCACCTGGGTAGACTGAGCGCACTGGGGTGACTCTTGTTCATCTCTCCCAGACACCCCACTTGGTCAACCTGAACGAGGACCCACTCATGTCCGAGTGTCTTCTCTACTACATCAAGGACGGGATAACAAGGTGAGGGCCAGGTGCTGTGGAGCAGTGGGAGCCTAGCCTGTATCTCGGTGCCTGACTCGCCCTGGGGGGCAGTGGGGTAACAGCTGTCCCCAGGCTGGGCACCGTTTCTGGTTTCCCCAAAGTGCCGTAGCTGTGTGGGAAAAACATATTTGCCTGGCAATCTTGTTGGGGGTGTTGGTCTCCCAGTTCTGGGGGGACGCCCGGGGAATGGCTGCTCTGAGGAAGTATTGAGCTGGGTTTTTTCCTTGGCAGGGTTGGCCGGGAAGATGCAGAGAAGAGGCAGGACATCGTTCTCAGCGGGCACTTCATTAAGGAAGAGCACTGCCTTTTCCGCAGTGACACTAAAACCAGTGGTGAAGGTATTCCTTGTCTCGAGGGGCTCCACCTCTCCGGGGACCTCAGTCCCTCTGCACGTCCCCAGCATCTGCCCCCAGGCAGGGTCCTGCCCTCCTCAGGCTAGCGGGGCTCTCCTGTGTGGCCGGGGCTCTCCTGTGTGGCCGTGCCTTCTCCACACTTCCAGAGCGAGCTACGGCCCTCACCTAGCTGGGAGAGAATCTCGTGCAAGGCGCATGGGAGCTGCCACGGAGAGGCAAGCCAGGGAGATCAGGGCAGGATGGAAGAGCAGACCATAGACAATTCCCCCACCCAAGACACAGAGCAGAGCTCAACCCAAAAACCAGCAGGAACCTGGGGTTGAAAGGGCTTTGGGAGATGAGCCTGGGGAGGCTGGACCTGTGTGCTGGAGGCTCTGATCTCTCACGTCCAGTCTCCAGCTGCATTTAGTCCTTGGGACTGCTCTGATTAACATGAGGCTGACTGAGTCCCATTGGTTGCCCAAGGGTGCTGCTGCTGGGTGCCCTGTTTTCCCCCCACTCCGTGCCTGGGGTGCTAGCTGGGGCAGCTCTCCCTTTTCAAGGCTGCAAGAGCAGTGGAGTGGGAACTGCAGGATTTATCCTGTGCCTCCACCTTACCTTTACTCCCTCTCTCCCCCTCCCGCTGACCCTGCAGTAATAGTGACCCTGGAGCCTTGTGAAGGTGCCGACACCTACGTGAATGGCAAAAAGGTGACGGAGCCCAGCATCCTGCGCTCAGGTTGGCCCCAGAGTCGGCACGCCAGTGCTGCTCTAACCTGCCTCCCTCCATCCCGCTGGGACCCTGCAGGTTGTCCCATGTCAAACCCATGCCCTTTCCCCCTGCTCCCCATACATTCCTGTAGGAAACCGCATCATCATGGGGAAGAGCCACGTTTTCCGCTTCAACCACCCCGAGCAGGCTCGGCAGGAGCGGGAGCGGACCCCGTGTGCCGAGACCCCTGCTGAGCCCGTGGACTGGGCTTTCGCCCAAAGAGAGCTGCTGGAGAAGCAGGGCATTGACATGAAGCAGGAGATGGAGCAGCGGTGAGGGCACAGGGGCTGGGGCCATGGGGAGATGGGTATCCACCTCTGGGTTGGTCATCCTCTCCTTCCCCATTCCTCATAGGCTCCAGGAACTGGAGGACCAATACCGGAGGGAGCGGGAGGAGGCAAATTACCTTCTCGAGCAGCAGAGGCTGGTAGGTCGCCAGGATTTGGCTCCTTCTCAAGGTGCCCAGGCATGGCAGAGTCCTGGCAGGTGTTTGTATGGGGTGTCTGTGTCCTACAAGCAAGGGCAAACCTCTTGTTCTTGAGGTTGTCCCCATAAACATGGATCAAGAGGAGGGAGGAGGCTGGGTTGCTGCGGCAGGGGAGAAGTGCTGTTTGGCAGCATGGAGGAAGGTCGTACCCTGTGGGCTGCATCATCCCTCTCCCTGCTTCCCCCAGGACTATGAGAGCAAACTGGAGGCTTTGCAGAAGCAGATGGACTCGAGGTATTACCCTGAGGCAAACGAAGAAGAAGAAGAACCTGAGGATGAAGGTGAGGGCTGGGTGCCACCACAGGGCTTTGATGTTCTCTGTAGGTGCAAGAAGTGTGGACCGTGGGTCCCTTGGGCACCTCTGCACCCATGTCCTCCCTCCTGGCAGTGGGGTGACTGTCTCTCTGTGTCCCCACAGTGCAGTGGACAGAGCGGGAGTTCGAGCTGGCCCTCTGGGCCTTTAGGAAGTGGAAATGGTACCAGTTCACCTCCCTCCGCGACCTGCTCTGGGGCAATGCCATCTTTCTCAAGGAAGCCAACGCCATCAGTGTGGAGCTGAAGAAGAAGGTGGGTGCCTGGGGCTCCTCTCTGTCTTGCTGCAGTATTCACAGCAGAGAAGAGTGGGCCAGGGAAGTGCTGAGGAGGAGGTTGCTGAAGGCACCCCATGGGGCCTGCTGTCCTCCTGGGTGGCTCACCATCTCGCTCTGCCCCTCTCCAGGTCCAGTTCCAGTTTGTGCTCCTCACAGACACACTGTACTCACCTCTCCCTCCTGACCTGTTGCCTCCCGATGCCGCCAAAGACCGGGAGAAGCGGCCGTTCCCTCGGACCATCGTGGCTGTAGAGGTGCAGGACCAGAAGAACGGAGCGACACATTACTGGACCCTGGAGAAGCTGAGGTGGGCAAATGATGCCCGCACCAGGGTGGGCCCAGCCAGCCTCGGCCCGGTTTCTCACCACTGCCTGCTGCGTTCCCCTCTGCCTGCAGGCAACGCCTGGACCTGATGCGTGAAATGTATGACCGTGCCGCCGAAGTGCCTTCTAGTGTCATTGAGGACTGCGACAACGTGGTGACTGGCGGAGATCCTTTCTACGACCGCTTCCCCTGGTTCAGGCTGGTCGGCAGGTGAGCGCTTCGGCTCCTTCTAAGCATGGCTGGGACCTGCAGGCAGCCCTGCAGGAGAAAGCGCCGTCTGCTCTGCCTTGCGCAGGGCATTCGTCTCCCCGGGGCCGCACCATGGGAGGACGCATTCCCGCCCCAGTGCTGGTCGGGCCCATCTTGCCTGTGATGGTTCTCCTCCACATTGGCTGCCGGGACCCCGAGGGACCTGCGAGCCGCTGGCCACACTCCCGCTGCCTGCCGTGACACTGAGCTGTGAGGCACGGGCTCCTGGCTTGCCACCGGTGGGAGGTGGGGGGCCGCGGCTGCCCAGCATGCTGAGCCTGTGCAGTCGCACCTCTGCCCCGGCTGGCACGCGTCCATGTGCACGCGTTGGTGTCCGAGCATCCGTCTGTACAGTATGTGCCATGCGTCTCCGTGTGCTTCCTGCACGTCAGTTGGAAGGATGCGGTGCTGGCAACGAGGGTGGGCCACCCTGGAGAAGGGGTCTGCCCCGGTGGGCAGGGGGCTGAGCTGCATGGCCCAACCAACCACGCCTGCCACGGAGGCATCCCCCCCGTGCCACAGCACGCGGAGAGATTCCCTTCGGTGGCAGGGTTACGGCAAGCCTCATGCCACCCGCTCTGTCCCTGTGTTGCCTGCAAAGCCAGCGAGGGGAATTCCCACCATTTGTACCAGTTCCTTGGGTTGCTCTTTTCTCCGCCCTTTATAGCCGCTGGCCATTGGTGGCTTCCTTTAGAGATGCACCAGATGGGCACGTCTTTATTTCCCAACACCCCTTGGTTTATGCAGAAAAAAACCCACCCCAAAACCCAACTGAGAAAAGAAAAAAAAGATCCCCCCAAAAAAGCGAAATTCCTATTCTTGTTCTCTGTTTGGAACAGCTGGTGTTAACCTGTCTTCTATCTTGTTGTACTAACCTTAGTTCAGATATCTCTGGCTGCAACAGCTCTCCTCTTTTCAACACATGCATGAGCGAGCGCATGGCTGATCTCACCCCCTCCCCTACCTTCTCGAACCCCGACTCCGACATCACCGAGCCTGCTGACGAGCAGCACCAGGGGCAGGAGGAGGAGGAGGAGGAGGAGGAGGAGGAGGAGGCGGAGGACCTGGAGGAAGACATCTTTCCGGAGTGCCCGCTGTGTGATGGCCGGGATCCATTTTACGACCGCTCCCCCCTGTTCAGTTTAGTAGGAAGGTTGGTGAGGTTTTAGGAGAGCATGCCGGGAAGGAACTAGCTCTTTCGCATGAGGGAACTGCTTTCGGACACGACTCCCACCTCCAGGGCGTCCCAGAGGTGCAGGGGGTAGCCAGCTGGCTGGGATTGTGGCCGAGCCCAGGGCGTCCAGTGGGGCAGCGAGGTGCCCACCGAGGTAGGGCTGTGATGAGCACAGCTGTGGTAGGGGATAGCAGAGGAAGGCAGGCAGTGCCAGCTCCACAAGAGACCCTTCAGGCAAGTCACTCTTCGGGGCGGCCCCTGAGAAGGGGAGCTCTGCCATGTCTCTGGCACTGAAGGAGCCAGGGGAGCTGCACGAGGGTCTTGATCCTGGGCGTCTCTGTCCCAGGGAGGGCCACCTCCCACCTGGCTTGGCATGAACCCCTGTGGTGCCACTGGCTGGGGACACACAGGCACTTCAAAGCCACACGCGCCTCTGGCTTGGCCATCCCAGCTGCATCAGTCAGCGTGAGCTCCCCCGAGCGTGGAGGCTTGGATGTCCCCCGGGGTTTCGGAGGGACAAAGCTGAGAGGAGCGAGGGGAGAGCCAGGCGCAGGGGGGAGAGCCAGGCGCAGGAGGGAGAGGAGGGCTCTGAAAAGCGACATTTTCCCTTGCCACCTGTGCTCAGTGCTTGGCTTTTGGGGCCAACCCTGCCGGCTTGGCACAGAAGATGTTCAGGGAGGTTGCAGGGACCTGGGTGCAGGCTCTAACTCCTCCTTGGCTCCAACCGAGGACAAGAGTTTTGATTTCTCCTACCTGTTGGCCAGGACATCCCCCTGGGCTCCATCAGTCTTGGTCTGGAGAAACCCAGCAGCCGCTGCAAAACCAGCTGTGCCGCCAGACCCAGTTGCAATCTGCCCATCCCCAAAACGGGAGGCAGCGCGTCCAGCTCTGCGCTGGTCCAAGGGCACGTGCGCCTGGAGTTGGTCCCGGAGCCTCTGCCCCAAGCAGCAGCCAGAGGGACTCACTCATGCTGGTGACCCTCTTCCCGCTGGGGCTGCCCCCACGGATGGAGCTGGAGCTCCTCTTCCTCTGTGTGCTAAAGCCAGGCTTGTCCTTGCCAGGCGGAGGGCAGACAGTGAGGTGGGAAGGCGGGGGACCAGCGCAGGCAGTGAGGGCGGGGGTGGGGTAAGAGTCCTGCAGCCTCGGACCGAAAGAGCTGGGTTCTTCCCCTTTATTTTTTAATTTTTTTTCTTTTTATTTAAAAAAACACAAAACAAAAAAAAATCAAAAAAACCCCCAAAACTCTCCGGGGCACCTCAAAAAAACAAACAAGGCCCTGTGGCAGCTGCCCCACTCTGTGCTGGGCGCACGTTCACTGGAGCTTGGCGCCTTCTGACTTCTTTTGAGTCTGACCTGGGTTTGGCTCCCCGCGCAGCAGCTCCACCAGCCACTTTTCTTGTGAAGTGTGCTTGGATTGGTTTATGATTGGATCTTGTCTTTGATGATTTTTTTTTTTTCCTTTCTTTTTTTTTCCTTTTAGGTTTTTTGGTTTTTGTTTTATTTTTTAGTTTTTTTGGTTGTTTTTTTTTAGCTGCTGGCTCTATCTCTCCAAAGCTTTAGCAAAAATTGGGGTTATTTCACTTCCGTCTTCCTTTGGAAAGGCTTTTCTTTGGTCTGAGCATGCCATCTTTGCACCTCACCAATCTTGTGGTTAGTGTCCCTGCCCTCCTTCCTCTAGTGATACACTTGTCCCCCTCCTCCCCGCCTGCCCCCCCCCCACCCCCCCCACCCCCCTGCCCTGCTGTCTTCCTCTTTCCTCCCCTCTCCACCCCCTTGGCTTCAACACCAGCAGTTTCGGGCGGGCGGGTGCACCCAGATCCCCATGCTTTCAAGACCCCCCTGTGGTCGCAGGGCTCTGCCCTGGGCACGTGGTCCCTCTGGGAAGCCCTGACACAGTCCAGCCACTTGTTGCTGGTGGCCTCCAAGAAGAGATGGGGTGAGGCGAGACAGTGATGGGGCATCATCTTTGCTTCCACAACGTGAGTCCTTGGAGATGCCTTGGGTGGAAAAAGCCTCAAGCAGCTCTTGAAGGTCAATGGAAGTCACCAGAGGAGGGGGAACCTCTGGACTGGGGCTTGGGCTGCAAGTGTGGAGCTGGGGCCTCCTGCAAGAGCCCCCTGGGTGCTTTTGGGTGCCATTGGATGTCTGCAAAGATGCCTGTGAGTTTGGGACATCATGAGCAGCACTGCCAGCCTCCTGGAGATGCAACCCCCATGGGCGCCTCCCAAAGCAGAAGTGTCCTGGCCAGCCCCAGCACCATCCTGCCCCACCACACTTGAAATTGGTGCATGTCAAGACTCCAGTGGGCCCCCCGGGGAGGGGTGCCAGGCACCCCGCATCCCCTCTTGCTGGGAGGGGTGCTACCCTGCAGGCAAGGGCAGTTCACACTGCTCGGCAGGGAGCTCAGTGCCAAAGGCTGTGGAGGTGACACCGCTGAGGGCGCAGCAAGCCACCATGGTCAGAGTGCCAGGACCGTCAAACGGTGAGCCAGCTGGTGGCAAGGCTGAGGAAAGCAGCAAGAGGCAAAACGTTTGTGAACCAGGGAGGTGCTGGCAGAGACGTGGTGTGGCCATCGTGTTGAACCCTGGCGCAGCACCTTGCCGTGGGAGTGTCGGCGACCGGGATGCCATGGAGGACGGTGGGGAGGCTCAGACCTGCTGCGCTGGGAGCAGACGGCTCCTTTCTCGCCCACAGGGAGAAGCCAGCTTTGTGATGTGTTTGCGGGCAGTCTGTGACCTTGAAGCCATGTGTGCGAAGGGATGGGGCAGGGGGAGAGGCCACCGATGCTGCCAGCCAGGCTGTGCAGCCTCCCTTCCAGCTGAGCAAAGGCTGCCTGCAGCCACCAGCAGTCCTGCGGCACCGTGGGCAGAGCCAGGGCCAGGACCACCTGGGCAGGTTCATCTCTGGAGGCTTCTGGCCTCTGGTCAGGACCTCCTCTCCCCTCCTTTGCTTCCACCGGTCTCTTACCTCCCTTGTCACCCTTCCTTCCCCCCCTGACTTGCCCCTGTCCCCCCCACGGTGGCTCCACAGCTGCCCCTGAGTCGTGTTGCAGCACCTCCTGCCCTAGTCCTCTGGCTCTCCACCGCAGAGAAGCTCCTCTTCTCTCCCAGCTTCACGGTGGCACCGGCGCAGCCCCCCTCCCCTCCCTGCCCGCCACGGAGGTGACAGCTGGAAGGTATGCGAGCCCCATCTGCTTCGTAGTGCTGCTGTGGCGTGCTGCCCGCCCGCCTGCCTGCGGCACGCTGCCCGCCCGCTGCCCGCTCCCCACCCCTCTCGGCTGGCCCTGGCTGCCTTCTCTTTAGTTTTGCTTTGCAGCGCTGCGGTCGTGCCGTGAGCGGTGACCTGGGATCCCGGCCGCCGCCGGCCGCGCCACCTGCGCCTGGGGACCCACGGGTAGGAGCAGTGACCACTCCCCCCCGTGTTGTGTGTGTCCCCCTCCTCTGGCAGGGCCTTCGTCTACCTGAGCAACCTCCTCTACCCCGTGCCCCTGGTCCACCGCGTGGCCATCGTCAGTGAGAAGGGCGAGGTCAAGGGCTTCCTGCGCGTGGCCGTTCAGGCAATCTCAGGTAGGAGGGGGACCCCCCCCCAAAACATGCCCCTGGCATCCCCTGTGCCCCCCACACCAGCTCACCCCCATCCCTCCTCTAGCGGATGAGGAAGCTCCCGACTATGGCTCCGGAGTGCGGCAGTCGGGGACAGCCAAGATCTCCTTCGATGACCAGCACTTTGAGAAGGTACAGTGGCAGCTGGCTCTTGGTGGGTGCCCGGGGACTGCAGACCCCTGCCTGCCACAGTGAGGCTTCCCCTGGGGACCTCCGGGCTCCCAGAGGTGCAGGCATCACGCTGAAGGGATCATGTTCTCAATCCACAAGGCAGCCCTCTGGCACCCACCGATGCACCCCACTCTTGCCTGTGTCCCAGGGTGGGCTGCAGTGGGATGGGAGGGGAGAGCTGGAGGTGCCCCAGTGCTCAGGGCGCTGGGGGTCCACCTCAGGGACCACCAGCATCCCTGAGCCCCACTTCTGGTGCAGTTCCAGTCAGAGTCGTGCCCAGCTGTGGGGATGTCTCGCTCGGGGACCTCCCAGGAGGAGCTGCGCATCGTGGAAGGCCAAGGGCAGGTCAGCGACATGGGTCCCTCTGCTGACGAAGTCAACAACAACACCTGTGCAGGTGAGAGGGTGCTCAGCAGTTGGGGAGCAACCCCGTGTCTTGGCACCCAGCTTCCTGTGCCCACCTAAGCTTTGAGAGCCTGCTGTCCCAGTGCGGGGCTGCTGGCAGACACCGAGGGGGGTGACCCTCATGAAGACTCTCCCCTCCCTGCAGTGACCCCAGAGGACCTTCTCCTGGACAGCCCGGAGAAACCCATGCCAGATGGGCCGCTGGAGGCGGCTCTGGACCACCTGAAGCTGGGCAGCATCTTCACTTTCCGTGTGACAGTCCTGCAAGCCTCCAGCATCTCTGCAGAATACGCAGACATCTTCTGCCAGTTCAAGTGAGCCCCTTGTGCCCCCCCCCAGCCTCACATCTCCTGCCCTGCTCTGGCCATCACCTTGGAGCTGGTGGTGAATGTCGGGAAGCCCCAGCACCCCCAGCCCAGAGCCCTTCTTGGATGGGGAGGCAAAACCCATGGCTGCAGGATGAGCCCATGTGCTTGTCTGGTACCTTGTTTGGTCACTGGCAGAAGGCAGGGAGAGGCTCTCATTGGCTTCAGGGGGGTCCTGTGACAGTCCAGGGTGTGGGTAGCAGCCCTGGGGGGAGCAGGCTTTTCTGGCCCCTACCCTTTCTCCCCTCCCTGTGCAATCATGTCCCCATCCTGCAGCCTCTGAGCCACCTCCTTTCCCTCCACAGCTTCATCCATCGCCACGACGAGGCCTTTTCAACAGAGCCCTTGAAGAACACAGGACGGGGGCCACCACTGGGCTTCTATCACGTGCAAAACGTGTGTACCCCTTCCCTGCCCAGACCCATCACCCCCACAGCTGCCAGGGTCTCCGCGGAACTGTTGGCCAGATCTTCTCCCCTGGGGAGCAGCTTCCTCCTGGCTTTCCCAGCCTGTCACAGCCACCCAGCTAAGCCAACCTTAGACGAGGTGGATGTGTGGGAGAAAGACCAGAAGCTGCTGCTCTCCACCCAAAAAGGCTGGGATTTCATGGCAGTGGTCTTGGTGGGGAGAGCATTCCCCAGGCCACGTGGAAGGGGATGAGTGAGGGGCACAGGGAATCAGACAGACTTGCACTCTCTCTGGTGTTGTTGCTGGCTGCATCCCTTTCCCAACTAAACTGTGCCTTCAACAGCTCTTTCTCTTCCAGATCGCTGTGGAGGTGACCAAGTCCTTCGTTGAATACATCAAGAGCCAACCGATCGTATTTGAAGTCTTCGGGCACTACCAGCAGCACCCCTTCCCGCCCCTCTGCAAGGACGTCCTGAGGTGGGTACAGCTGGCTTCCTGCTGGGGACCCAGAGAAAGCAGGAGGCAGGTGTGGGAGGGGGTGGCCCTGGGGTGGCGGTGGGGTTTGTGGGTCCCTGTGGATGCTTTAACTGAACAGGGTGTCTCTGCAGTCCACTGAGGCCATCCCGGCGCCACTTCCCTCGTGTGATGCCGCTCTCCAAACCAGGTAGGACCTGGCCTCCTGCCGCTCTGCCTGCCCGTGGTCCCCATGACGAGTGCACAGTCCACTTTCCCAGGGGGACCAATTAGGACCCCAGGGGCACCACAAAATGTATGGTGGGCCAGAGCACCCACAAGCCCTTGGCACCCATTCCCGCAGCACCCAGCTGATGCAAAGCCCTGTTCTCACCTCCTGCGGTGTGGCAGGGAGGAGCCTACCCACCCTTGATGGCTCAGATTTCCTCCCAGCTCCACCATGCCACGGGCTACAGGGTCCCCACTGTGCTCTGGCCGCTGAGACCTGAGTTGCTGGGGTTTTTGGCTGACCATGTGGTTTGCTGTGTGATCCCCATGCTGACACCGGGGGAGCCTCCCTCTGGCCGTCCCTGAGTGATTCCTGGAGCAGTGCTGCATGGTTTAGGATGTGTCCTTGCCAGAGCTGTGGGATCAGGGTGTGCAGCCCCAGGGTGGGTGAGGCTGGCTGCATCCTGACACCCTTCGCTGCTCCGCGTTGGGCATGGGGGAGGGCATGCTGGTGGTCAGGGAGGTCGCGGGATTGGGGCTGTCCCTCTCCGCACTCCATGTGTCTCCCTGCACTTCCTGCCTGCTCTGCCCTTACCCTGCCTGCTGCACGTACCTCACTCCAAACGCCAGTGGTGAGCTCGCTCTTTCAGCTGTCTTACTGACTCTCTGCAGTGCCTGCAACGAAGCTGAGCACCATGACTCGGCCCAGCGCTGGCCCATGCCAGTGCAAGTACGACCTTATGGTCTTCTTCGAGATCTGTGAACTGGAGGCCAACGGCGAGTAAGTCCTGCTGGAAAGGGGAGCAGGAAGGAAAGGGAGGCAGCATGGTGATTTGCCCAGTGCTCGGCACTTCTGGGCAGGCTGATGGGGCTCTGTGTCACGCCACCATCCTCTCTTCCAGCTACATCCCTGCCGTTGTGGACCACCGCGGAGGCATGCCGTGCCATGGGACCTTCCTCCTCCACCAGGTACTCCCTTCCCGAGGTGCCATCCCAGCTCTGGCTCCTGCCGGGAGCTGTGTTAACCACTGTCTCTTCTTTCTGGCGTCGTGGGTCTCAGGGCATCCAGAGGAGAATCACTGTCACCTTGGTGCACGAGACAGGCAGCCTCATCCGCTGGAAGGAAGTGCGGGAGCTGGTTGTGGGTAAGCTGAGCCAGTTTGGGTGGGCTATGAACCACCCCCAGCTTGCCGAGCTCCTGAGCATCCTCTTCTCAGGCTCTTTCTCACCCACGTTCCCACACGGGGCTTTGTGCCTCATCTTCCCTCCCACCCTGCTGCTGGGCGGGTGACACTGGGACGCTGTGTGGGCAGGGTGCCTTGCTCCTGGCCACCGCCTCTGGGAGCTGGTCCAGGACCTCCAGACATGAGTGGCTAAGTGCCAGGCGGCCGCTGCCTGTGACAGGGGTGCTGTTGGCCTGCTTCAGGCAGGTTGGCCTGTCCCTGCCCCTTGTGGGGACCCTCACAGGGCCACTGCCTGTCGACTGAACAGCATCCCTGTGCTGCGCTTGCAGGTCGGATTCGGAACACCCCAGAAGCAGACGAGTCTCTCATTGACCCCAACATCTTGTCCCTGAACATCCTTTCCTCTGGGTACATCCACCCCTCCCAGGACGACCGGTGCGTGCCGTTTCTTCTCTTGCTCTTCCCTCACTGTGGTGAGGGCTGGGAGCAGGGTGTGGGGTGCCCCTCTCTCCCCTGGGGTGCTCTCAGACCCTCTGCAGGGTCCTGCTGACCTGTTGCTGCTTCGGGGGGGCTTTTCTGGAGCTGCAGAGGGTCTTGGGGTTCAGGGCTGCCAGCCCCCTTCCTACTTCTCCTCCCCGAGGCCTTTCTGCCCTTGGCTTTGGCACTACAGGGAATTTGGGTGGGCATCCTGCTCTTCAGTGCTGGTTGTGACCGACAGCGCAGGGAGCTGGTCAGGCTGGTCAGTGCTGGGAGGATGTACTGACCCTGTGGCTGGAGGGGACCTGCCACTAAGGGCTCTTTGTCCCATGTCCCAGCAAACTTGCTGGAAAGACCACTTGATTCCCATGGCCGGTCCCTGTCTGTGTGGGGGTGATGCAGGAAAGCCATCCCCCATCACTTCCAGGTGATTTTGGGGATGCCTGTCCCTTCATGCCTGTCCCAGGGGGCTGGCTGTGTCCCCCCAGGGGTTTGGCAGGGGTGTGGGAGCAGCGGGGCTGGAGGTTTTTTTTATCTCCAAGATCTTCCTGGCTGGGTCCTGCAGTGGTCATGGGGAGCGGTGAGTGTGGTGGGCAGAGCTCCCTCTGCCAAAACCTGAGGGGCTGGAAGAGAGTCCCTGGCCAGAATGTGTGTGTGTGGGCAGCTGTGACAAGACGGGGATAGTCGTTGGCAGCGCCAGGAGCAGTGGCACTTGTCCTGGGCTGTGCGCGTGGCAGTTGCTGGTGTAGGAGTATCCTGGTGGGGAGTGGGGACCGCTTTTCCCCTCATTTTCTTCGGGGTCACCACTGCCCCAAGGTGGCCTGTCCCAAGGCAGGGTGTTTTTGGTGGGGGTGATGGGGGCCTGGATGGGAGATGCGAGCCTGCAGCGCTCCCAGGGCAGCTCCTGGGCACAGTGGAGCCACAGGCACGCAGTACCTGGGCCACAGACCGGAATCATGGGGTCGGATGTTCGTGTGAGCGTCGGACCAGTAGACTTTGGCACAGCCATGGGGACAACAGAGCAAGGCCAGGTAGAGACAGTCAGGCAAGGAGTGCTTGGCCTGGCAGAGCTGTGGTGCTTTTTGCTGGGCTGCTGGGAGCTGGGTGGCTCCTGGGGCTGTGCTCTTGTATGTCGGCTCCTGATACGGCTGTCTGGTCTCGGGTGCAGCCAGATCGGATCTTCAGCATCTCTACTGTAGCCTGGCAGGGGGGATGCACCTCCTGCTCCTGCCCCCCACAGGTCCTGCAGCGCAATAGGACATACCTCAGGGTGGGGGGAGGCTCGGGGTTGGAGAGAAGCAGGGACATGAGGGGCTTGGCTTTTGCAAGAGCCTGCCTCACCTGCATGCTCAGAGGGTCTGTGCCTCAGGGCCAGCCCCGAACTGGGGCCATGGGCCCGCGTGCACACCGTATCTGTCCTGTATCCATCCTGCCGAGCATGCCCAGGGCTGGGCAGGGGGAGGAGGGGGCAGCTGGCTTCCTGTGGGATGCCAAGAAGCCCTTGCTGCAACCCCCTCCCCGCTTCCATCCTGCATGCTCCGGCTCCAGCAACCTGCAAGGACGGGCAGAGGGAGGGCAGTGGGCAGTGCCAGGGCCCACTACATCCTCCTCCCCAGCTGCTTGCACTCCCTGCTTCGCTGCCTTACGCCACATAGCCTCCATCGCCCAGAGCAGCCCTGGCTCCCCTCCCCAGCCTCCCCAGTCCCCCGGAGCTGCTCAGGAGGAGACCAGGGGAGTGGTACAGCTCCCTCCCTGGCACCCATCCATCCCTGCATTGAGTGCCCAGGGAGGAGGTGTGGGGGGCAGCGCCAAGGGTTTCCACTCGCTTCTCTCCGCTGCTGCTGCCCATCCAAGCCCACACTAACCATGTGATTGTTTTGTGTTTTCGCAGGCAGTTTCTTGATTCGGATATGCCTAGGTATTATTTGTTTCCATTGGTTTTTTTTCCACCCCCCTTCCTCTCTCTCTTCTTTCTTTCTCCCCGCTTGCCTCAGTGGGCTCACTTCCACCAGAGGCAGCACTTGGACAACCAGTCCCCCATCCCTCCACACAACCCACCCCTCCTCCCTCCCACCCTGGCACCTCTCGCTCACTTGGCCCCTCTCGCTGTTTGTTTGGGCCGCGCTCTCGCTGGCTGCCGCTCCCCCTCGCACGCCTGCGTCCCCATCGCCTGATTTGGGTTTTCTTCTTGCTTTTTGACTTCGCTGCTCTCCCATCTCTCTGGCATCCGGGGCCAAGTGTGCTGCCCCCTCATCGCCCCAGCTCAGCCCCCAGTGCTGCTTGGAGTAGCTGCAGGGCTGGTGCGGACTGCGGCGGGGGCTTTGGGGTGCCTCCAGCCCTCACCCAGGTGTCTGGCGATGATGGCACGATCAGCCTGCGGGTGTAGGTGCGGCGTACGGGCTGTGTGCGTCTGTACACAGGTGTGGTGGATGTGCATAACCGTACGGGGCACAGACCGTTAATACCCCTGTGTAAAGGGGGGAGCAGCTGTTTGGGGATGGCGGATGTTCAGCAGGGACCACAGGGTGAGCCTGATGTGACACGCGTGGGTGAGAACCGCCCGACCTGGCTGCTCTCACCAGCCCCTAGACCAGCGCGTCACCAAGGCCCTGGAGGAGGGGTCATCCCACCACCAGGGCCTGTGGCAGAAGAGGGGGATGCATCTCTGAAGAACAAGAGGGAATGGCTTTAAATTGCAACAGGGGAGGGTCAGACTGGACATTAGGAAAAGGTTTTTCCCAGAAAGAGTGGTCAGAGAGTGGAACAGGCTGCCCAGGGAGGGGGGGGGAGTCCCCATCCCTGGGTGTGTTTAAGGGTTGTTTGGATGAGCTGTTGGGGGATGTGGGGTAGGGGAGAACTTTGTAGAGTTGGGCTGAGGGTTGGACTCGGTGATCCCGAGGGGCTTTTCCAACCTGAATGATTCTGTGACCTGGGAGACAGAGGATGGGGTCTCCTGAGTCTCCTGGTGGGCTCTGCAGCTCTGTGCCCATGAGGTTGTCCTCTCTATAGCTGGCCCTGCTCAGAGGTGCCCGAGGGCAGAGCTGTCCCTCCAGTGGCACCTGGAGCACAGGTGGACGGATCTGGTGTGGATCCAGCCCTCTGCTGCAGGGGACACGGACTCATGCTGGCCTTGCCCCTGGGCTCTCGGCACAATGATGCTCTCCCTGTGGACCTGGGGATGGGCCAGGAAATTATTTCCCACTGTGTAGGTGGTGGTGGGAGAGCTGGTCCCTGCTCCCGACAAGCACCTGCCTTGGGGGGCTGCGTTGGGTGGGAGCTCCTTGCCCTGGGATGGCAGTGAGGGCAGAGTTAAGGGGATGCAGAGCACACGTGCTCACTTCCCAGCTGCTGGCCTGTGAGAAAGGGGAGGCAGAGGGTGTTCACCCAAGCAGGTAAACCTCTGCTGCCCTCGCCAAGCTCCTTCTGGGCTCTGATTTGGGGTCCAGCTAGGCAGGAGTTCCTCTAGCCAGCAGTGCTCATATGGGGCGAGTCCCCTTGGGAGGGGCCCCCTTCCTCATGGCCCCACTCCTGCGCCACCCCTGTATGGACGATGCTTTCTGACCTTTCGTTTTTCTGTGTGTGTACGTGTGTGTGTTTGTCCTTGGGTCGCCTTCCACTTATAGCATTTCGTTCGGAAATGACACTAGGTATTTCGCGTGCACCTGCTCGGTCTGGTCCCCTCCTGCTTTTCTCTCTTTCTCCTTTGCCTCCTCCCTTTGCTTTTTGCTCTTTCCCCACTACCCTGAGGCTCCTCTTCTCCTCCCTGGGGAGCAGTCTCTTCTCAAGTGACCCATGTCTACAAAGTGATCCTTTGCCTTGGCTCTGTCTCATGTGGGTGTTTTTAATGTATTTTATACACCTTCTGAAAGCGTCGCTCTCCCTCTTCTTCCAATGCGGGGGCAATCACAGCCGAGAGCCTCTCCCCGCTCCTTCTGGCTGCCCCGGCTCTTGTTAAAAGAGCCCCTCAGCTACCTGGATGCTGCTTCGGGGATGTTCTGAAGTGTCCTTGTTGAGACATCGCTAAGCCACAGCTGCCTGAGGATGCTTAGGTGGAATCTGGGGCTGTGGAAGCTCTGGGTGGCTTTGGGGTGTGGGTGTCCCATAACCCCAAGGCTGGCCCAGGAGGGAGCCCAGGAGTGGGGCAGGGGGTGAAAGGGGTTCCCCCATGCTCTTTGAACCGGAGCTGCCTCCCGCTTCCCTCTGCCTCAATTGCTTTGACCTGAAGAGGGCAGTTGCCATTCTTGCTCCGGGCAGCTTCGCCATCCTTACAGCACCCCATAGGCACTGGATGAGTGGGGCTGGGTGTCCCCTGCTCCTTCTCCCAGCATGGGAGCCCTGCAAAACACGGCGAGGGGAGTGAGGAAACCTGGGGGGAATGGGGCTGGCAATCAGGGCAGAGCAGGAGCCTGGGGAGACAGCTCGACAGGGGCCAGCCACCAAATCCTGGTCCCCAGGTCCTGCTGGGGCTCAGGGCTGGCAGACAGGGGCAGGCCTGGGGAAGAGGACGTGGCTGGCGGGGGGCTGCTCTCCCAGGGGCGGGCGGGCAGCAACCCCCAGTGCTGAGCATCCTCCTTCCTTTCCTTTCTGGCCGTTGTCACCTGCAGGGTGACAGCCACTTTTGGTGGGGGCTGGGAGGTGCTGTGTGCCCTGGGCTGGATGGTGGGGACTTGGCCTGGGTGTGCTGGGGGGGGCAGCCCCCCACTCTGAGCACGGGGTGGGGCATGCACCCTCCTTTGCCCTCTGCTTTCCCAGCCTGCCCTGCCTTGCCTGCACCCCAGCTGAGCCCCAACTCCTTTCACGGTCCCTCCTCTCCAGAATCCCGGTCTGTTGGCCGTTTCAAGGGTGCCGCATCCCCCTCCCACCACGCCTTGTCCCCCTTTGTGTTGAGCCTGCGTCCTATGGAGTGGCTGTCCCCATCTGTCCCTGCCGCGTGTGCATGTCTGTGTGTCCTTGGCAGGCTTGCCGCAGCGCTGCAGGGCGGGACAATGGCATCTCCTTGCTCACTTGCCTGGGGGTCTGGGGGGGTTGTTTTACCAGTTCTGCTATTCTTTTTCGGCAGGACTTTCTACC
The DNA here is from genome assembly GCF_965140245.1 of Athene noctua. NCBI lineage: Eukaryota > Metazoa > Chordata > Aves > Strigiformes > Strigidae > Athene > Athene noctua. Next base: position 659,168 of record NC_134044.1, on the reverse strand, counting down.
AGTTTGAGACAGCGTGGGATAGTTCCATGCACAACTCGCTGCTGCTCAACCGTGTCACCCCATACCGGGAGAAAATCTACATCACCCTTTCTGCCTACATCGAGGCAAGGAGCTTAGTTGCGGCCATTATAATGCTAACAAAGTCTGGTATTTCCCCCAGTGTTGGGGTGCAGCCAGCGTGAAGCCCTCCTTAGCTGGCGCTGATGCTAATGGGTGCAGGATTCAACCTGGTGCTTGGGGGCCCTGTGGGACCCCAGGAGTGGGAACTGCTGGGCACCAGGGGTGGGAGAGACCCACTGGGCTGCCAAGCCACAGCCCCCCTTGATGCCTCCCCCCTCCCCTGCTGCAGATGGAGAACTGCACTCAGCCTGCCGTCATCACCAAAGACTTCTGCATGGTTTTCTACTCCCGGGATGCCAAGCTTCCTGCCTCCCGCTCCATCCGCAACCTTTTTGGCAGCGGCAGCCTGCGAGCTTCCGAGAGGTACCAGGATGCTCCTGCCTTTCTGGGGGAGCAGAGCCATCATGCATAACTGGAGCCCTCCTGGGGCATTGCAGCAGCCTGGGTGAAATAATGGGGGTGTGGGGATGGGGCAGAGCCGATAATACCTTGTCTCCCTTTGTTCGCAGCAACCGTGTGACAGGAGTCTACGAGCTCAGCCTCTGCCGCGTGGCCGATGCTGGCAGCCCAGGTGGGTGCCGTGCCTCTGCCCGGGTGTTCACCATGAGGCTGGGAGGCACAAGCATGGTGTCTGGGGTCGGGGCTGTGCCTCCATCCCCCCCAGCCATGCATCTGTCCCTGCAGGCATGCAGAGGCGGCGCCGGCGTGTGCTGGACACCTCCGTAGCCTACGTGCGGGGAGAGGAGAACCTGGCTGGCTGGCGGCCTCGCAGCGACAGCCTCATCCTCGACCATCAGTGGGAGCTGGAGAAACTCAGTCTTCTCCAAGAAGTAAGAGTCTGGGCTAGAAACAGGCCGAGGCTGTGCAATTTGCAGCGCAGCCCCTTGTCCTGCCGATGTCGGTGGGATTCCCCACCCTGGGGGTCTCAGCCCTCCTGGTTGCAGGAGGAGGCAGGAGTGGGGCTGTGCTGCCGGTGCTCTCCTGGGCATCACTGCAGACCCAAAGCTAAAGAGCAGATGGGGTTAATGGGGCCTGGGAAGTGAGATCCCCAAAAGGATTCCTGGGGGAAGGGGCCAACCCTGAGCCTGGCTGCCTGTGCCCAGGTGGAGAAGACAAGGCACTACCT